>NC_081173.1:32225344-32575021 GCF_012432095.1 Onychostoma macrolepis
AAACTGAGTTACAGTACAGTGGCCAGCGTCATACAGAGGTTTTCCAAGACGGGTTTCACTCGGAACAGGCCTCGCAAGGGTCGATCAAAGAAGTTGAGTCCTTGTGCTGTGCTTCAGGTGCAGAAGCTGGCTTCAAAAAACAGATGCATGAGTGCTGCCAGCATTGCTTTAGAGCTCAGACCATACGCCGCACACTGCAACAAGTTGGTTTGCATGACCGTCATCCCAGAAGGAAGCCTCTTCTGAAGCTGGCTCACAAAAAAGCCTGCAAACAGTTTGCTGAAGACAACCTGTCCAAGAGCATGAATTACTGGAACCATGTCCTGTGGTCTGATGAGACTAAGATAGATGAGGCTGATCTGATGAGGCTCAGATGGTGTCCAGCATGTGTGGCGATGCCCTGGTGAGGAGTACCAAGAAAATTGTGTCTTGCCTACAGTCAAGCATGGTGGTGGTAGCTTCAATGGTCTGGTGCTGCATGAGTGCTGCTGGTACTGGAGAGCTGAGGTTCATTGAGGGAAACATGGAGTCCAACATGTACTGAGGCAGTTTTCCAACATAATAACGACCCCAAACACACCGCCAAGATGACAACTGCCTTGCTGATGAAGCTGAGGGTGAAGGTGATGGAGTGGCCAAGTATGTCTCCAGACCTGAATCCTATGGAGCACATGTGGATCATCCTCAAGCTGAAGGTGGAGAAGCACCATGTGTCTAACATCCAGCAGCTCCGTGATGTTATTATGGAGGAGTGGAAGATGACTCCAGCAACAACCTGCGCAGCTCTGGTGAACTCCAAACCCAGGAGTATTAAGGCAGTGCTGGATAACAATGATGCCCCTACAAAATATTGACACTTTGGCCACAGTTTTGACATGTTCACTTAGGGTGTACTGAATTTTGTTGCCAGTTATTTAGACAATAATGGCTATATACTGAGTTATATTTAGAGCACAATAAATGTTTACTGCTATACAAGCTGCACATTGACTACTCTAAAATATATCCAAGTTTCATTTGTACAATATTGTCTCTTGAGAAGATATACTAAAATTGTTGCTGAAATGTGAGGGGTGTACTCACTTTTGTGAGATACTGTGTGTGTGTTTGTGTGTGTATGTATCTATCTATCTATCTATCTATAAATATCTATATATCTATCTATCTATCTATCTATATATATATATACAAACCCGATTCCAAAAAAGTTGGGACACTGTACAAATTGCGAATAAAAAAGGAATGCAATAATTTACAAATTTACATAAACTTATATTTTATTCACAATAGAATATAGATAACATATCAAATGTTGAAAGTGAGACATTTTGAAATGTCATGCCAAATATTGGCTCATTTTGGATTTCATGAGAGCTACACATTCCAAAAAAGTTGGGACAGGTAGCAGTAAGAGGCCGGAAAAGATAAATGTACATATAAGGAACAGCTGGAGGACCAATTTGCAACTTATTAGGTCAACTGGCAAAATGATTGGGTATAAAAAGAGCCTCTCAGAGTGGCAGTGTCTCTCAGAAGTCAAGATGGGAAGTGGATCACCAATTCCCCCAATGCTGCGGCGAAAAATAGTGGAGCAATATCAGAAAGGAGTTTCTCAGAGAAAAATTGTAAAGAGTTTGAAGTTATCATCATCTACAGTGCATAATATCATCCAAAGATTCAGAGAATCTGGAACAATCTCTGTGCGTAAGGGTCAAGGCCGGAAAACCATACTGGATGCCCGAACCATCTTCGGGCCCTTAGACTGCACTGCATCACATACAGGAATGCTACTGTAATGGAAATCACAACATGGGCTCAGGAATACTTCCAGAAAACATTGTCGGTGAACACAATCCACCGTGCCATTCGCCGTTGCCGGCTAAAACTCTATAGGTCAAAAAAGAAGCCATATCCAGACATGATCCAGAAGCACAGGCGTTTTCTCTGGGCCAAGGCTCATTTAAAATGGACCGTGGTAAAGTGGAAAACTGTTCTGTGGTCAGACGAATCAAAATTTGAAGTTCTTTTTGGAAAACTGGGACGCCATGTCATCCGGACTAAAGAGGACAAGGACAACCCAAGTTGTTATCAGCGCTCCGTTCAGAAGCCTGCATCTCTGATGGTATGGGGTTGCATGAGTGCGTGTGGCATGGGCAGCTTACACATCTGGAAAGGCACCATCAATGCTGAAAGGTATATCCAAGTTCTAGAACAACATATGCTCCCATCCAGACGTCGTCTCTTTCAGGGAAGACCTTGCATTTTCCAACATGACAATGCCAGACCACATACTGCATCGATTACAACATCATGGCTGCGTAGAAGAAGGATCCGGGGACTGAAATGGCCAGCCTGCAGTCCAGATCTTTCACCCATAGAAAACATTTGGCGCATCGTAAAGAGGAAGATGCGACAAAGAAGACCTAAGACAGTTGAGCAACTAGAAGCCTGTATTAGACAAGAATGGGACAACATTCCTATAAACTTGAGCAGCTTGTCTCCTCAGTCCCCAGACGTTTGCAGACTGTTATAAAAAGAAGAGGGGATGCCACACAGTGGTAAACATGGCCTTGTCCCAACTTTTTTGAGATGTGTTGATGCCATGAAATTTAAAATCAACTTATTTTTCCCTTAAAATGATACATTTTCTCAGTTTAAACATTTGATATGTCATCTATGTTGTATTCTGAATAAAATATTGAAATTTGAAACTTCCACATCATTGCATTCTGTTTTTATTCACAATTTGTACAGTGTCCCAATTTTTTTGGGATCGGGTTTGTGTATATATATAGATATCACCAAAAAAGTGCAATAAATTAACAATGTTTAATATATATTTTGCAGATTTTACCCTCAGATCAGTGCAGAAAATGTGTAAAAACAACTGGTTTGCATCTGGACTGCTGCTGTAAACAAGACTCAAAAAATGCAGATTTGTAAAAATAGACTTTTTATTTTTATAGTTTCCTATTGATTAACGAACATGACATTTTTCCAGCGGTGAATGAGCTGATGTTCAGCGTTCACTCACATTATGACTGAGTTTAATGCAGCTGTAAATACTTGCGCTGGTTATTCTGGTTACTGACTAACTGAATCTCATCCGCCAGCGAGAGAACGTGATCAGTGAGCAAAACACGGCTCAGATCAGTTTCTCACTCGCTTCAGTCAGTGGAAATTCACTGATGTTTGTAATGTGTGACTAGATGAGGAATGTCTGCTAAAATATAATGTTAAAGAATCCAGTGTTTGTCTTACAGTGAGTTTGTAAAGAGTCAAATATTGATATTTGATACTATTATGCTCATAATCAGGTTACAGTTACATATTTATGGGTTACAGATTAATGGATTTTATTGACTAATTATGATTTTATTTGTCATTAACTTTTGATCAACTCACTGTTTACTCACTATCAACTCAATAATGTAATGTGTAATGCATTTTATGTTGTTGATATAGAAAATAATATATTTTCTTACTCTGTTTTGTATATCAATATGGTACATTTAATGTTAAGTTTAAAACAAGTTTGATTTTAAAAAGTAATCAAAATACATTACTCAAAATGAGTAAACGAGTTTATCATGTAATTTGTAATCAGAAACACACTATTTATTCCTGTGATTTCAAAGCTGAATTTTTAGCATCATTACTCCGGTCACATGATCCTTCAGAAATCATTCTGATATGATGCTCAATAAACATTTATTATTATTATGTTGAAAACAGCTGAATATAATTTTTTCAGGATTCACAGATGAATAGAAAGTTCAGATCAACAGCATCTATCTGAAATAGAAATCTTTTGTAACATAAATGTCTTTATCATCACTTTTGATCAATTTAAAGCATCTTTGCTAAATAAAAGTATTAATTTCTATAACCCCCCCATATTAGAATAATTTCTGAAGGATCATGTGACACTCAAGACTGGAGTAATGATGCTGAAAATTCAGTTTTGATCACAGAAATAAATTACATTTGAAACTATTTTTAAATAGAAAGCAGTTATTTTAAATAGTAAAAATATTTCACAATATTACAGCTTTTGCTGTATTTTGGATCAAAAAATATAGGCTTGGTGAGCAGAAGAGACTTTCTTTAAAAAAACATTCAAAATCTTACTGTTCAAAAACATTTGACTGATAGTCTTAATCAAAACTACCAGTCAGATATTTAGTAATAATCTAAGGATTTGGTCTGGTAGTAATAATATTTAGAAATAAAACATTAGGTAAATTGATAGAGGGGAAATTATCTGCTTTTTTCTGCTATTTTAAGAACAAAAATTAAATTTTTCATTGAGATTATATTTGTTTTTCTTTAGTAAAGATGCAGTGAAGTTGTATTCAATTTCAGAGTTCAGATCCTGAAAACGGTGAAAACAGTGTTTCTTCCTGAAGGAAATGTTCTGGTCCTGCAGGGGTTTGTTTCTGGCAGGGAATGATAGGAAGCTTCTCTAGTGCGCTTTGACGCTCTCTGTGCTGAAGGACTGGTTGTCGTAGGGGTTTGGGAGACCGATGCCGGTCTGTGGCTGTGTTTGCCGTCGGATCAGTCTGTAAACGGCCACGATGGGGATGGAGATAACGGGAACGAAGCTCAGCAGCACACAGATGGCAAACACCCAGTTCGAGTACGGCTTCTCCTCCGACTCCGGGAAGTTTTCCTGCACCGTAACAAGCACAGCATGTGTTATAAACTTCTAAATTTGAAGATCAGGGTAATTTAATTTAATTTGTCTTCTGGGAGACATGCAAGTATCTTCTGTAGCCTCTGAAGGGCAGTACTAAATGAAAAAAAAAAACATGATATTTAGGCAAAATAAGAAAAATGTACACATCTCCCTTCTGATCAAAAGTTTTCACACCCCAGCTCTTAATGCATGGTTTTTCCTTCTGGAGCATCAGTGAGCGTTTGAATCTTCTGTAATAGCTGCATATGAATCCCTCAGTTGTTCTCAGTGTGAAAAGATGGATCTTAAAATCATACAGTCATTGTTGGAAAGGGTTCAAATACCCAAAAATGCTGGAAAACCAAAGAATTTGTGGGAGCTGAAGGATTTTTCCTGGAGAACAGCAGGCAGTTTAACTGTTCAGAAAAAACAAGGGACTCATGAACAGCTATCACTAAACAAAAAAACACAGCTGTGGATCATTCAGGGAACAACACAGTATTAAGAATCAAGGGGATGTAAACTTTTGAACGGAGTAATTTTTATAAATTCATCAACTGTTATTTTCTCTTGTGGACTATATGTAAACATCTTTTATGTGAAATAGCTTATTCAGGCCAGTACTAAAACAATAACATGCATTTTGTATGATCCCTCTTATTTTGGTAAAATAATTAACATTTTGCAGATTCTGAAAGAGGGGTGTAAACTTTTGACCTCAACTATATATATATATATATATATATATAGTTATGAGCACAACTGTATATATATATTTATATATATATACAGTTGTGCTCATAAGTTTACATACCCCTTGCAAAATGTTAATAATTGAAACAAAACAAGAGGCATTAAAATTGCATGTTATTTTTTACTGTCCTGAATAAGCTATTTATCTATTGGAAAAGGTTCAAATATGCAGAAGATGCTGGAAATCCAAAGGATGTGCAGGAGATGGGGGTTTTTCTGAAGAACAGCAGGCAGTTAACCTGCTCAGAACCAACTCATGAACAACTATCACAAAATATAAAAACAGTCGTGGATCATCCAGGAAATGACACATAGTATTAAGATTCAAGGGTGTGTAAACTTTTGAATGGGGTTGTTTTTATAAATTCAGTTATTATTTTGTTTTGTGGAGTATATGTAAACACCTGTTATGTTTATATATATTTATACATATATGTATGGATATAAATAGGTCCCTCCCCCCAACATTCAAGACATGGTTACGGCCTTGTGTTATACTGTAAGGATGCTGGGTATTACTGGTTGTGTTGTGTGTGGATGTGCTTCAGACTCACGTATTCTGGGTTCCAGGCGAAATATGTGGGGTGTTTCTGGACCTGGACCACGACGTACGCCACCAGAACCACCAGCAGCATGATGGGACTGATGCCCATCCAGCACACACGCCAGAACAGGTTCGGCCGGCGGCCCGTCATGCTCTCGATATCATCACTGAACCTGAAGCACAAGCAGCCAGCGCTCAGTCTTCTGCGCAATCACTGATGTTCATCCCATTCATCTCTCTCCATCTACCATCTCAGACTTATTCCCAGACTTTTATGTCAGCCAAACTTCAAGATTTTAAGTTCATATTTAAATAATTTATCAACATGCTCGTGTGACATGCTGATAAACAAATAATGTTTCAAATTTTTTTTATTTAAACTTTTTAGTGTTTTTTAAAATTTATTTTAAAATTATTTTAATTTTACATTTTTATAATTTAATTAGTAGAAAGTTTCATTTTAATATTGATTAATGTTTATGATTTCTTTGTAGTGTTTTTTAATTTTTTAAGGTTTTTATGATTAGATTTTTAGTAGGTTTTATTTAGATTGTTTTAAAATTATATATCTTTTACATTTTTGTAAATTTTGTTTCTTTTACTTGGATATTTGTTTTCATTTTAATTTTAGATTTTAATTTTTGTTTTAATTAAAATGTTATGCTTTGGTTTTTATTGAATATTGCATTTTGAGTGATTCTTTAAAAAATACACGTGTGTATGTACTGTATATATAAATAATTTAAAATTCATATTTTTAACTCTTCACAGTTTTATTCACATTTTTATTTTTAATGATTTAATTCATTTTTAGCAAGTGTTTTAATTTGTTTTTAAAATAGTTTATTTTAATTTTACATCTTTACATTTTATTTTATTATTCATTTTAATTTAACATCTATAATTTAATTTTAGTAAGCGTTTTTTTTTGTATTTTAAGATTATTTTAATTTAGCTTTTTTTATACATTTTGGTGTTTGGTATTTTAATTTTACATTTTAACAATTTAATTTTAAGAGTTTTATTTTGATTCTTTATATTTTAAAATGATTCCTTTCAATTTACCATTCAGCGGTTTTAACATTTAAGTGTTTTTTTTTTTTTTTGTATTTGAAAATGAGAATTTTTATGATAATTATAATTTTTATTATAATTATAATCTTTAATCTGTCAGACTGTGTCGTATTGAGTGAGTTTACCGACCGGTTCATCCCGTAGAAGAAGACGACGCCGATGATCTCGCAGAAGGCGATGACGAGGAGCGGGACGGAGCCCACGTAACTGTTGAAGATCTCCAGCCAGTAGTTGCCAGATCCCAGCGTGAAGATCAGCGCCACGAGGAAGTTCAGCACACAAATCAGACCTGCAGCGAGAGCTCGTTAACGTTTAATCAGATTACTTTTTTCAACTAGCAAAGTATGCATTACTTTTTAACTTAGAAGGAACTATCTGAATTACTTTTTCAAATAAGTAAATACTTTCAAATAAGTATTCTTCATGTGATTAGTTTGAGCTGCGCCCCTCTACTGAGGCTGATTCATTTCACTTTTGTTGTGGAAGGGCTTTTACATTTGTAAAATAAGAACTTTTAATATAAAAAAATTGCTTAGTGCGTTGACATATAGCGCAACTGTGCTCACAGCGACCCGAGTTCGATTCTCACCTCGAGGTCCTTTGCTGATAAAAAATTAAATAAAAATAGTGCTTTCAAACGATTAATCGCATCCAAAATAAAAGTTT
The DNA here is from genome assembly GCF_012432095.1 of Onychostoma macrolepis. Taxonomy (NCBI): domain Eukaryota; kingdom Metazoa; phylum Chordata; class Actinopteri; order Cypriniformes; family Cyprinidae; genus Onychostoma; species Onychostoma macrolepis. Next base: position 32,233,060 of record NC_081173.1, read on the forward strand.
GTTCATGTAATATATGTGTGTACTGTGTATATTTACAGTACACACATATATTATATATATATACAGTTAACAGAGATTAATCGTTTGACAGCACTAATTAAACGAGCAAGCCCTGCCCAGATTTCAAAAGTAACGTAACACATTACTTTCCATAAAAAGTAACTAAGTAACATAATTACTTACTTTTTTAGGGAGTAACCCAATATTATAATGCATTACTTTTAAAAGTAATTTCCCCAACACTGCTCGTTAGCACACGTGAAGGCCCTGGTTGACTCGCTGTGTTTACCTGTGAAGAGCTCTTTGGGCATCCATTTGGGCACCAGGTGCAGGTCCAGCAGCGGCGTCAGGATTCCCTCCAGATTACCGAACATAGAGGACAGACCCAGACTGAAGAGCATGACGAAGAAGAGCACGGCCCACACCTGCGAGCCCGGCATCTCGATCACAGCCTCCGTGAACACGATGAACGCCAGCCCCGTTCCTGAAGCACTCTGGGTAAGAGAGAGCCGTCAGACACAGATATATGGGGTGTGATGGGAACTCTTTCGGTTCGATAAATACAGTGCTGTTTCATCCACTGCACACGATCAGCTTTAATTGGAGCTCCTAGTTTTAAGAAACAAAGTCTTGTAATCTTGAATATAATTTTAGTTAATTTAGCATTTTTATTAATTATTTTTGAATTTTTGTTTTTATTCAAGCTATTAATTTTCATTTTACATTTATGATTTTTTTTTGTGTTTTTCTCAATTTTGATTTATTTTTTATATTATTTTTTTATTTTTTATTTTTTGTTAATTAAACTTTACTTTGTAATTTAGATTTTTGTATTAGATTTGTTGTTGTTTTTTGCATTTTATCAATTTATTTAGTTTTTAGTAAAATATATATATATTTTTTAATTAAACTTTAATTTGTAATTTAGATTTTTGTATTAGATTTGTTTTCATTCTAAAATTATTTATTAATATTGTATTAATTATTTTATCTATTATTTATGTTTAAGTACTTTTAAGACCACCAGCCTTTTGTTTTGAGCAGGTGTTAATATAGCAGTTTTAGTATTATTTATTTGTTTTATTTTTTTTATCATTTTTATCAATTTTTTTCATTTTTCATTTTTTTTTCATTTTTATCATATTATATTTTTTATTTTATTTATATTTATTTTTTATTTTTTAATTAAGTAATTTAACATTATTAAAAAAAATTAAATCTTCAAGACTGAGGTACGTATACTGAAATTAATGCTTTTATTCATCAAGGCTGCACTGAATTGATGAAAAGTGACACTAAAGACACTTATAATGTTACAAAAGATTTCTGTTGTAAATAAATGCTGTTCTTTTGAACTTTCTAATCATCCTGAAAAATAAAATGCATCACAGTTTCCTGTTCTGAAGGGGTTTATAAGCCAAATAAGTAAATATAAATGTGTAGAAAGTGAACCTGAGCTGTTATCTGAATCAGATTCAGATAACAGCTCAGTTCACTTTCAAACACACATGACAAAGCCTGCTGTTGTTTATGATTTAGAGAGCGATCGTTTACCTGGTCCAGAAAGTTCTGGAGGTCGCAGTGTTTGAGGTTCAGACTGGAGACTTTGTCCGGATCGGTTGTGTTCAGTTGTGTTAACCAGTTCTCGTAGTTCTCGATCGTGATGTTTTTTTCGGCGACGTCAAAAGCATTGGTCAGATCCAGGATGTTACTGCAGTGGAATGAAACACCATTAAAATCCTCTCATTATAGCCCTTATAGTGCGTGTGTGTTCGTGCATAATAAAGGCACGGGTTGAGTTTGCTGTGCTTCACCTGTAAATGCAGGAGTTGTAGTTGCTCGTGGCTTTGAAGCCCAGGATGGCGAAGATGGGAATGGAAGCGTAGAGAGACGTGGCGCTGTTAATGATCCCAACAAACAGAGCGTCCCGTTCACAGTCATTCCTGAAACACACACAGTTACATACACAGTCAGGTCCAGAAGTATTCACACACCGACTGAGTTTCTGTGCTTTTGCCTTTATACACCACTACAATGGATTTGAAATATAACAATCGAGATGAAATTGAAGTGCAGATGTTAAGCTTTAATTCACATTCATTATATAACTGTAACTTGAGTATGTTTTGGTCAACAGCTAAAATAATAAAAATTGTGCCTGTGTCCCAATATATATGGACCTAACTGTATGTGCATTATTCACCTTTCGTATGCATAATGCGTTATAAGTCACTTTAAACAAGATTATAATGCATTTTAGACTGTTCATCCAGCACATAATGCATTTGAAATAATGTTTAGGCAAACCATCGCCCAATTTCACATTAAGTATGATAATGAATTATGTTGTGTATTTTGTTGCCGATTCAATACTGAAGTTTATTTCTTGTTTTTGTTTTTTTTGTATTGCAATTTATGTAATAATTTGTGATTCAGTGTTACTTCTTTTCTTAAAAACAAGTTAATCTTCATTAGAAATATTTAATATACATTTATGTCTCTGTGAACTTTGTAATATGAATATATGTATTTATATATTCTTTAAGAGTATTGCTGTTTATGTAATAATACGTATAATATTAACATTACATTTGTTTGCTGATTCAGTATATATAGATTTTTTGTAGTCTCTGTGAACTAAACTATAATATTAATATTTTGTTGCTGGTTCTATGTATGTTTTTATATATATGTATAGTATTGCAATTTATGTAATATATTTAATATATATTTTGCTGAGTAAATATATTTTTATATTTATAATTGAAATGAACTTTTAATGTATTTATTTATATTTTTATTTACTATATTTATGTATTCTTTTATTTATTTATACATATTTATTAATATTTGTTAACATTAGTTAATAAAAACACATCTGTTCATTATTATTTCATGTTCAGGTTCATTAAATAATATTGACAGATGTAAACTTTGATTTTAACATTTAACTAAGATTAATAAATTCTTTAGAAGTTTAAATGTTAGTTCATTGTAACTAATGTTGTTAACTGATGTTAACAAATGAACCTTTTTGCAAAGTTACAGAATATTATAATAGAATATTAGGATGAATGTGAAATGTAAGAATCATTGGTGTCATTGGAATTTGTAACAGAATTGATTTTTTTTTCTTGTCAGGTTGTACTTTTTGGGGTTGTAGCTGGAGAAGGCGATGAGTCCACCGAACGCCAGAGACAGAGAGAAGAAGATCTGCGTCGCAGCGTCCAGCCAAACCTGAGGATCCGTCAGCAGTGTCCACTGCAGACACAAGATCACATCAAACGTGTGCGAGTGTGTGTCTGTGTGTGTGTCAGTGTGAGTCTGTGTGTGTGTGTGTGTGTGTGTGTGTGTGTCCATCCGTCTGTGTGTGTGTGTGTGTGTGTGTGTGTGTGTGTGTGTGAGAGACTCACGTTTGGAGTGAAGAGGTACAGAAGCCCATCTGTGGCCCCGGGCAGAGTAAGGGCCCTCACCAGAAAGATGGTCAACACCAGGTATGGAAACGTGGCCGTCACGTACACGGCCTGCAACACAGTCCAGAGAAACACTTCTGAACAATGCCTAGTTTTTAGTAAGGGAATGAAACCCTGCAGATAATTTGAGAGCATCATTTATTTTTTTCAGATTTTTTACAGTTATTTTTTCAGAGATATAACACATTTTGTGTTCGGGTCATTTTTGACCCGGGTTTGTATGGAGCACCATTAGAAGAAAATAATGTTATTGTTATTAATTAATAACAGTGTTATTTCTTCCTCAGTAGTTTTGCCTTGTTTTAGAGTATAAATGTCAAAACATTCTTAAGTCCAGATAATTATTTGAGAAGCAAAATCATGAAATATTAAGTTTTGTTTTCTGAAAAAATTATCACAATTATTAAGTGGATTTTTGCTTAACCCTCGCAGCATATTCAAGTCAGTGTTCTGGAAGAGATACATAAAAATGTATAAAAAATGCATAGATTTTAGTAAGGGAACGAAGCTCTGAAAATGCTCAAAATACACATCATTTATTTTTTTCGGATTTTTTACAGGTGTTTTTTCAGAGATATAATTTGTTTCGTGTTTGGGTCATTTTTGACCCGGGTTTGTATGGAGCACCATTAGTGTCGCAAATACCTTCTGTAAAATAATCTATGAAGTTACATTAGCATCAAAAAACTTTTGTGACATATTGAGTCTTTTTCTCAGATCTTACACACTTTTGGACTAAATTTTGTTGATGAACATAAATATCTACATCTATTGATGAACGATTGCAGCATGAAAAACTGATCACTTTTTGAAACATTTTATGCAAGTAAAATTCTTTACTCCTGTTTTAAATCTTTGAACAATGTTTGTTTTGTTAGAAATATATATGTAGGTTTTTTAATTAATCTCTATTCATTCCATTGGGGTTATTCTCAGATTATGTGTTCTTATAAATTACATACAATGATATATTCAAATAAGATTTCTCATTAATATTGACAAAACTATATGTATTTTTTACATATATTTTTGTTCTGGTTCATGTGTAATTTGAAATTTCAAAGAATTTCTAAAATTTATCAAAAAGGATCAAATGCACACTGTAAAAAATTGCTGTAAAATTTACAGTAAGTTACTGGCAATTTTGGTTGCCAGTAAGACTGTAAACTTACAAGAGTACTGTAAATCAATAATTACAATTGTACTGTAAAAATACAGCAAACTCTTGTATGCTGTAAAATTGTTGTGATGGTGTAAACATTTGGTAAACTTATTTCATTTGATTCTACTAAGAATAAACTGCAACGATTTGAGTAAAAGTCATGTTTTTAGTAACTTTACTATTACAAATTAAGTGTCTGCAGTTTTATATTAAGAAATGTTCCTTCTTAGTAGAATCAAATGAAATAAGTTTACCAAATGTTTACACACCATCATAACAATTTCACAGCATGCAAGAGTTTGATGTATTTTTACAGTACAATTGTAATTATTGATTTACAGTACTCTTGTAAATTTACAGTCTTACTGGCAACCAAAATTGCCAGTAAGTTACTGTAAATTTTACAGCAATTTTTTACAGTGCAGTAATAAAACGGTACCATTCAAAACTTTTGATATTTTTTCACATTCATTTATAATGAGAAGTTGCTGATTAGATGCAGTGTGGGCTTATTTGAAAAATATTAATTTATGACTGTTTTATAAAATAATGATTCTTGAATGAAAAAATTGTATCAGATTTCAAATGCAGAGTTAACTATCAACACATTAAACCGCATAACCCGTGATAAAGCTCAGTAAAGGTTGTTGTTTTTGGGACGGTTGGTGTCACCTTGCCGATGGTCTCGATGCCCCGTATGAAGCAGATGTAGACGATGCTCCAGGCCGAGGCCAGACACACGACGAGCCACCACTGCAGCGAGCCGCTCTCCTCGATGTCCGGCGAGATGTTCAGCGTCTGTCTGTACCAGAAGTAGTTGACCGGTGTGCTGGCGACACACTCCTCCACGTAACCTACACCACACAGACCCAGATAACAACACCTCAGATACTTGGGAAAAACAAATAACAACAAATATTGTTATATAATATGTTTATTCTTAATGTCTTAATGTGTGTATACAACACACATTTATAATACATCATTTAAAAACATTATTACTGTATATATAAAACGTTATTAATTCCTTAATTTAGGTACTTAATTACTTTATATACTTAATGTATATTTTATTTATATTTACTTTTTAATGGATTTATTTGTTGCATTTATTTATGTATTCCTATTTATTTGGTTGCTTAAAATTTTATTTTATCTATATTTTTATTAGCTTTTTTAGATTTTATTTTATTGCATTGCATTTTCTTTACTTTTAATGTACATTTATATTTTTATTTGTTTTATTCATATTTTTGTATTTATATTATTTGCTATATTTTTATGTATTCCTTTATTTTTGTATGTATTTTTATATATATTTCTATTTATGTACAGAATTTTGTATATATTTTAATTTTATTATATTACATTGATTTAATTTTACTATATTTTATAAATTCTTAATTTTATTGCAATTATATATATTTTTATTTTATTTTCTATTTATTTATTTTCATTTATTTTTAATGTATTTATATTTTTGTATGCTTTGTACTTTTTAGATGTTATTGATTAGTTTGTTTTGCATTTTCTTTACTTTTAATATATATTTATATAAAATGTATATTTATATTTATTCATATTTTGGTATTTATTTTATTTACTGTATTTCTATGTATTCCTATATATATTTATTTATATGTATGTTTTATTTTATTTAAATTACGATTTATTTATTTATTTATTTATTATTGATAAACTATGACTAAGACATGCTGACAGGCCTTGACAGGTTTTGTAAGAATTGCTTTTCTCTTTTTCTTTACTTTTATGATTTACAGTATTCTGATTTTATGATTTAAAAAAAAAATTCATTACTTCCTGCCTGAACCTCACCCTTCGCTTAATTTTCATTATATTACATTTATGGGCACCTCATAACAAACAAGCTTAATTGTGAGGAAAGAAATGTCTAAATGGACTGAAATGTCGTATTTGTTCTGCAGTGTTCCTGACGTGTTTCTCTCTCAGTACCGGTGCGGTTCTCGTTGATGGGGCATTGGCTCCAGGGCAGTGGATCCTGAAACGAGTGGAAGAAATACCAGAGAACCCAGGCCAGGATGGTATTATAAAACAAACCCACCAGCAACGAGATGATCATTGATGCCACGCCTGCCAACACAAGTGCAATTATATGGTAATAACCCAATAATGCTTTTATGAGCTCATAAAGACTTGAATACAATCTGACAACACATTAAACATTCAACCATGGAAAATAACAGAATGCCGCAGAAAACAACCAGAGAATAAAAGCCATAAAAGAAAATTCAGCATGCTTCACAGCAGTAAAAACAAGCCCGCTGATGTTGGGATGTTGGCTTGACAAAGCCGGACCTATCAAAACTACTTAAACGAAAGTCACATAGACTTTCACTGAGGGGGTGAAAACTTTTGTACAGATTGTTTAAGCTGTCTGTCACCAGCAAAGCTTAATGACTATCCTAAACATGCTAAATCATGCTTGCAACATATTAAATCATGTTAAAACATGCTAGCAATGTGTTAAATCATGTTAGAAACATGCAAAATCATACTAACATCATGTTAAATCATACTATCAACATATTAAATTAGAAGATGTTAACTAACACTATTCTAATCATGTTATCAACATGCAAATCATGTCAGCAACATGCTAATCATGTTAACAATGTGTTAAAACATGCTAACAGTATGCTAATCATGCTAGCAACATGGCTACATGTTAATTGTGTTAACTGTGTGCTAAAACATTGTGTGTGAGTAACGTGCAGCTGAATGTGTTTCACTCACCGACTCCACCCAGCAGAGGAGAGATGGAGTGCCAGACACCAATGCTGCCCTTCCTCAGACTCTGACCGATGGCCAGCTCCAGATACAGCAGCGGCAGACCCTCGAAGACCAGCGCGATCAGGTACGGGATCAGGAACGCACCTGACACACACACAACAAAACAACAACCTCCAGATCTGACTTCAAATACTGATATGCAGTGTTGGGGAAAGTTACTTTTAGAAGGAATGCATTACAATATTGCGTTACTCAATAAAAAAGTAACTTATTGTATTACGTTCCATAAAAAGTAACTATGTAATGCATTACAGTATTGGGTTACTTGATAAAAAAGTAACTCATTGTGTTACATTGTTACTTTTTGTGGAAAGTAATGCATTACAGTATTGGGTTACTCGAAAAAAAAAAGTAACTTGTGTTACATTGTTACTTTTTATGGAAAGTAATGCATTACAGTATTGCGTTACTCGATAAAAAAGTAACTTATTCTGTTACTTTCCATAAAAAGTAACTATGTAATGCATTACAATATTGGGTTACTCGATAAAAAAGTAACTTATTGTGTTACATCGTTACTTTTTATGGAAAGTAATGCATTAGAGACATAAGAGCATTTATTTTGATCGATTTGATTATTACCTACTTAATATACTTATAACTTAATTTATTATTTAATAACTCTAGGAAGAAGTTGATTTATTATTTACTGACTTCAGGAACTTTCATGAAGGAAATGTAATTACTTTCAACAACAGCTATAAAGTATTTTTATAACACTTTACAGATATGGTTAATTTGTTAACAGGGTAACTGTATTAGTAGACCTAACAATTAACAATACAGCGTTTATTAATATTGATGTTCATTTCAGTATTTAATAATGCTTTTTTGAAATCAGAAGTTAAATCTGTTAACACGGGTTAATGCATTGTGAACATAAACAACAAACAATGAACAGTTGTGTTTTTATTTACTAATGTAAAATGAAAAGTGTTGTAAATATATTGCTTATTGTAAGTTAATGCATTAACTAATGTAACAAATTTTATTATTGAAGTAACTAAAGTTCGTAAGCATGTTTGATGCTAAAATTGTTTATATTTGTCAAAAACAACAAATGTACATTCACTAAATACTGTAAAAAAAATATTTTTCTGAGATTATTGGAGAATGTTTTACTAGAAAATCAAATTTCAGTCTTTCTACTTCAAAATTTCACATATAATTCAATGTGTTTGCCATTTTCTTTGTAATTATTGTCAAATTTGTGACCCTGGACCACAAAACCATTCATAAGGGTAAATTTTTAAATGTATACATCACCTGAAAGCTGAATAAATAAGCTTTCCATTGATGTATGGTTTGTTAGGATCGGACAATATTTGTCTGAGATACAACTATTTGAAAATCTGGAATCTGAGGGTGCAAAAAAATCTAAATATTGAGAAAATCACCTTTAAAGTTGTTCAAATGAAGTTCTTAGCAATGCATATTACTGCAAGTTTTGATATATTTACAGTAGGAAATTTACAAAATATCTTCATGAAACATGATCTTTATTTAATATCCTAATGATTTTTGGCATAAAAGAAAAATGGATATTACTACAAATATACCCCAGCGATTTAAGACTGGTTTTGTGGTCCAGGTTCACATTTACCATCAAAAATTGTTTTAAAGTCAATCCTATACACTGAATATTTTTCAGCATAGAAGTTGATCTAAAACCACTCAAATCAACATCATCTTCTGCATTATTTTTCCTGTATTAATCCAGTCACCTCCTCCGTAGATCTGGCAGAGGTACGGGAATCTCCAGACGTTCCCGAGTCCCACAGCGAATCCGATGCATGTCAGCAGATACTGGACCTTATTGTCCCATTTGGGCCGTTCCTGAGCGCTGGAGGCGATGCTGGCTGTGTCCATCCTTGATGCAGTGTGTGTCTGTGTGCTCCACGGGTGGGTTATATACTCGCACAACTAACTATAAACAGGGCGTATAATTTATGCATTGGTTGAAAATGCAGTTTGCAGAGCTGTGTGCTGCAGTTTAATGTGTAACTCCCTTCCTAAATCTGTGTTTTCACTATAAAAACCAAGATGCAAAGGTTGCCTGCGTGCCACTGCTGTAATATTTTATAGTCCTCATTATGTTTTTATCTCATTCATCTAAAAACAAAGTCCTTTCTCATAATCGGGAGGCACAGTGACACTTCAGAAATCATTTTGTGGGCACAGTTACTAGTAAATAATTCTGAAAGCATGGCTCTGATTTGTCATTACACTCAGATGCACTGTTTTAGCAGCTCATTTAGCAGACTGAGGTAAATGTCTGAAGACTGGACACTGGTAACTAGGGTGTTCGGGCCGGTCGCTAGGTGATCGGCTGCTGATGACAACATCGGCTTTACTCCAAACACTGGGTCTGGATGTTTTGCTCGGTGAATCACTGGTAACCAGTGTTTGTGAGCTCGATCGTATCGGTTATCAGCCTGAGGATGATCATCTCTACTATCAAACCAGACCCAACTCTCATTAGATGAACAATCACAAGAGAATCATTATAACTTTCAGTTTTCACTTTCATATATGTACTGTATTTTTACATGAATCTATATACACATATAGGGTCGGTAAGATTTTTAAAATGTTTTTGAAAGAGTCCTTACTCTTCTGCTCATCAAGGCTGCATTTACTTGATTAAAAATACAGAAAAATCTGTAAAATTAGTTAAATATTATTGTAATTTAAAATAGCTGTTTTCTATGTGAATATGTGTTAAACTGTCATTTATTTCTGTGATCAAAGCTGAATTTTTAGCATCATTACTCCAGTCTTCATTGTCACATCCTTCAGAAATCATTCTAATATGCTGATTTACTGCTCAAGAAACATTTCTGATTATTATCAATGTTGAAAACAGTTGTGCTGCACAATATTTTTGTGGAAACTGTGATGCATTTTATTTTTCAGGATCATTAAAATGTAAAATGTTGATGTCAAATTAAATATAAATATTTGATGAAAAAATTTAACTGTAAGATTAAAAATGTTGATATTAAATAAAAATAACATGAAAACTAATTATTGAAAACATGTTGAAATAAATAATATATAATAAAAAATACACTGTAAAAAAATTGCTGTAAAAAAACGGCCATATTCTGGCAGTAACATCCAGTTTTTTTCATTACAACAGTAAAATCCCATTAAAAAACACAATGCATTCTGGGTAATATTTGTTGTTTTCGAGAAAGTATCCTTCTGCAGTCCTGTGAAGTAACAGCGCTCAGAGGCTGTTTCAAATCACACCCTACACCCTCATTCACTATTCCCTACATGCACTGTAAAAAAAAAAAATAGTTGTTTCAACTTAAAATAATTTGTTACCCTGCTGACTTAAAAGTTTGAGTTTTAGTTTAGTCAACTTGAAATGTTAAGTTACTCAATGTTAATTTAAGGGACAACTATATTTTAGTTGAATAAACTAAAAATTTTAAGTTAGCGGGGTAACAAATTATTTTAAGTTGAAACAACTTTTTGGAACATTTTTTTTTTACAGTGTGCGTTTACTAATATAGCCCACCTGACAGAGAGAATGAACACTAATGAGTCAATGATGAAGAGCTGCTGTTAACAAGCAGAATCACAGAAGAAAAGAGCGAGACATGAAACTACAACTGACAAACAGCCACAGCCTTGGATGAAATCAACTGAAATAAAACAGCAGAGGATGATTAGAGCACTCCACAAACAGCATTACAGTTTGACTTTGTTTCTGTCATATATCTACAACATTTCTTTGCAAATTATCCTCACCATTGTGGTGATCAGTGTTAGCTTTAGTTGGGCTCTTGACTCTTTAACACTAGCTTCTTTCTGAGTGCTGTTGCTGTGTTTGTAAAACACATTTCTTATCGCATAAACAACCAAGTAGAGTTGTCAGCAAATGTTTATGAAATTGTAAAACAGCAAACTGTAATACTATGCATGCTCATTCTAAAAGTACCTTTAATTAGCCCCCATAGATCTGTACACACTTGAATAAAGCAACACTATTTCTAGTCAGGTGTCACAACCACTGCTACAGATATAAGCCGACCAACATTACTTTCCCTGACAGTAGCTTTAATATGGTCATGCCATAGTTTCCCCATGTACACTTAGTTAGAATAATATTACAATAAACAGAGGTTAGGCTCACCCTATCTAGGTTGGTCGAACAACATCCAGTTGACCTAAACAGAAATTCCCATTTAGCCCTTACAATCTAAGTACACTTGAACTAATACCAAGTGTTAGCCGGATCTCTAAAGATACAGTTGGTACGCCCTATGCTCCATCTCAACTGAATCTAAGTCCGTTACTAACCTGACGCAGTAAATGCGGTAACAAGGATACAACGTAATCTACGTAAAGAGTCAATAATTACAGAGTAAATCAGAATTAAAATCAAATGTAACAATTTATTATCAGTCAAGTAAATATGTATTATACCAATTATACAACCAATTCAAAGATATCAAATCAATACAAGACATCAAAATCTCAAAGATGAATCTAAGAGTAAGATGTAGTGATGGTGAAATGAAGCTTCATGAAGCATTAAGCTTTTCAGCCAAGTGGTTCACAAAAGGGTTAATTTCTGGAGGCTTCATTTGCTCACAATACCACCTGGTGGCCAAAGAGTGTAAAACAAGCAGCTATATTACAGACAGAGGTGGATAGTCCAGGGGTCAGAAAGTAAAAGTCCTGCTATATGTTTATTCCACCCATGAACTCAGCAGCTGATTTCACCAGAGGAGGAACCAAGTCATTCCTTTCAAGTCACAAACGAGTCTCGAGTCAAATCCCAAGTCCTCAAAGAGTTAAAGTTAATGAGATAATTAAGAGTCTAATTAAATTATGATTGTGCGTTAGTGATGAACACCTGCTGTTATTGAGAATTACAGAGGATCAGATGTTGATGTTTTATTGGTTAAAATGATGCCACCATCATTGAGATCAGTGTTTGCTTTAGTTGGGCTCTTGGCCCTTTTAATAAATGAAAGTAGTTTGCTTTTAAGCAAGTGCAATAGTGTGTTATAGCAAACATTCGTGCATTGCTAAATTAAAAGCTTGAGGTTTGGTTATTTTGAGTGTAGCTTACAGAAGTCCTGTTCAACAAATGCTACTATAATGCTTTAATATGGGGGGGGGGAAAGCTGTATCAGCTCAGGCTTTTAAACATGAACACTTTTCATATGATCCTCAACAGTGGTGACAATCATTTTTCATACTGCAGTGCATGATGGGAGTTTTTACTATGATGTTACCCAGCATGCATTGCAGCATGAAGCATTTTGTTGATTGTCACCAATGTTGAGATTCATATGCTGGTTAGTGATGTCTGTTTGTGTCTAATTAGAATAAGAGTTCAAATATGTATATGCATTGCATACAGAAAATTTAAAATTAATTCACTACAGCTATTAGACCAATACTTTCCTTGCGTGCTGTAGTTTCACAGGGTTGATTATTCAAAACATTCAGTTATAAACCTGTAAATGAAACAAACAAAAAAATATGTTGGATGTAATCAGGCCAACTCCTGACGATTATTTCTTCATGTAAAAACAGCTGCTCACTGCACAGCACTAAACTCTCTGCTTTATAACAACAAATGCATAACTACAGAAAGAGATCTAACACAGGAGTCACAGGTCAAGAGCCCAACTAAAGCAAACACTGATCTCAATGATGGTGGCATCATTTTAACCAATAAAACATCAACATCTGATCCTCTGTGATTCTCAATCACAGCAGGTGTTCATCACTAACGCACAATCATCTTTTAATTAGACTCTTAATTATCTCATTAACTTTAACTCTTTGAGCACTTGGGATTTGACTCGAGACTTGTTTGTGACTTGAAAGGAATGACTTGGTTCCTCCTCTGGTGAAATCAGCTGCTGAGTTCATGGGTGGAATAAACACATGGCAGGACTTTTACTTTCTGACCCCTGGACTTTACACTTCTGTCTGTAATATAGCTGCTTGTTTTACACTCTTTGGCCACCAGGTGGTATTGTGACCAAATGAAGCCTCCAGAAATTAACCCTTTTGTGAACCAAGCTTAATGCTTCATGAAGCTTCATTTCACCATCACTAGTAAGATGCATACCTGACTTGAGAAAAATACATAATATGAAGTGTGCAAACATTGAATGTGAACACACGGCTCATTCCGGCTACAGAAGACCTGATCCTTTTGCAACATTTCCTTAAGTACTTCAGACCAAGACCAACATCCCCCGAGATGGAGACAGGAACTAACAATTGGAATTTGCATTGATGGAGTTAACACCTTTTGGGACAGAGGGTAATTTGCATGAAAGACACTGGGAACTGACCCGCCCTCTACAGTATGCAAAATATCTCTAAACTCTTAGGATCTGTATTACCTTTTAGTTTACTTCTTATAAGAATGAGGCCATTGTACCAGTCGCCCTGAGACAATTCAAATGATACCAAACATGACTGTAAATATCACTTGCATTCATGTAGAACATTACAATCTACTATTGACCATTTTGAGCAGACTGAGTAGAAGGAAGGATGGGTGAAGGGATTTAAGAAGAAACAAATGGAAGTTTCCTGCACCTCCACTCTGTGGGGTGTCTCGAAGATGCCCGTGCATGTTTGTACAGTCTGTTTCTCAGGAGATCAAAGTATCTGAGGTTCTTTCATCCTTACAGTAGTGCCCAAAAACAATAAGAATATCAACAATACCTAATTCCCCGTTAATTCTCAATAAGCACTTCTGTAGACATCTGACAGAAATAGCATCAGTCTGGTTAGTAATGTGTGAAGTAATGCTGATTTAGAAGTTGTTTAATCAGATCTTGAGAGATTTAATGTCTTCTTTATTTCAGTTGATTTCATCTGTAGCTGAAGTTAGTTGTAGTTCTTGTGTTTCTCTTTCTTCAGTGATTCTGCTTGTTAACAGCATTTGTTCATCACTAATGCTCAATCATCACTTAACTCTCTAGTCTGAGGTGCCCTAATGACTACCGCCCTGTAGCACTCACACCCATCGTCATGAAGTGCTTTGAGCGGCTGGTCCTGGAACACCTAAAAGACTCTCTACCATCCACATTGGACTCACACCAGTTTGCCTACCGTAGCAATAGGAGCACAGAGGACGCAGTTTCCATGGCACTGCACTCTGTGCTCACTCACCTGGACAATAAGAACACTTATGCTGTTTGTTGATTTCAGCTCAGCATTCAACACTGTCATCCCAACCAAGTTAATAGCCAAACTCGGAGACCTGGGCATCAATACCTCAATGTGTAACTGGATTTTGGACTTCCTGACCAACAGACCCCAGAATGTTCGATCAGGATTCACCTGCTCCACATCCATCACACTTAACACTGGTGTACCACAGGGCTGTGTGCTAAGCCCGTTTCTCTACTCCCTCTTCACCTCCGACTGCAAGCCTGTGTATGGATCTAATGCCATCGTCAAGTTTGCAGACGATACCACGGTGATTGGCCTCATCAGTAACAACGATGAGACTGCCTATAGGAAGGAGATCCAGCACCTGGCCACATGGTGCACTGAAAATAACCTGCTCCTCAACACCACCAAAACGAAGGAGCTCATCGTGGACTTCAGGAAGGAGTCAAGAGGCACACACGACACCATCCACATCAATGGAATGGCTATTGAGCGTGTCTCCAGTTTCAAGTTCCTGCACAGTAAAACCTCCAGTGTTAAATCAACACTCCCAGTGTATATATAATCCACACTCAGAGTGTTAAAAAAGTAACACTGAAGCAGTGTTAAAGTTAATGAGAAAATTAGTTTAGTAATTGAGTGATGATTGAGCATTAGTGAAGAACACCTGCTGTTAACGAACTGAATCACTGAAAGAAAGAGAAAGAAGAACAGAAAAAAAAGAGACGAGACGAGCAGAAATAAAAGACCTACAACTGACTTCAGCCACAGCCTTCGATGAAATCAACACAAGATAAAAGAAGACATTAAATCTCTCAAGATCTGAGCAGAGGATGATTAAACAACTCCATAAACAGCATCACCAGCTTCACACGTTACTAACTAGATTGACTTTAGATTTTGATGTTTTAGTTTTGTTTGAGTTACCATTATCGAGGTCAGTGTTTGCTTTAGTTGGGCTCTTGACCCTTGACTTAAAACTTTATAATTATTTTGGCTGCTATAACTGCGTGTTTGTTTGAAATTGTAATGTTTTAAGTCAAGGGTCAAGAGCCCAACTAAAGCAAACACTGACCTCGATAATGGTAATTCAAACAAAACTAAAGCATCAACATCTAAAGTCAATCTGGTTAGTAACGTGTGAAGCTAGTGATGCTGTTTATGGAGTTGTTTAATCATCCTCTGCTGAGATCTTGAGAGATTTAATGTCTTCTTTTATCTTTTGTTGATTTCATCGAAGGCTGTGGCTGAAGTCAGTTGTAGTTCTTGTTTTTCTGCTCGTCTCGTCTCTTTTTTTCTGTTCTTCTTTCTCTTTCTTTCAATGGTTCAGTTTGTTAACAGCAGGTGTTCTTCATTAATGCTCAATCATAACTCAATTACTAAACTAATTATCTCATTAACTTTAACACTGCTTCAGTGTTACTTTTTTAACACTCTGAGTGTGGATTATATATACACTGGGAGTGTTGATTTAACACTGGAGGTTTTACTGTGTGGGGATCCACATCTCGGCGGACATGTTGTGGAAAACCAACACCTCCAGCCTGGTCAAGAAGGCTCACCAGCGCCTCTTCTTTCTGAGGACACTGAGGAAGAATCAGCTTTCCTCTGCTATCCTGGTGAACTTCTATCGCTGCGCAATAGAAAGCATCCTGACCAACTGTGTCACAGTATGGTATGGGAGCTGCTCTGTTGCGGAGCGCAAGGCACTGCAGCAGGTGGTGAAAACTGCCCAGCGCATCACAGGGACTCCACTACCTGCCATCGAACACATCCAGAGGAAACGCTGTCTGCATCGAGCTCGCAGCATCCTTATGACTCCTCTCACCCAGCCCACAGACTGTTTTCTCTCCTGCCCTCCGGTAAGTGTTTCAGGTGCCTCCGGACCAGGACCAGCAGACTAAAGAACAGTTTCTTCCCCAGAGCTGTCTCTTTACTGAACTCTACCCCCCGTTGATCCACTTCCTCATATATTATTAACTCTTCTCTCCTACCTCACATCCGCCTTATTTGCACTACTGAATGTAAATTTTTATTACAGTAACAACTGTTTACTTTTGTATCTTGCACTACCATACCTAAATTGGACTATGCTCATTTGCACTGCCGACTGTTGTTTACATTATCAATGTTTACATTAACATTTTGCACCGTATGTCTAATTGTAATATGCAATCACTTCCACTGCACTTTTACACCTTGTTTATAGTAATAGTCATCTGTATATATATCATATTGATAGTACATATCACCTGTAAATTCTGTTTATATTAATAACCATCTTTCTATATATATTTATACATATATTCAGTACATATCCTTGTCCTGCACTTATTCAACCATTGTATATACTGCACTTGCTGCTATTGCACTTCTGGTTAGACCTAAACTGCATTTCGTTGCCCTGTACCTGTACTTGTGTAATGACAATAAAGTTGAATCTAATCTAATCTAATCTAAACTAATCACAGCATTATCTCATTATCTTAACTAATCACAGCATTAACTTCAGCACTGATTCAGTGTTACTCTAACACTCTGTAGTGTGCACACATTATAAGTGTTCATTTAAAACTGAGGATTTTGTTGTGGGGTTTAAAGGGTTAAAGATGTAAGAAGAGAAAAAAACAGCATGAAATGTAATTTAACAGCAATAAACTGTAATTAATTTACAGCAACAAACTGTAGAAAAACAGTTACTTACTGGAAACCGTGCTGCCAGTAGATTACCATTAATTCAAGGAAAAAACAGCAATTTACTGTAAAACATAACAGTCAGATTAACCAAATAAAAAGTTATTTTTACTGAAATATTAGTGAAGGTCCACAGAAAACAATTATGCAAAGTCATTAACTGATAAGGAGAGTAAATATTAAACTGAACAGTATTAATGTGTTTTTGTGCAAGAGAGATCTGTTAGTTTAATGTAGTTTTGTGGGTCACCGTTGTGCTGGAGAGTAGAGCCTGTGCTTCAGTCAATGATGAGCCACAAACACTGAAGTTCTGCTTTTTTTTTTTTTTTTTTTTAAGGCAGTAACTGTGCAGTTGTTTAAGCAACAATGATCTTTTTAAGTACTTCAACACATGCATGTGTATTATAACTGATGATGAACTGCAACGATTTGAGTTAAAGACATGTTTTTAGTTCTTTAAGGTGTTTGCAGTTTTATACTGAGAAATGTCTATTCTTAGTGGACTCAAATGATATAAGTTCACATTACTAACACCATATGAATACCAATATTTTAAACTCAAACTGTTTGAACCAATTGGAGCAGAGTTAATTTCCATGGTAGAATAACATGTTGTAAAAATTAAGGGCTGCAAATTAACAGTACATTACTGGCAACTCTGCTGCCAGTGCATTACAGTTATTTAACGGCACAATTTTTTACAGTGAAAACATTAAATGTTGCAAATCCAATATGTTAACCCAATAACTCAATTTACTTTGAAAATTTGGTTTACAGTTGTAAAGGAACTCCACTTGGAGAAAAAAAATCAGATTTTGAACTGGGAGGCGTACAACCCAGATTTCAAGCCAGGGACAATAGGTTTACACAATGGATTTACTTAGGAATCACTGCACTCTGCACAATTATAAACAATGGTAATATGGAGAGCTTTAAAAGTCAAGTTTGGTCTTGTAAATCACAATCTATTTAGATATCTACAGGTTCATCAATATTATTTGAAAGACATAAAGAACAATCATGAGATTAATCAGATTGTGCAGGTTATTATACAGGCATATAAGAAAGGCATGAGACTGTATCCAAATTATATAAAGGGATAAGTAATTTGAGAAATCATTCAATAGAATATATAAGATTAAAATGGGAAAAAGAGGTTGGCATTTCCTTGTTACCTGATCAATGGAATAAAATATGTACTATCCCACATACCTCAACGAGCTCAAGAATGTGGCGTGAGTTTTGTTGGAAAAATTTGACTCGTTTTTCTATTATCACACCAAGAATTAAGGAATTACAAACGAGAACCTCCTACCCATGCTGGAGGAAATGGTGTAGAAAAAGCCCATCATACACACATTTTTTGGCATTGTTCAAAAGTGGCTAGTTTTTGGGAGGTCGTACGGTCTATTATTAATAGTATTTTCACTCTACATACAGTATACCAAAATCATTTTATGTTCTTTACTTGGGCGATATCCCAGATGAGGTTGGGAAAGATGCTAAATATTTATTTAAAATTTTACTGGCAACAAGTAAAAAGGTGATAACCTGGAAATGGTACAAGGAAGACCACCTACGAGAGAAGACTGGTTCCAAATAGTTCAGAGGTTAAAGGAATGGAAAGAATCACATATACACTTCAGCTGCAAACGCAAATCTTTGAGAACAAATGGAGGAAATGGTTAACAAGCTCCTTGGTGGTCTGGATGTTTGCATTAGTAAATATGCACTGTAAAACCCAACAGTTAGGTTTTGAGTAAACCGATTGCCTTAAAAACCTGACAAGTTAGGTTAACTCAAACCGTCTGAGGAAACTTATTGTCTTATAACTACACTGCAAAACCAAACAAGTCACACTGTCGGAAAAATGTGCAATATTTGTACCTTCAGGGGTACAATGGCTTGTCACTGGGACAGTACCCTTGCAGTATGTACCTCTGCTGACTAAATTGTACCTTATGCACTCCCAGAACAAAAAATTTTACAAATCTGTACCTTGTACTAGCTAAACACAGAGACATCAAGAACCAGCATATGAATCTCAACAATGGTGACAATCAACAAAATGCTTCATGCTGCAATACATGCTGGGTAACACCCAAAAACTCCCATCATGCATTGCAGTATGAAAAAAAAACCCACCACTGTTGAGGATCGTATGATAAGTGTTCATGTCTAAAAGCTTGAGCCTACACGTTTTTTTTTTTGAATATTGAAGCATTAGGGTGGCATTTGTTTATTATAACTTTTTTTGGTCAATTTTTATTTTTTTTCCAGTTTGGTGATAACAAAATGGCAGACAATAAACCAAAGAAACCACTTCATGATGTTCATTCAAACAAGTCATAAGCAGAAAGCATAAGTTAATTTACTACTGAAACAATATTGCATTTGCTTAGAAGCAAATTACTTGAAATTACTAAAAACAAAAAAGGGTCAAGAGGCAAACTAAAGCGAACACTGACCACAATTATGGTGGCATCGTGCTATTTATTTATTTTTATTTTCTTGACCAATAAAACATCAACATCTAAACCTATGTTAATTCTCAATAAGAGACTCTGCAGACATAAAATAACGTCAGTGTGGTTAGTAATGAGCTTGCTTGTGGATGCAAGTCCACAAACAAATGCTGTTTGTGGAGTTGTTTAATCAGATCTTGATTTTTTTTTCTCCTCCAGTTGATTCCATCCAAGGCTGTGGCTGAAGTCATATGTTCTTGTGTTTCTCTTTTCTTCAATGATGCTGCTTGTTAGGTGTTCATCACTAATGCACAATCATCATTTAATCATCTCATTAACTTTAACTCTTTGAGGACTTGGGATTTGACTTGAGACTTGCTTGTGACTTGAAAGGAATGACTTGGTCCCACATCTGCTAATTAGCAAATCCAGGTGATTGGAACAAAATACTGAGGAGGATTTTTACCTTTAAAAAAGGTGCAAATTTGTCCTTTTAAGGGTACTGCCCCAGTGACAAGCCTTTTGTACCTTTTGATGGCAAATTTGTACTCCATACAGCACATTAAAAAGGCCAGAATGTTGTTTATCACATTTATTAAACATTAAAAACTATTACATTCTCACATTTTTCACAGGATTGTTTAAAATAACAATTAAAAAGACAGGCATACTTTAATACATTCGCTTTATGTTTAAAAGTTATTATCTTGATTCTCCGCATAATTAATAAAATGTCAATATGTCAATACTGTTCAGAACTAGTCAGTAAAGATGTACGTACGCGGGCTCTTAAATATATTTGGTTATTTTGTGCATCTCTTCCGAATAACCAACAACTCATGAAAATGATTATCTTGCTATGTTTAATCTATTTTGGGTGACCGTTTCATACACTTTGGCTTACTCCTTTTGTCACACAAGTGATTGTACCTTTATTTGGGGATTAAATGGTCCAAACATGGACTCTCTGACAGTTGGAAACATATTTGTACCTTTTTTTTACCCTTAAATGGTACATATGAGTAGGTGCAACTATGACCCATTGAGGGTACAACTTCACCATTTGTATCCTAAGTGTTCACAAATGGACCCCAACCGTACCCTTTTTTCTGACAGTGTAGGGTAACTCAAACCGTTTGAGTAAACCAATTCCCCTTGGCTTAATATTGTGATGTGGGAATGAGGGTTCATGCTGCCACCTGCCTTGCCTGTAGCTTTTAGTTTTTGTCTATACTGACCCAACCCAGCCCCTACTTGTGTGAAAATATAGACATTGTAGTTACTGTATGTGTTATTCAATATTTTCTGTTACAGACAGTTCTGGATTTTTATGCCGGCGAACTGCCACATGAGTTCATCTGTGCGGATGAGGCAGGCTTCAATCTATAATCTACCATAATCAATACGATAGCGATGGCGGATCGGGCGTGTCGCGGTT
Source organism: Onychostoma macrolepis (assembly GCF_012432095.1). Taxonomy (NCBI): domain Eukaryota; kingdom Metazoa; phylum Chordata; class Actinopteri; order Cypriniformes; family Cyprinidae; genus Onychostoma; species Onychostoma macrolepis. The sequence goes on from NC_081173.1 coordinate 32,254,291, forward strand.
CAACTGCTCTTGGGCCTAGTCGACTTGGAATCAAACCAAGATTAAAACCTACGATCTATGAGACTGTGGATGGTAAAATAATCGTAGAGGATGAATTTCTTAATTTCCTCTCGATTAAAATAAAAGCGATGAGCCAGGATCAAATAATTCTGGTTGCTTCGAATACTTTTGATTCTGAGTGGATAGAATCATCGAAAAAACTGCTGTTTGAGCTCTGTCCGGGCACTAAGCAACGGTGCGTGGCATGTAAAGGCAGTCAGAAAGATGTAAATAATATAAAAAGTTGTTTGAAAGTGCTCAATGAGTGTGGCGAAAACATTCCCAGATTTGTGTCACACTTCTTGGATGAGTTACCACCTGTAACATTTAACAATGTGGATGTGTCAAGCCTGCTCTGTAAGATGGAGTGTCTGCACAGTGAGGTGAACGCGATACGGCATGCAGTAAACTTACAGGCAGATATTGGGGAAGATCTACGTGCTGTTACTACGATCATTGATAACAGAGTGACTAATGTGGAGAGGCGGCTAGAAATAAGCCGTAAAGGAGGGCATGGTTTGGATTCACTGTGCGAGCTTAAAAATGCATGTGTGGAAGAAACGACAGACACCCCACTGTGGAATATGATGTGGGCCTGGAGGTGACTGCAAGTGGACCGGGATCTTCGGTGGAGGAGTCTACTTCCATGACATCGGAAGTGCAACGGAAATCATCAGAATGGAGTCTGGTAGTGAAACACGGCAGACCCAAGAGGAATTATGTGGATGGTCAAACACCTCCGACTAAACAGCGAGCTGGTAAAGCTAAACAAAGGATGTCTAAGCCAATTATTGGTACAGGGGCACGAGGGAATATAAGTGTGGTGCGGACGAAGCTGGTAAGTGTGTTTGCTACCAAATTTACTCCAGATCTTAACGCTGAAACTTTGTCAAACTATCTTAAAGAAAAGCTTGGCCGAGAGGTGAATTGCCAACGCATTGTCACTATGAACAATAGATACAGTTCATTTAAAGTGAGTGCTGAGTGTATTAATGTGGCGGAGATGTACAGCCCGGAGCTGTGGCCTGAAGGCTCCATTGTTCGTCGTTATTATGAGCCACGCAAAGTGAGAGCGTTGGGGGCTGATATAGCTGCCTCCACGTCAGGTTCATCTGTGTCTGAGGAGGCTGCTGCTGCCGCAGTGTGCTCTTGATCTGAATATGCGGATTATATCCTATAACTGCCGTGGACTGCGAGTCGGTGACAGTGTTGGGGATAGGGCCCGACGCACTGTAGTTGATAGTCTGTTGCAAAATTGTGATATCCTGTGCTTGCAAGAAACTTTTTTATCCAAACAGGATTTGGGAAAATTGAACTCTTTTAATGACAATTTTCATGGTGCTGGCTCATCTACAACTGATCTTACTATGGGTATAGTGAGAGGAAGGATATCGGGTGGTGTGGCTACCTTGTGGCACAAAAAGTTGGACTCGGTGATAAATATCATTAAGGTTGATGTCGATTGGTGTTTTGCTGTACGGATAAGTTGCTCTAGTAAAGAGTTAGTTATCCTTAATGTATATGCACCATATGAATGTCAACAAAATGAGGATGAATATTTAAATAGATTTGCTTTTATTTGCTCTTTTATTAATGAAAATAATTTTGCAAGTGTTTTGGTGGTTGGGGACTTGAATGCAGATCTTACTGACAAATCTTCTATGTTTGCTAAGCATATGCTGCATTTTTGTGTTGATAATAATTTTAAGTTATCTAGTAAATTGTTGTTACCTATGGACAGTTATACTTATATAAGTGAAGCCTGGCATACAACTTCATGGCTTGATCATTGTATTAGTACAGCTGAGGCTCATGATACCATACAGTCAATGACAATTTTATATGGGGAATCTATATCTGATCATGTACCATTCTTAATGCTTGTTGATTTTGAAAGTTTGCCCGAAATGAAATATGACTGTAAGAGGGCTGCTTTGGGAAAATTAGATTGGTCTAAACTTACTGATGAAGATATTAAAACATATTATGTGAAAACGGACACTCTGTTGAACAAGGTGGTATTACCCAGAGATGCAATCATGTGTACAGATGTGAATTGTAATGTCACTTCCCATGGTACAGCCTTTTGTGATATGTATGATGATATTGTGAGAATTGTGCAAGAGGCTAGTAGAACATATCTTATTTGTCCTGAAAAGAAATATCATAGTAAGCCAGGGTGGAAAAAGTATGTATCAGCATACCATAAAAAAGCAAAGGAGGCATTTAAGGCATGGGATTTAGTTGGTAGGCCCAGACAAGGTGCACTTTTGGACCAGAAAAGTTAACTAATGCCAAGTATAAATATGCAGTTCGTTATATTTGTAAACATGAACAAGTGATGAGAGCTGATTCAATGGCAGAAAATCTACTTTGTAATAATGTGAATGCTTTCTGGAAGGATGTAAGAGCAATAAATCGGAGTAATGTGACATTACCAAGCTCTATTGAGGGTGTCACGGAGCTGAGAATATAGCAGAGTTGTGGAGACAACATTATTCTACTCTGTTTAATTGTGTAAAGAGTGAGCGACGTAAAGTGGAAGTTGTCTCTATGGATACCGGGAGTATTACAACAAATGAGGTTTATCAAGCAATAATTCAGCTTAAAGACAGGAAAACTGGTGGTTTAGATAAAATAACTGCTGAACACCTAAAATTTGCGAGCCCTAGACTTCTGGTTCTTCTCGCAATTTGTTTTACTGGTTTTATGATACATGGCGGCTGCCAGAGTCTATGTTGTCAGTCACCTTGTTGCCGGTTATTAAGGATAAGGCTGGCAAGGTAGGTAGTTTGGATAACTATAGACCAATTGCTTTAGTAAGTGTTGTGTCAAAGGTTTTGGAAAGAATTATATTAGATCGATTAGGTGTTTATCTTGATACCACTGATAATCAGTTTGGTTTTAAGGCTCACCATAGTACTGATTTGTGTATATATGCTCTGAAGGAAGTAGTAGAACTGTATAAAAGACAAAATTCCACTGTTATAATCGGCTTCATTGATGCTTCTAAAGCTTCGATAGAGTTAATCATCAAAAGTTGTTCAGTAAACTAAGACAAAGGGGTGTACCTAATAGCATATTAAGAATTTTGACATATTGGTACACTAATCAAAGTATGCAGATAAAGTGGGATAATTGTGTCTCAAATTCATTTAGAGTAAGTAATGGAGTGCGGCAAGGAGGTTTACTCTCACCAGCTCTTTTAATGTTTATATGAATGAACTGTCAGAAGAATTAAGTGACTGTAGGACTGGATGTATGCTTGGTAATACCACAGTCAATCACTATATGTATGCTGACGATTTAGTTGTTTTTCCCCAAGTAGTGTTGGTTTTCAACAGTTGCTTAATATTTGTTCTGATTATGGGATTAGATATGATGTGCAATACAATACAAAAAGAGTGTTGCCATGATATGTAGAACCAAAGAACATAGAGATTTGAATTTCCCAGAATTTTATTTATCAGGGCAAGTTTTAAATGTATGTACTACAGTAAAATATTTAGGACATATCATTAATAATGAAATGAGTGATGATGATGATATGTATAGGCAACGTCGTAAGTTATATGCTCAAGCAAATATGTTGGTGAGAAAATTTTATATGTGTTCAGATCAGGTAAAGATAAACCTTTTTAGAGCATATTGTACTTCTTTGTATACTGCTCCTTTGTGGGTTAAGTTTAAGAAAGAGAGTCTATGTAAGCTTCAGGTTGCATACAATGATTGTATGAGGATTCTGCTGAAAAAACCAAGATGGAGCAGTGCAAGTGAACTATTCTGTAAGGCAAGAGTACAGTCATTCCCTGCTTTAAGGAGAAAATTGATGTATAAATTTATTTGTCGCCTGGATGTTTCACATAATAATATTATAATGTTGTTGTCAAATCCTGGGCTTACTGATGTGCGATATCAGTCCTCCATGAGGACCTATTGGGATAACTGTCTTTTTTAATGTGTAATTGTTTTGGGTTGTAGTGTGTGTTTCTTGCTAATGGACCTTGAGTCTGGAAATAAAGTTGTAATAATAATAATAATAATAATAATAATAATACAACATCCATTTAACCAGAAATTAGACACACAATGAGTCTACATTTACTCTCAATGAGATCAGTTCACTAACAGTTGATTGTCATTATAAACATATAACAACCAACTACTGATCATTTTCTCTGGGCTTTTGAGTTGTAACAAACATGTTTGAAAAACACATGGTTAAAACAACCAGAGAAAAAAAGAAAACAAAAAAACAACTAACACAGAAGTCAAGGGTCAAGAGCCCAACTAAAGCAGACACTGATCTCTAACATGGTGACTTCAATTGAAACAATAAATCAACATCTAAACCTTAGTTAATTCTCAATAAGATCTTCTGTAGATGTCTGACTGAAATAAAGTCAGTCTGGTTATTAATAAGTGGAGCTGGTGATGCTGTTTGTGGGGTTGTTTAATCAGATCTTGAGATTTAATGTATTTTATTTCAGTTGATTTCATCTAAGGCTGTGACTAAAGTTAGTTCTTGCGTTTCTTTTTCTTCAGTGATTCTGTTTGTTAACAGCAAGTGTTCATCACTAACGCTCAATTATCACTCAATTAATCACTTAATTGCAATGTATATCTTATTTTAGTGAACTCAACTGAAATAAGTTCAGAGCACTCATAATTGTTAGTTTTATAAACTTAAATGGTTTAAGGCAATACGTTTACTCAAACAGTTTGAGTTAACCTAACTTGTTGGGTTTTACAGTGCACAAAAATAAGTCGAGCAAACTTTTAAGTTGGCTCAACTTTTTTTTACAGTGTGCCAGTAAGTTAGAACTTAAAATGTTAAGTTCATTGAATTAAATTGGTCTCCTTGAATTTCAATAACATTAAACTGACTTAAAAAATCAAGTTGAATCTACCATAACTTACAAAAAAAAGTTGAAATTGCTTAAATTATTTTTATGAGTTAAAGTAACTTTAAAACATAAGTTGTCATGACTTTTTCATCATATAATTTTTTACAGTGTAGTTGAGTTAACTTAAAAAGTTGATTGCGATAGGCTGGGATAGGTTTTTTTGAGTTAGGTCACCTTTTGTTTTTTTTGTTTTTTTTTTGTTTTTTTTTTGTTTTTTACAGTGATAAGAAATCTTTAGACGTGCCCATAACAACAAAAGACAATACTTTATTGAACCTTTTCTGATAAGAAGTGTACACAAGAGATTAGACACACAATGAGTCTATGTTCACTCTCAATGAGCTCAGCTCACTAATAGATGATTGTCATTATAAATAGATAACAACCAACTACTGCACTGTAAAACCCAACAAGTTAGGGTAACTCAAAAGTTTGAGGAAACTGATTGCCTTAAAACATTTAAGTTTTTTAAAACTAATAGTGATGAGTACTCTGAACTTATTTCAGTTGAGTTCACTAAAATAAGATATACATTGCAGTTAAGTAATTAAGTGATTAATTAAGTGCTGATTGAGCATTAGTGATGAACACCTGCTGTTAACAAACAGAATCACTGACAGAAAGAGAAACACAAGAACAACAACTAACTTCAGACACATGCTTAGATGAAATCAACTGAAATAAAATACATTAAATCTCAAGATCTGATTAAACAACCCCACAAACAGCATCACCAGCTCCACTTATTAATAACCAGACTGACTTTATTTCTGTCAGACATCTACAGAAGATCTTATTGAGAATTAACTAAGGTTCAGATGTTGATTTATTGTTTCATTTGAAGTAACCATGTTAGAGATCAGTGTCTGCTTTAGTTGGGCTCTTGACCCTTGACTTTTGTGTTAGTATTTTTTTTGTTTTCTCTTTTTCTCTGGTTGCTGTAACCATGTGTTCTTCAAACATATTTGTTACAACTCAAAAGCCCAGAGGAAGTGATCAGTAGTTGGTTGTTATATAAGAATCAGCTTATGAACCTCAACAATGGTGACCATTAAAAAATTAATTTAAAAAAAATCATGCAGCAATGCATGCTGGGAGCCATGGATGAGTTTTGTACTATGCTAGTACCCAGCATGCATTGCAAAATTATTATTATAATTTTTTAATAGTCACCATTGTTGAGGTTCACAAGCTGATTGTTGATGTCTGTGTGAGTCTCATTTCTGCCATAGATTAAAACTTTTTGTGGACAAACTGTTTAGAAAGTCCTTTCTATTAACTGACTATCCCAGAACCAGTGGCTCTTAGAATCGCTTTTACTATAATCAACACATTAATTTAACCAGAGGTTAGACACGCAATGAGTTGTGTTTATTCTCAATGAGATCAGCTCAGTAATAGATGATTGTCATTATAAATATATAACAACCAACTACTGATCACTTCCTCTGGGCTTTTGAGTTGTAACAAATACGTTTGGGAAACACAGGATTACAACAGCCAGAGAAAAAAAAACAACAACACAGAAGTCAAGATCTCTTACATGGTTACTTCAATTGAAACAAATCAACATATAAACCTTAGTTAATTCTCAATATTTAAAAACTTAAATGTTTTAAGGCAATCAGTTTCCTCAAACGGTTTGAGTTACTGTGACTTAATTGTTGGGCATATATCTTATTTAGTGAACTCAACTGAAATAAGTTCAGAGTACTCATAACTATTAGTTTTAAAAAACTTAAATGTTTTAAGACAATAAGTTTCCTCAAACGGTTTGAGTTACCCTAACTGTTGGGTTTTACAGCGTGGTAGTCTTAATCAAAACTACCAGTCAGATATTTAGTAATAATCTAAGGATTTGGTCTGGTAGTAATAATATTTAGAAATAAAACATTAGGTAAATTGATAGAGGGGAAATTATCTGCTTTTTTCTGCTATTTTAAGAACAAAAATTTAATTTTTCATTGAGATTATATTTGTTTTTCTTTTGTAAAGACGCAGTGAAGTTGTATTAAATTTCAGAGTTCAGATTTTCTGAAGGAAGTGTTGGTTTTAAATGATCATTATTATTTTTTGTAATTTAAATAATGTAAAGATGCAGTGAAGTTGTATTAAATTTCAGAGTTCAGATCCTGAAAGCAGTGTTTCTTTCTGAAGGAAATGTTCTGGTCCTGCAGGGGTTTGTTTCTGGCAGAGAATGATAGGAAGCTTCTCTAGTGCGCTTTGAAGCTCTCTGTGCTGAAGGACTGGTTGTCGTAGGGGTTTGGGAGACTGATGCCGGTCTGTGGCTGTGTTTGCCGTCGGATCAGTCTGTAAACGGCCACGATGGGGATGGAGAGAACGGGAACGAAGCTCAGCAGCACACAGATGGCAAACACCCAGTTCGAGTACGGCTTCTCCTCCGACTCCGGGAAGTTTTCCTGCACCGTAACAAGCACAGCATGTGTTATAAACTTCTAAATTTGAAGATCAGGGTAATTTAATTTAATTTGTCTTCTGGGAGACATGCAAGTATCTTCTGTAGCCTCTGAAGGGCAGTACTAAATGAAAAAAAAAAACATGATATTTAGGCAAAATAAGATAAATGTACACATCTCCATTCTGATCAAAAGTTTTCGCACCCCAGCTCTTAATGCATGGTTTTTCCTTCTGGAGCATCAGTGAGCGTTTGAATCTTCTGTAATAGCTGCATATGAATCCCTCAGTTGTTCTCAGTGTGAAAAGATGGATCTTAAAATCATACAGTCATTGTTGGAAAGGGTTCAAATACCCCAAAATGCTGGAAAACCAAAGAATTTGTGGGAGCTGAAGGATTTTTCCTGGAGAACAGCAGGCAGTTTAACTGTTCAGAAAAAACAAGGGACTCATGAACAGCTATCACTAAACAAAAAAACACAGCTGTGGATCATTCAGGGAACAACACAGTATTAAGAATCAAGAACACAGTAAAACCTCCAGTGTTAAATCAACACTCCCAGTGTATATATAATCCACACTCAGAGTGTTAAAAAAGTAACACTGAAGCAGTGTTAAAGTTAATGAGATAATTAGTTTAGTAATTGAGTGATGATTGAGCATTAGTGAAGAACACCTGCTGTTAACAAACTGAACCATTGAAAGAAAGAGAAAGAAGAACAGAAAAAAAGAGACGAGACGAGCAGAAATACAAGATAAAAGAAGACATTAAATCTCTGAAGATCTCAGCAGAGGATGATTAAACAACTCCACAAACAGCATCACCAGCTTCACACGTTACTAACCAGATTGACTTTAGATGTTGATGCTTTAGTTTTGTTTGAGTTACCATTATCGAGGTCAGTGTTTGCTTTAGTTGGGCTCTTGGCCCTTGACTTAAAACATTATAATTACTTTGGCTGCTATAACCGCGTGTTTGTTTAGACATGCTAGTTATGGCATTTGGGTGTTGATGGTTAAATTTCTATAAAGAAATCACCAGCATTTAGTGATTTCCGTAACTGATTTCATTCAGAGCATCCTCATTGATTGATTAGTTGTTTTTTATTTTGCTCATGTAGAGCCCTATTAAAAGAGGGTCTATTAAATTTTGTTTTTTTCCGGTTGTTTGGTTTGTTATTGTTCGATTTAAAATTCATATTTGGTGTTCTATATTAAAAGAAAAACAGGGTTTAAAATTGATGTGGACTTTAAAATCAGAGTTTGTATTTTATTAAAAAAGAAAAAAAGGAATGTAACTGATTATCCAATGAGGTGTCTAGAGAATGACCCCATGAGTGGAAGGGGCGGGGTTATGAAAAAAGAATGATGGGGTGATGCAATTGAGGAAGAAAGGCGATACTGTCTCTTTATTTTTTTATTTTATCCCAGAATTTAAATTACCCAGCGTGTTTTGTGTTCCAACTAAGGACTGATAGGCGTGTTTATTGTTGTATCCAAGGATTGATTTACATTTTGTAGGTTTAGCAGTTCAAGGAGAACGACGCGCGACGGAAGGCACGAAGACGGGGCGACTGACTGGGAGAGACCGAGGCTGTTCCGCGGCTGCGGATCGGGCCTGTTTGCATTACAGACGGAGGATTCGCGAGGACATTTGTGAGTGCTCATTCGCGAGAGGGCGTCAGAGACGATCAGATTTGCTGATCATTTGATTGTGTTTCCTGAACTGTGTTTGAACTTCTTCATGTCCTTGGATTCGTGAGTACTCAAAATTGTTGCACATGCACCTGAGCTCCAACATTGCGCGCCAACGAGAGACTTAAATCCCAGCTGGGTAAAACTTCATTTTGGGTATTTATTTTGTTGTGAATCTTTGTTTATTTTGATTATCTGTTTGAACTAAGTTTGATTGTGTTACCAATGTGGGAATTGGGTCACAAGGTGCCCTAAAGTGATTAATCTAGAGAGAAAAAAAAGGTAACAAAAGACAAAAGAGTTCACGTTTAATAAATGTAAAGGTTTATTGATAATCTTTTTTGTCCTGTGATCTTCCTGTGAAGAAAAAAAGTGAATGGTTAATTGGTTAATGTACAGTTGAGTAATTTCAGTGAGATTGGAATTTACATTAAGAAATAGAAAAACCTTACACAGCCACTTCCACGCTCTGCATATATAATTTTAAACACTTCATACTGACATCTGAAACCTGGGGTTGTATTGTAAGGTCTGTTATTACTGAAATGTAAACAGCCATTTACAATTTATAGATGTAACTCTCGCCCAAAAGGTTATTGTTTGTTTTATTAAAATTCCCCCTAGACATACAGTATTTATCATTTGAGTCGTTCGACGGGAGAGGGCTACACTCACATAAAATATAGAGTTTGATCCATCAGTTTTAAAATTAATTTGAAAGACTTTTAAAAGTAAATAGGCACTAAAACGTTAAGATTGCATTATCATACAGACATCAAGAATCAGCATATGAATCTCAACAATGATGACAATCAACATATTCAGATAAACAGATCCTCTGTGAACATTACAAAACACGCTACTAAAAGTCACAACACAATAGCAAAACAAAAGGAAATAGTAAGAATAAAAGAAAATACTAAGACAGCTGCATAATTTATTCATGTCTCATTGCATGCTGGGAGCCATGGATGAGTTTTGATTGGTGCTCCCAGAATGCACTGCAACATGGAGCTTTATGTTGATTGTCACCATTGTTGAGATTCATTCGCTGATTCTTGAAGTCTGTTTGATGAAGAAAAGTAAACTTTCAGTGCAAAATAAGTTTCAGAAGTCTTTCAGATTAATCTTAAAACTGCTAGAGCTTAACGATGTATATAATGTGAAAATTAGCTAATAAATCTACCAGTGACTACACTTCAAATTACACCCGTTATTCAAGCCACTATACATCTTTATTGAAATGTAACTAGCCCTGATCACATTTTCTCTAGGCTTTTTTTTTTCTTTTTTGCCTTAACTAACATGTCTAAACAAACATGCAGTTATAGCAGCCAAAAAAATTATAATGTTTTAAAACACAGGTCAAGAGCTCAACTAAAGCAAACACTGACCTCGATAATGGTAACTCAAACAAAACTGAAACATCAACATCTAATGTCAATCTGGTTAGTAACGTGTGAAGCTGGTGATGCTGTTTATGGAGTTGTTTACTCATCCTCTGCTGAGATCTTGAGAGATTTAATGTCTTCTTTTATCTTGTGTTGATTTCATCGAAGGCTGTGGCTGAAGTCAGTTGTAGTTCTTGTTTTTCTGCTCGTCTCGTCTCTTTTTTTCTGTTCTTCTTTCTCTTTCTTTCAGTGATTCAGTTTGTTAACAGCAGGTGTTCTTCACTAATGCTCAATCATCACTCAATTACTAAACAAATTTTCTCATTAACTTTAACACTGCTTCAGTGTTACTTTTTTAACACTCTGAGTGTGGATTATATATACACTGGGAGTGTTGATTTAACACTGGAGGTTTTACTGTGTAAACACCTGTTATGTTTATATATATTTATACATATACACTGTAAAAAAAAATCTGTTCAATTTACGGAAAAATACCGGCAGCTGTGGTTGCCAGAATTTTACCGTGAAAAAGACGGTAGCAACATTTTAGGATTTACAGAACTGTTTAAATTTACAGTGAAAAACCGTATCTCATTAACTGATACAATGTTAATACACAAACCTTTCAGTTAAGTCATTTTATTAGCAGAAACCGACTACGCTTAAATTATCCAACTGCCATTTGTTTATAAACTAATATTTATAATGTTTATGTAACGTGAGCATAAGAGTACTGAGAACTATTTTGTTTAAGCCCAAGAAGAAAATTGTACTGATTTATGCAAAGTCATCAATTCAACTCAAAACTCTTGCAAATAACAGCAGCACACACACATGCGTGATTAAAACTAGCAAGAACATTCTCATTACATCAGTAACTGCCTTTCAACAAAGCAACATGCAGCATAACATCAGTGTCTCTCTGTCCATCCTTGACTTAAGCACAGGCTCTACTCTCCAGCACAATGGTGACCCACGAAACACAACAGGAAGTTGACTGTTAGGCTTTACAGTATTTTGCTGTTTATTTTCTTGATTTTACGGTGAAATACCGCAGCTGTGGTTGCCAGTAATCTACTGTTTTTTACAGTTTGTTCCGTAAATTAAATTTAAGGTATATTTCTGTTAAAATTACGTTCCACAGAATGTTTTGTCATCTCACAAATTTAACCCCTTTAATCCCACAGCAAAATCCTCCGTTTTAAAGAGCACTTCTATGTGTCCACACTACAGAGTGTTGAAGTAACACTGAAGCAGTGATGAATTAATGAGAGAATTAAGTGACTAATTAAATTAGGATTGAGTTTATTGATGAACACCTGCTGTTAACAAGTAGAATCATTGAAGGAACGAGAAACAAGAGCAGAGAAACAAAACTTACAGCTAAAGCCAAGATGAAATCAACTGAAATAAAACACATGAAATCTCTCAAGATTTCAGAAGAGGGTGATTAAACAACTCCACAAACAGCATCTTATTACTAACCACTTTTACTTTATTTATGTCATATGTGCACAAAAGCTCTTATTGAGATTTTAGTTGTTGTACTTTCATTTGAAGTCACCATATTGGCGATCAGTGGGTGCTTTAGTTGGGATCTTGAATCGTGACTCTTTAATGTTGGTTTTTGTTTGGTTGCTTTTAATTAGCTGTGTTTATTAAGCACAGTTTTTAAAGCAAAAACACCAAGTTAATCTGTCGTCATCAGAGACTGATGTTTGTGATGTCAAAACCATCATGGTGTAGTTTAATTCACTGATTGTCTTGTGTTAAGTCTCTTGTTAAAAGTGATATGTTAATTGCACTAATTTATACAGTAATCAAATGTTGTGAAACAGTTCTAACCAGAATATGCACAAATAAATATATTGAACTACGGCAGAAATTAAACACACACAGACATCAGCAATCAGCGTATGAATCTCAACATTGGTGACAATCAAAACTATATTAAAAATTTAAAAACGGTTCAACTCTGAACATCACAAAACAGTTTACTGAAAAGTAACAACAAAAACAACACCAAAATAAAAGCAAATAAAGAAAATATTAAGAACATTCTGCTGCATAATTTATTCATGCTGCAGTGCATGCTGGGAGTTTTGTACTGGGACCCAGCATGCTTTGCAGCATGAATTGTTTTTTTTATTATTAATAGTCACCATTGTTGAGGTTCATGTGCTGATTCCTGATGTGTGTGTTTCTAGATGGTGCTGTAACTCTGAAGGTTTTGTGCATAAAAGGTTTTTAAATTCTTTCAAAATGGTGTGTCAGCTTAACTTGTCAAGTAATATTACTACCATAAACAACAAAGTTACAAATCACCCATATTGTTCAACACTAGCTGAGATCAGTGATTCAGGTAATTAGAAGATGACCACCACTTTTAAGTTTTAACCAAAACTACAAACTCTCTTGGCTTTTCTTGTCATAATTAATGTGCTTTACAAACACAGTTATAACAGCCAAAGAAAAACTAACCTTAAAGAGTCAAGGGTCAAGAGCATAACAAAAGCAACCACTGATCGCCAAAATGGTGAGATAAAACAAAACATTTGAAATAAAATATAAACCTCTGTTAATTTGTAGATATCTGACAGAAATGAAGTCAAACTGGTTAGTAATAAGTGGAGCTGGTGATGCTGTTTGTGGAGTTGTTTAATCATCCTCTGCTGTTTTATTTCAGTTGATTTCATTTAAGGCTGTGGCTGTATGTCAGTCGTAGTTTTGTTTCTTGTTCTTTCCTTCAGTGATTGTGTTTGTTAACAGCAGGTGTTCATCAGTGTCTGAATTCACTCATATGTTCTCAATCACTCTGTCTAGTGGACTATATAGTGCAGTAATGTAGGACTAGTGAATGAGGGTGTAGGGAGTGGTTTCAGACACAGTCTATGAATGTCGACTCTGAGGCTACTTTCTCGAAAACAAAGGTTAGATCCATTACAGTTATTCACTGTATATAGTAAGGAAACTTACTCTTAATCATTTAACAGGTTATTACTGTGGTATTTTGCAGTTTTTTACTGTTAAAATCACAATCATTTTTTACAGTGTATGTATGTGTAGCAGGTGTTGATTATAATTTGTGTTTTTGTTGTAATTCACTCAAAATCCTTATGTTTTTCTTTGGGTAATTAATATATATATATATATATATATATATATATATATATATATATATATATATATATATGTGAGAAAAGAAAAATTATTTTATTTCTTTATGAGTTCCGTGCACAAGTGACTGTTGTGACGTCAATGGCGCGCTGCGCGCTCTTGCTTCAGTCCGCGGGAGGTCTGAGCAGAGCGAGGTATGCATTTTGTTGAATCCTGATCAAAAACATGTTAAAAGGGAAATAATTGATCTGTATTTTGTTACAATGTGAAAATGAGTTACCTGAATGTGTTGCCTTTTCTTAGGACCGAGTTTAAAGCCGTTTTACCTGCAAAAGTGTAGTTTTAATCGAGGAGTGTAACGTCGTTAGCGTGAAAGTTAGCCCGTGAAGCGTGACTGCTGATTTCTCTTCTTTGTGTGAATGTTTAGCAGGAGCAGGCAAGAGTGTACAACAAATAATTAACTGCATGTTCTCTACTTATGCAGGTACAGTTTTTATGTGTTTTCATGATTTCTCTCTGTGTGTTCAAACTTGAATTGGTTTCATGTGTATACAAAATGCTGGAATGTTGAATACATTAAGTGAAGTCTTTAATATAAGACATCTTTTGCATATGTAGTTATGTTGTATTTGAAGTGATCATTAGTTACCGCTATTTTCTTTATATTACTTCTTTATCTTGTGAAATATGAAATTCTCTGTATTGTGAACTCTTGCTTCAGTCAGGGAGGTCTGAGCAGAGCGAAGAGGAGCAGGCAAGATTGTACAACGAATAATTAGCTGCATGTTTTCTACTTATGCAGATAAAAGAAAGTCTATCGAACCAGCAGACTGACTCCAGTGTTTATTTCACACTACACAACACAACGCAGAGGGGTAGCCAGGCTGTGAGAGTCGAGCCGGCTACATATGGATATAAATTGGTCCCCCCCCAACATTCAAGACATGGTTACGGCCTTGTGTTATACTGTAAGGATGCTGGGTATTACTGGTTGTGTTGTGTGTGGATGTGCTTCAGACTCACGTATTCTGGGTTCCAGGCGAAATATGTGGGGTGTTTCTGGACCTGGACCACGACGTACGCCACCAGAACCACCAGCAGCATGATGGGACTGATGCCCATCCAGCACACACGCCAGAACAGGTTCGGCCGGCGGCCCGTCATGCTCTCGATATCATCACTGAACCTGAAGCACAAGCAGATTCAAGATTTTAAGTTCATATTTAAATAATTTATAAACATGCTCATGTGACATGCTGATAAACAAATAAAATGTTTCACCTTTTTTATTATTTAAACTTTTTAGTGTTTTTTTTAAATTTATTTTAAAATTATTTTAATTTTACATTTTTATAATTTAATTTGTAGAAAGTTTCATTTTAATATTGATGAATTTTTATGATTTCTTTGTAGTGTTTTTTTATTTATTTATTTTGAATTTTTTTTAAGGTTTTTATGATTTGATTTTTAGTAGGTTTTATTTAGATTGTTTTAAAATTATATATCTTTTTACATTTTTAGTAATTTTTTGTGTTTTTAGTTTCTTTTACTTTGATATTTGTTTTCATTTTAATTTTAGATTTTAATTTTTGTTTTAATTAAAAATTTTATGCTTTGGTTTTTATTGAATATTGCATTTTGAGTGATTCTTTAAAAAAAATACATGTGTGTGTGTGTGTATGTACTGTACAGAGGTGTCAAATCCAGGGTCAGAAAGTAAAAGTCCTGCCATGTGTTTATTCCACCCATGAACTCAGCAGCTGATTTCACCAGAGGAGGAACCAACTCATTCCTTTCAAGTCACAAGCAAGTTTCGAGTCAAATCCCAAGACCTCAACGAGTTGAGGTAATTAAGAGATAATTGAGAGACTAATTAAATGATGATTGTGCATTAGTGATGAACACCTGCTGTTACTGAGAATCACAGAGGATCAGATGTTGATGTTTTATTGGTTAAAATGATACCACCATCATGTAGATCAGTGTTTGCTTTAGTTGGGCTCTTGACCCTTGACTCCTGTGTTAGATCTCTCTGTAGCAATGCATGTGCTGTTGTAAAGCGGAGAGATCAGTGCTGTGCAGTGAGCAACTGTTAGCTGTTTTCATATGATGAGGTAATCATCAGGTGCTTACCTGTTTGCATCCAATATACTGTGTGTATATATATATATATATATACACACAACATTTTTCATTTTTTTAATTTATGTTCTGCTTTTGAATAACCAACTCTGTTAAACCACAGTATGCAATGAATTTACTGCTGTAGTAGTTATAATGAATTTTAAATCTAATGCATTTAAATATTTAAACTCCAGTCCTACTCAGACACACACAGACATCAAGAACCAGCGTATGAATCTCAACAATGGTGACAATCAACAAAATGCTTCATGCTGCAATGCATGCTGGGTAACACCACAGTATGAATAATTATTGTCACCACTGTTGAGGATCGTATGATAAGTGTTCATGTCTAAAAGGCCTGAGCATTTTAATTCTAAATTTTTTCCAATATTTAATATTACGATGGCATTTGTTTAATTGTAAATTCCTGCAGTTCTGTAACAGCTGAACGTCAGTCAATAAACCAAATAGAGACACCTTCATGATGTTCATTCGAGTGACATAAAAGCCAAAAGTGTAAGCTCATCTGTTTCCTCAAGCTTTTAATTCAGCAATGTGCAAATGTTTGTTGTGAAGCAATATTGCAATTGTTTAAAAGCAATCCATTCTCAGTTACTAAAAGGGTCAAGAGCCCAACTAAAGCAAACACTGATCTCCATGATGGTGGCATCATTTTAACCAATAAAACATCAACATCTGATCCTCTGTAATTCTCAATAACAGCAGGTGTTCATCACTAATGCACAATCATCATTTAATTAGTCTCTCAATTATCTCTTAATTACCTCAACTCGTTGAGGTCTTGGGATTTGACTCGAAACTTGCTTGTGACTTGAAAGGAATGAGTTGGTTCCTCCTCTGGTGAAATCAGCTGCTGGGTTCATGGTTGGAATAAACACATGGCAGGACTTTTACTTTCTGACCCTGGATTTGACACCTCTGGTACTGTATATATAAATAATTTAAAATTCATTTTTTTAACTTCACATTTTTATTCACATTTTTATTTTTAATGATTTAATTAATTTTTAGCAAGTGTTTTAGCAAATTGTTTATTTTAATTTAACATCTATAATTTAATTTTAGTAAGCGTTTTTTTTTTTTGTATTTTAAGATTATTTTAATTTAGCTTTTTTTAATAAATTTTTGGTGTTTGGTATTTTAATTTTACATTTTAACAATTTAATTTTAAGAGTTTTATTTTGATTGTTTATATTTGAAAATTATTCCTTTCAATTTAACATTCATTCGTTTTTAACATTTAAGTGTTTTTTTTTTTTTTTGTATTTGAAAATGTTAATTTTTATAATAATTATAATTTTTATTATAATTATAATCTTTAATCTGTCAGATTGTGTCGTATTGAGTGAGTTTACCGACCGGTTCATCCCGTAGAAGAAGACGACGCCGATGATCTCGCAGAAGGCGATGACGAGGAGCGGGACGGAGCCCACGTAACTGTTGAAGATCTCCAGCCAGTAGTTGCCAGATCCCAGCGTGAAGATCAGCGCCACGAGGAAGTTCAGCACACAAATCAGACCTGCAGCGAGAGCTCGTTAACGTTTAATCAGATTACTTTTTTCAACTAGCAAAGTATGCATTACTTTTTAATTTAGAAGGAACTATCTGAATTACTTTTTCAAATAAGTAACTCCAGTTACTTTGTATCTCATGTACTTTCTTCTCCTGCCTCATATTCTTCATGTGATTAGTTTGAGCTGCGCTCCTCTACACTGTAAAACCCGACAAGTTAGAGTAACTCAAACCGTTTGATTAAACCAATTCCACTTGGCTTAAACCATGTCAAGTTTTAAAACTTGCAGTGAAGTAATTAATTGATTAATTAAGTGCTAATTGAGCATTAGTGATGAACACCTGCTGTTAACAAACAGAATCACTGTAGAAAAGAGAAACACAAGAACAACAACTGTCTTCAGACACAGCCTTAAAATCACTTTTACTATAATCAATACAACATACATTTAACCAGTGATTAGACACACGATGAGTCTATAATCACTCTCAATGAAATCAGTTCACTAATAGATGATCGTCACCAAAAACATATAACAACCAACTACTGATCACTTCCTCTGGACTTCTGAGCTGTAACAAATATGTTTGAAGAACACATAATTACAACAGCCAGAGAAAACAAGGAAGGAAGGAAAAAAACAACTAACACAGAAGTCAAGGGTCAAGAGCCCAACTAAAGCAGACACTGATCTCTAACATGGTTACTTCAAATAAAACAATAAATCAACATCTAAACCTTAGTTAATTCTCAATAAGATCTTCTGTAGATGTCTGACAGAAATAAAGTCAGTCTGGTTATTAATAAGTGGAGCTGGTGATGCTGTTTGTGGGGTTGTTTAATCAGATTTTGAGATTTATTTTATTTCAGTTGATTTCATCTAGGCTGTGACTAAAGTCAGTTGTTCTTGTGTTTCTCTTTCTGTCAGTGATTGTGTTTGTTAACAGCAGGTGTTCATCACTAATGCTCAATCAGCACTTAATTAATCACTTAATTACTTAACTGCAATGTATATTTTATTTTAGTGAACTCAACTGAAATAAGTTCAGAGTACTCATCACTATTAGTTTTAAAAAACTTAAATTGTTTAAGGTAATCAGTTTCCTCAAATGGTTTGAGTTACTCTAACTTGTTGGGTTTTACAGTGTACTGTACAGACGTGAATTTACATTTCCTTCAGCCTGAGGCTGATTCATTTCACTTTTGTTGTGGAAGGGCTTTTACATTTGTAAAATAAGAACTTTTAATATTAAAAATAGTGCTGTCCGTCAGCGCCGATAGCCTCGTGGTTAGTGTGTTTCCATATAGCGCAACTGCGCTCACAGCAACCCGAGTACACACTCATATTATGTAAACAAAAACTTTTATTTTGGATGCAATTAATCGAGATTAATCGTTTGACAGCACTAATTAAACGAGCAAGCCCTGCCCAGATTTCAAAAGTAACGTAATGCATTACTTTCCATAAAAAGTAACTAAGTAACATAATTAGTTACTTTTTTAGGGAGTAACCCAATATTATAATGCATTACTTTTAAAAGTAATTTCCCCAACACTGCTCGTTAGCACACGTGAAGGCCCTGGTTGACTCGCTGTGTTTACCTGTGAAGAGCTCTTTGGGCATCCATTTGGGCACCAGGTGCAGGTCCAGCAGCGGCGTCAGGATTCCCTCCAGATTACCGAACATAGAGGACAGACCCAGACTGAAGAGCATGACGAAGAAGAGCACGGCCCACACCTGCGAGCCCGGCATCTCGATCACAGCCTCCGTGAACACGATGAACGCCAGCCCCGTTCCTGAAGCACTCTGGGTAAGAGAGAGCCGTCAGACACAGATATATGGGGTGTGATGGGAACTCTTTCGGTTCGATAAATACAGCGCTGTTTCATCCACTGCACACGATCAGCTTTAATTGGAGCTCCTAGTTTTAAGAAACAAAGTCTTGTAATCTTGAATATAATTTTAGTTAATTTAGCATTTTTATTAATTATTTTTGAATTTTTGTTTTTATTCAAGCTATTAATTTTCATTTTACATTTATGATTTTTTTGTGTTTTTCTCAATTTTGATTTATTTTTATATTATTTTTTATTTTTATTTTTGTTAATTAAACTTTACTTTGTAATTTAGATTTTTGTATTAGATTTGTTGTTGTTTTTGCATTTTATCAATTTATTTAGTTTTAGTAAAATATATATATATTTTTAATTAAACTTTAATTTGTAATTTAGATTTTTGTATTAGATTTGTTTTCATTCTAAAATTATTTATTAATATTGTATTAATTATTTTATCTACTATTTATGTTTAAGTACTTTTAAGACCACCAGCCTTTTGTTTTGAGCGGTGTTAATTTAGCAGTTTTAGTATTATTTATTTGTTTTATTTTTTATCATTTTATCAATTTTTTCATTTTCATTTTTTTCATTTTATCATATTATATTTTTATTTTATTTATATTTATTTTTTATTTTTTAATTAAGTAATTTAACATTATTAAAAAAAAAATTAAATCTTCAAGACTGAGGTACGTATACTGAAATTAATGCTTTTATTCATCAAGGCTGCACTGAATTGATGAAAAGTGACACTAAAGACACTTATAATGTTACAAAAGATTTCTGTTGTAAATAAATGCTGTTCTTTTGAACTTTCTAATCATCCTGAAAAATAAAATGCATCACAGTTTCCTGTTCTGAAGGGGTTTATAAGCC
The DNA here is from genome assembly GCF_012432095.1 of Onychostoma macrolepis. Lineage (NCBI taxonomy): Eukaryota > Metazoa > Chordata > Actinopteri > Cypriniformes > Cyprinidae > Onychostoma > Onychostoma macrolepis. The sequence continues at coordinate 32,274,234 of NC_081173.1, forward strand.
AAATAAGTAAATATAAATGTGTAGAAAGTGAACCTGAGCTGTTATCTGAATCAGATTCAGATAACAGCTCAGTTCACTTTCAAACACACATGACAAAGCCTGCTGTTGTTTATGATTTAGAGAGCGATCGTTTACCTGGTCCAGAAAGTTCTGGAGGTCGCAGTGTTTGAGGTTCAGACTGGAGACTTTGTCCGGATCGGTTGTGTTCAGTTGTGTTAACCAGTTCTCGTAGTTCTCGATCGTGATGTTTTTTTCGGCGACGTCAAAAGCATTGGTCAGATCCAGGATGTTACTGCAGTGGAATGAAACACCATTAAAATCCTCTCATTATAGCCCTTATAGTCAGAGGCGGACAATCCAGGGGTCAGAAAGTAAAAGTCCTGCCATATTTTTGTTCCACCCATGAACTCAGCAGCTGATTTCACCAGAGGAGGAACCAAGTCATTCCTTTCAAGTCACAAGCAAGTCTCAAGTCAAATCCCAAGTCCTCAAAGAGTTAAAGTTAATGAGATAATTAAGTGACTAATTAAATGATGATTGTGCATTAGTGATGAACACCTGCTGTTATTGAGAATCACAGAGGATCAGATGTTGATGTTTTATTGGTTAAAATGATGCCACCATCATGAAGATCAGTGTTTGCTTTAGTTGGGCTCTTGACCCTTTTAGTAAATCAAAGTAATTTGCTTTTAAGCAAGTGCAATATTGTTTCACAGCAAAGAACTTGATGTAGCAGATTAGCTTATGCTTTCTGCTTTTAAATCATTTGAATGGGCATCATGAAGGTGTCTCGCTTTGGTTTATTGAGTGATATTCAGCTATTACTGAATTTCAGGGAAAAAAAGTCCTATCAAACAAACGCTACTGTAGTGATTACATATTAGGAGGAAGAACTGCATCAGCTCAGGCTTTTAGACATGAACACTTATCATATGATCCTCAACGGTGGTGACAATAATAATTCATACTGCAGTGCATGATGGGAGTTTTTACCATGGTCTTACCCAGCATACATTGCAGCATGAAGAATTTTGTTGGTTGTCACCATTGTTGAGATTCATATACTGGTTCATTATGTCTGCGTGCGTCTAAATACCAGAAGAGTTTAAGTGTTTATATGCATTAAATACAGTCAATTTCAAATGAATTCATCATAACCATTAGAACAAGTTCTTCGCATGCTGTTTCACAAGGTTGACTTCTCAAAACCCAAACATACAACATAAAGATGAAAAAAAAAACAATCAGTACAGCTGTAAAAGCATGGTTGCTCATTGTGCAGCCCTGATCTCTTTACTTTACAGCAACACATGTAATGCTGCAAAGAAGAGATCTGACACAGGAGTCAAAGGCCAAGAGCCCAACTAAAGCAAACACTGATCTCCATGATGGTGGCATCATTTTAACCATTAAAACATTAATATCTGATCCTCTGTAATTCTCAATAACAGCAGGTGTTCATCACTAATGCACAATCATCATTTAATTAGACACTTAATTATCTCATTAACTTTAACTCTTTGAGGACTTGGGATTTGACTTGAGACTTGCTTGTGACTTGAAAGGAATGACTTGGTTCCTCCTCTGGTGAAATCAGCTGCAGAGTTCATGGGTGGAACAAAAATATGGCAGGACTTTTACTTTCTGACCCCTGGATTGTCCGCCTCTGCTTATAGTGCGTGTGTGTCCGTGCATAATAAAGGCACGAGTTGAGTTTGCTGTGCTTCACCTCTTAATACAGGAGTTGTAGTTGCTCGTGGCTTTGAAGCCCAGGATGGCGAAGATGGGAATGGAAGCGTAGAGAGACGTGGCGCTGTTAATGATCCCAACAAACAGAGCGTCCCGTTCACAGTCATTCCTGAAACACACACAGTTACATACACAGTCAGGTCCAGAAGTATTCACACACCGACTGAGTTTCTGTGCTTTTGCCTTTATACACCACTACAATGGATTTGAAATATAACAATCAAGATGAAATTGAAGTGCAGATGTTAAGCTTTAATTCACATTCATTATATAACTGTAACTTGAGTATGTTTTGGTCAACAGCTAAAATAATAAAAATTGTGCCTGCACAGTAAAACCTCCAGTGTTAAATCAACACTCCCAGTGTATATATAATCCACACTCAGAAAACACTTAAAAAAGTAACACTGAAGCAGTGTTAAAGTTAATGAGAAAATTAGTTTAGTAATTGAGTGATGATTGAGCATTAGTGAAGAACACCTGCTGTTAACGAACTGAATCACTTAAAGAAAGAGAAAGAAGAACAGAAAAAAAGAGACGAGACGAGCAGAAATAAAAGACCTACAACTGACTTCAGCCACAGCCTTCGATGAAATCAACACAAGATAAAAGAAGACATTAAATCTCTCAAGATCTGAGCAGAGGATGATTAAACAACTCCATAAACAGCATCACCAGCTTCACACGTTACTAACCAGATTGACTTTAGATGTTGATGTTTTAGTTTTGTTTGAGTTACCATTATCGAGGTCAGTGTTTGCTTTAGTTGGGCTCTTGACCCTTGATTTAAAACATTATAATTTCTTTGGCTGCTATAACCGCGTGTTTGTTTAGACATGTTAGTTATGGCAAAAAAGAAAAGAAAAAGCCTGGAGAAGATATAATCAGGGCTGGCTACATTTCAGTAAAGATGTATAGTGGCTTGAATAGCGGGTGTAATTTGGAGTGTAGTCACTGGTAGATTTGTTAGTTAATTTTGTTATTGAGATTATATACATCGTTTAAGATCTAGCAGTTTTAAGATTAATCTGAAAGACTTTTGAAACTTATTTTGCACTGAGAGTTTACTTTACTTCATCAAACAGACTTCAAGAATCAGCGAATGAATATCAACAATGGTGACAATCAACATAAAGCTCCATGTTGCAGTGCATTCTGGGAGCACCAATCAAAACTCATCCATGGCTCCCAGCATGCAATGTGACATGAATAAATTATGCAGCTGTCTTAGTATTTTCTTTTATTATTACTATTTCCTTTTGTTTTGCTATTGTGTTGTGACTTTTAGTAGCGTGTTTTGTAATGTTCACAGAGGATCTGTTTATCTGAATATGTTGATTGTCATCATTGTTGAGATTCATACGCTGAGTCTTGATGTCTGTATGATAATGCAATCTTAACCTTTCAGTGCCTATTTACTTTTAAAAGTCTTTCAAATTAATTTTAAAACTGATGGATCAAACTCTATATTTTATGTGAGCAAAATAAAAATAAAAAACTAATCAATCAATGAGGATGCTCTGAATGAAATCAGTTACGGAAATCATTAAATGCTGGTGATTTCTTTATAGAAATCTAACCATCAACACCCTAATGCCATAACTAGCATGTCTAAACAAACACGCGGTTATAGCAGCCAAAGTAATCATAATGTTTTAAGTCAAGGGCCAGGAGCCCAACTAAAGCAAACACTGACCTCGATAATGGCAACTCAAACAAAATTAAAGCATCAACATCTAAAGTCAATCTGGTTAGTAACGTGTGAAGCTGGTGATGCTGTTTGTGGAGTTGTTTAATCATCCTCTGCTGAGATCTTCAGATATTTCATGTCTTCTTTTATCTTGTATTTCTGCTCGTCTCGTCTCTTTTTTTCTGTTCTTCTTTCTCTTTCTTTCAATGGTTCAGTTTGTTAACAGCAGGTGTTCTTCATTAATGCTCAATCATCACTCAATTACTAAACTAATTATCTCATTAACTTTAACACTGCTTCAGTGTTACTTTTTTAACACTCTGAGTGTGGATTATATATACACTGGGAGTGTTGATTTAACACTGGAGGTTTTACTGTGTATGATAATGAATTATGTTGTGTATTTTGTTGCCGATTCAATACTGTAGTTTATTTCTTGTTTTTGTTTTTTTTGTATTGCAATTTATGTAATAATTTGTGATTCAGTGTTACGAATTATTTAACACTTCTTTTCTTAGAAACAAGTTAATCTTCATTAGAAATATTTAATATACATTTATGTCTCTGTGAACTTTGTAATATGAATATATGTATGTATATATTCTTTAAGAGTATTGCTGTTTATGTAATAATATGTATAATATTAACATTACATTTGTTTGCTGATTCAGTATATATTGTGTAGATTTTTGTAGTCTCTGTGAACTAAACTATAATATTAATATTTTGTTGCTGGTTCTATGTATGTTTTTATATGTATGTATAGTATTGCAATTCATGTAATATATGTAATATATATTTTGCTGAGTAAATATATTTTTATATTTATAATTGAAATGAACTTTTAATGTATTTATTTATATTTTTATTTACTATGTTTATGTATTCTTTTATTTATTTATACATATTTATTAATATTTGTTAACATTAGTTAATAAAAACTGTTCATTATTATTTCATGTTCAGGTTCATTAAATAATATTGACAGATGTAAACTTTGATTTTAACATTTAACTAAGATTAATAAATTCTTTAGAAGTTTAAATGTTAGTTCATTGTAACTAATGTTGTTAACTGATGTTAACAAATGAACCTTTTTGCAAAGTTACAGAATATTATAATAGAATATTACACTGTAAAAAGTGATCCACTACACAGTAAAACCTCCAGTGTTAAATCAACACTCCCAGTGTATATATAATCCACACTCAGAGTGTTAAAAAAGTAACACTGAAGCAGTGTTAAAGTTAATGAGATAATTAGTTTAGTAATTGAGTGATGATTGAGCATTAGTGAAGAACACCTGCTGTTAACAAACTGAACCATTGAAAGAAAGAGAAAGAAGAACAGAAAAAAAGAGACGAGACGAGCAGAAATACAAGATAAAAGAAGACATTAAATCTCTGAAGATCTCAGCAGAGGATGATTAAACAACTCCACAAACAGCATCACCAGCTTCACACGTTACTAACCAGATTGACTTTAGATGTTGATGCTTTAGTTTTGTTTGAGTTACCATTATCGAGGTCAGTGTTTGCTTTAGTTGGGCTCTTGGCCCTTGACTTAAAACATTATAATTACTTTGGCTGCTATAACCGTGTGTTTGTTTAGACATGCTAGTTATGGCATTTGGGTGTTGATGGTTAGATTTCTATAAAGAAATCACCAGCATTTAGTGATTTCCGTAACTGATTTCATTCAGAGCATTCTCATTGATTGATAAGTTTTTTTTTTATTTTGCTCACATAAAATATAGAGTTTGATCCATCGGTTTGAAAAATAATTTGAAAGACTTTTAAAAGTAAATAGGCACTAAAAGGTTAAGATTGCATTATCATACAGACATCAAGAATCAGCATATGAATCTCAACAATGGTGACAATCAACATATTCAGATAAACAGATCCTCTGTGAACATTACAAAACACGCTACTAAAAGTCACAACACAATAGCAAAACAAAAGGAAATAGTAAGAATAAAAGAAAATACTAAGACAGCTGCATAATTTATTCATGTCGCATTGCATGCTGGGAGCCATGGATGAGTTTTGATTGGTGCTCCCAGAATGCACTGCAACATGGAGCTTTATGTTGATTGTCACCATTGTTGAGATTCATTCGCTGATTCTTGAAGTCTGTTTGATGAAGAAAAGTAAACTTACAGTGCAAAATAAATTTCAAAAGTCTTTCAGATTAATCTCAAAACTACTAGATCTTAAACGATGTATATAATCTCAATAACAAAATTAACTAATAAATCTACCAGTGACTACACTCCAAATTACACCCGTTATTCAAGCCACTGTACATCTTTATTGAAATGTAACCAGCCCTGATCACATTTTTTCTAGGCTTTTTCTTTTATTTTTTGCCATAACTAACATGTCTAAACAAACACGCGGTTATAGCAGCCAAAGAAATTATAGCGTTTTAAATCAAGGGTCAAGAGCCCAACTAAAGTAAACACTGACCTCGATAATGGTAACTCAAACAAAACTAAAACATCAACATCTAAAGTCAATCCGGTTAGTAACATGTGAAGCTGGTGATGCTGTTCATGGAGTTGTTTACTCATCCTCTGCTGAGATCTTGAGAGATTTAATGTCTTCTTTTATCTTGTGTTGATTTCATCGAAGACTGTGGCTGAAGTCAGTTGTAGGTCTTTTATTTCTGCTCGTCTCGTCTCTTTTTTTTCTGTTCTTCTTTCTCTTTCTTTCAGTGATTCAGTTTGTTAACAGCAGGTGTTCTTCACTAATGCTCAATCATCACTCAATTACTAAACTAATTATCTCATTAACTTCAACACTGCTTCAGTGTTACTTTTTTAACACTCTGAGTGTGGATTATATATACACTGGGAGTGTTGATTTAACACTGGAGGTTTTACTGTGTATATTTACTTAATAAAATTGAGTAATCCACTATATTTACTCAATAAAATTGTGTCAACAGATTACAAGCAATATTATTAATTAAATTCAACACATAAAAATTAATTAGAATTAATCAAATGAGATGATTACAAATTAACCATTCAAAATGAGTAAAATAGCACAAAAAAGTCAAGTAAAATTTAAACAAAAATATTGGTTTCTTTGGACCATAAACACTATGCTAATGATACTATGTTATGCATGCCAGGCCAGTAGTTGGCGATCAAGAAACACTGCGCAAAAACGTAATTTGCATACACATGACGTCACCTTTTTCACAAATTCATGTTTTTGTTGTTTACATGGAGAACAGTTATTGAAGACAGCTGATGTTAACAAACAGAATCACTGAAGGAGAAAATCTGAATTTTTAGGTTACCATTACGGTGGTCAATGTTTGCTTTAGTTGGGCTCTTGACCCTTGACTCTTTAACATTTAGATGTTGTTTGGCTGCTGTTACAGAGTTAAACAACAGTTAAGACAAGCCAAAGAGAAAAGGTGATCGGGTGGTGTTGGTTATGTTTTGACATCATCATCTGACCTGAATCTCTCAGTTGGATTTATCGTATAGATTTCTGCCATCCTATGATTGTACAGTGTAATATCTGGAATTTTCAACATAAACAGATTTTTAAAAGTTCTCCTGGTCAAATAATAAAAAAGTCTTTTATCTAGGCACACAGACATCAAGTATCAGCGTGAGAACCTCAACAATGGTGACCATCAAATGTTGCAGTGCATTCTGGGTGCCACCAATCAAAACTCATCAATAGCTCCCATCATGCATTGCATATTTTTAGTAGTTTGTTTTGTGACGTTCAGAGTTGATCTGTTTATCACCGTTGTTGAGATTCATACTCTGATTCTTGATGTCAGAGTGTGCCTAAAAGAACAATTTTTAAGAAATCCTTTGGATTATACTGAAAAGTTCAGATCTTATACTGTAGAATTACGGGACTGCTGTAATCAAAGTAAATCTAATTCAGAGATTCAGGGCAAATGATGATGACAATACATAATCAACAACACCAGACCACCTTTTCATTAGGCTTGTCTAACTGTTGTTTAACTCTGTAACAGCAGCCAAACAATATCTAATGTTAAAAGAGTCAAGGGTCAAGAGCCCAACTAAAGCAAACATTGACCACCGTAATGGTAACCTAAAATTCAGATTTTCTCCTTCAGTTATTCTGTTTGTTAACATCAGGTGTCTTCAATAACTGTTTTGGGGCCTGGAAACACAAGCTTTTGAACAAGATGCCTGTATCATCTCCATGTAAACAACAAAAACATGAATTTGTGAAAAAGGTGACGTCATGTGCATGCAAATTATGTTTTTGCGCAGTGTTTCTTGATCGCCAACTACTGGCCTGACATGAATAACATAGTATCATTAGCATAGTGTTTTTTGTCCAAAGAAACCAATATTTTTGTTTAAATTTTACTTAATTTTTTTGTGCTATTTTACTCATTTTGAATGGTTAATTTGTAATCATCTCATTTGATTAATTCTAATTAATTTTTATGTGTTGAATTTAATTAATAATATTGCTTGTAATCTGTTGACACAATTTTATTGAGTAAATATAGTGGATTACTCAATTTTATTGAGTAAATATAGTGGATCACTTTTTACAGTGTAGGATGAATGTGAAATGTAAGAATCATTGGTCTCATTGGAATTTGTAACAGAATTGATTTTTTTTTCTTGTCAGGTTGTACTTTTTGGGGTTGTAGCTGGAGAAGGCGATGAGTCCACCGAACGCCAGAGACAGAGAGAAGAAGATCTGCGTCGCAGCGTCCAGCCAAACCTGAGGATCCGTCAGCAGCGTCCACTGCAGACACAAGATCACATCAAACGTGTGTGTGTCTGTGTCTGTGTGTGTGTGTGTGTGAGACAGAGAGTGTGTACTGGTTTTTGTGGTTTACGGGGACAAAATTTGTATAATAACATGGGTATGACAGAGGTATTACAATTTGAAGGTGGTTTATGAGGACACTGCCTATGTCCCCGTAAAACAAAAGGCTTAAAAAATATACTAAATGGTATTTTTCCATCTAAAAATGCAGACAGTCTCCCGTAAGGGGTAGGTTTAGGTGTAGGGTTGGTGTAGGGCAATAGGACATACAGTTTGTACAGTATAAAAACCATTACGCCTATGGAGAGTCCCCGTAAACCACATATACCAACATGTGTGTGTGTGTGTGTGTGTACCTGCTTTTCTATTCAGGTGGGGACTTAAACATGAATACACACAGACTCATGGGGACTCGTGTCACGGTGGGGACCTAAATTGATGTCTCCACGGGCAAACAAGCTAATAAATCACACAGAATGAAGTTTTTTGAAAATCTAAAAATGCAGAAAGTTTCCTGTAAGGGGTAGGTTTAGGTGTAGGGTTGGTGTAGGACAATAGAATATATAATCTGTACAGTAGAAAAAAGTCTGTGTGTGAGTCTGTGTGTGTGAGAGTGTGAGACTCACGTCTGGAGTGAAGAGGTACAGAAGCCCATCTGTGGCCCCAGGCAGAGTAAGGGCCCTCACCAGAAAGATGGTCAACACCAGGTATGGAAACGTGGCCGTCACGTACACGGCCTGCAACACAGTCCAGAGAAACACTTCTGAACAATGCCTAGTTTTTAGTAAGTTTTTAGTTCTCTGCAGAGCAGCATTTATTTTTTTCAGATTTTTTACAGTTATTTTTTCAGAGATATAACGTGTTTTGTGTTCGGGTCATTTTTGACCCGGTTTTACATTTACATTTATGCATTTAGCAGACGCTTTTATCCAAAGCGACTTACAGTGCATTCAGGCTATACATCTTTTTTTTTTAATCGGTATGTGTGTTCCCTGGGAATTGAACCCACGACCTTTTTCGCTGCTAACACAATGCTCTACCACTGAGCCACAGGAACACGGTTTTGCATGGAGCACCATTAGATGAAAACAATGTTATTGTTATTAATTATTAACAGTGTTATTTCTTCCTCAGTAATTTTGCCTTGTTTTAGAATATAAATATCAAAACATTCTTAAGTCCAGATAATTATTTGAGAAGCAAAATCATGAAATATTAAGTTTCTTTTTCTGAAAAAATTATCACAATTATTAGGTGGATTTTTGCTTAACCCTCACAGCGCATTCAAGTCAGTGTTCTGGAAGAGATACATAAAAATGTCTAAAAAATGCATAGATTTTAGTAAGGGAACGAAGCTCTGAAAATGCTCTAAGAACCTCAAAATACACATCGTTTATTTTTTTCAGATTTTTTACAGTTATTTTTTCTGAGATGTAATTTGTTTCGTGTTTGGGTAATTTTTGACCCGGGTTTGTTTGGAGCACCATTAGTGTCACAAATACCTTCTGTAAAATAATCTATGAAGTTACATGAGTGTCAAAAAACTTTTGTGACATATTGAGTCTTTTTCTCAAATCTTACGCACTTTTGGACTAAATTTTGTTGATGAACGACTGCAGCATGAAAAACTGATCACTTTTTGAAATATTTTATGCAAGTAAAATTCTTTACTCCTGTTTTAAATCTTTGAACAATGTTTGTTTTGTTAGAAATAAATATGTAGGTTTTTGAATTAATCCCTATTCATTCCAATGGGGTTATTCTCAGATTATGTGTTCTTATAAATTACATACAATGATATATTCAAATAAGAGTTCTGATTAATATTGACAAAAAAATATATGTATTTTTTTACATGTATTCTTGTTCTGGTTCATGTGTAATTTGAAATTTCAAAGAATTTCTCAAATTTATCAAAAAGGATCAAATGCAGTAATAAAACGGTAACATTCAAGCTCAGTAAAGGCTGTTGTTTTTGGGACGGTTGGTGTCACCTTGCCGATGGTCTCGATGCCCCGTATGAAGCAGATGTAGACGATGCTCCAGGCTGAGGCCAGACACACGACGAGCCACCACTGAAGCGAGCCGCTCTCCTCGATGTCCGGCGAGATGTTCAGCGTCTGTCTGTACCAGAAGTAGTTGACCGGTGTGCTGGCGACACACTCCTCCACGTAACCTACACCACACGGACCCAGATAACAACACCTCAGATACTTGGGAAAAACAAATAACAGCAAATATTGTTATATAATATGTTTATTCTTAATGTCTTAAAGTGTGTATACAACACACATTTATAATACATCATTTAAAAACATTACTGTATATATAAAACGTTATTAATTCCTTAATTTAGGTACTTAATTACTTTATATACTTAATGTATATTTTATTTATATTTACTTTTTAATGGATTTATTTGTTGCATTTATTTATGTATTCCTATTTATTTGTTTAAAATGTTATTTTATCTATTATTTTTATTAGATTTTATTTTATTGTATTTTTCTTTACTTTTAATGTACATTTATATATTTATTTGTTTTAATCATATTTTTGTATTTATATTATTTGCTATATTTTTATGTATTCCTTTGCTAATTTGTATATATTTTTTATTTAATTTGTATATATATATTTCTATTTATGTACAGTATTGTAAAGTGGCTGACGAGACGTGAGACGTACGGATCCAAGTGCAAGCTTTTATTTAAAGGCATGGTCATATATACAGGCAGGGTCGAAACAATGGCAAACAGGTATGGCAGGGACAAGACAAGGAGTAATCCTAGGGCAAGCGAAGGTCGACGATGGGTGAACAGTATCCAAAAGGGCAAGGCAGAGAGATAATCCAGGTACACGGGCTATAATTCAGGCAAGGGAATAAACAGAGTCCGAACAGTGAGACAGGGGTAAATACTGGGAAAACAGACTAGAAAACAACAAACGTTCCGTAAAGCAGCTAACACTAGGGGAGTGAAAAACGCAGGACAATACAGGAACTGAACAGAAACACGGAAAGGGTTAATCCAGGAAACATGGGCTAGAATAAAACACAGCAAAACAGGCAAGGCAAGACTAGGATAACTAACAAGGGCTCTGTAGAGTAACTATCGCTAGGAGAGGGATATGTGCATACAATACTCAGCCGTGAGGGGGAGAAAGTCCATGGCTTAAGTAGGGTGTGTGATCAGTGCAATCAGCTGTGTGTGCAATCAGTTCAATGGATGATGGGAAATTGAGTCCAGTGTGATCTGTGCTGTGAGAGTCAATGTGGTGAGCGAGTGACCTCTGGTGGTGAGTGAACGGAACTTCATAGACCGGATTCGTGACAAGTATATTGTGTATATTTTACATATTCATAATTTTATTGCATTTATAATTTTATTTATTTATTTTCTATTTATTTATTCATTTATTTTTAATGTATTTATATTTTTGTTTGCTTTGTACTTTTTTGGATGTTATTGATTAGTTTGTTTTTGCATTTTTCTTTCTTTTAATATATATTTTTATTTTTATTTGTTTTATTCATATTTTGGTATTAATTTTATTTACTGTATTTTTATGTATTCCTATATATATTTATTTATATGTATGTTTTTATTTAATTTATATTTTATTTAAATTATGGTTTATTTATTTATTTATTATTGATAAATTATGACTAAGACATGCTGACAGGCCTTGACAGGTTTTGTAAGAATTGCTTTTCTCTTTTTTTTTAAACTTTTATGATTTACAGGATTCTGATTTTCTGATTTTTATTTTTATTTTCATTACTTCCTGCCTGAACCTCATCCTTCGCTTAATTTTCATTATATTACATTTATGGGCACCTCATAACAAACAAGCTTAATTGTGATGAAAGAAATGTCCAAATGGACCGAAATGTCGTATTTGTTCTGCAGTGTTCCTGGCGTGTTTCTCTCTCAGTACCGGTGCGGTTCTCGTTGATGGGGCATTGGCTCCAGGGCAGTGGATCCTGAAACGAGTGGAAGAAATACCAGAGAACCCAGGCCAGGATGGTATTATAAAACAAACCCACCAGCAACGAGATGATCATTGATGCCACGCCTGCCAACACAAGTGCAATTATACGGTAATAACCCAATAATGCTTTTATGAGCTCATAAAGACTTGAATACAATCTGACAACACATTAAACATTCAACCATGGAAAATAACAGAATGCCGCAGAAAACAACAACCAGAGAATAAAAGCCATAAAAGAAAATTCAGCATGCTTCACAGCTATAAAAACAAGCCCGCTGATGTTGGGATGTTGGCTTGACAAAGCCGGACCTATCAAAACTACTTAAATGAAAGTCACATAGACTTTCACTGAGGGGGTGAAAACCTTTGTACAGAGTGTTTAAGCTGTCTGTCACCAGCAAAGCTTAATGACTATCCTAAACATGCTAAATCATGCTTGCCACATATTAAATCATGTTAAAACATGCTAACAATGTGTTAAATCATGTTAGAAACATACTAAATCATACTAACATCACGTTAAAACATACTATCAACATATTAAATTAGAAGATAATCATGTTATCAACACACTGTAAAACCCAACAGTTAGGGTAACTCAAACCGTTTGAGTAAACCGATTGCATTAAAAACCTGAAAAGTTAGGTTAACTCAAACCATTTGAGGAAACTTATTGTCTTAAAATATTTAAGTTTTTTAAAACTAATAGTTATGAGTACTCTGAACGTATTTCAGTTGAGTTCATTAAATAAGATATATGCCCAACAAGTCACGGTAACTCAAACCGTTTGAGTAAACCAATTGCCTTAAAAACCCAAGTTAGGATAACTCAAACCATTTGATGAAACTTATTGTCTTAAAACTTTTTTAAATGTTTTAAGTTTTTAAACCTAAAAATGTTTAAAAACTGCACTGAACTTATTTCAGTTGAGTTCAGTTAAGTGATTAATTAAGTGCTGATTGAGCATTAGTGATGAACACCTGCTGTTAACAAACAGAATCACTGAAGAAAAGAGAAACACAAGAACAACAACTGACTTCAGCCATGACCTTAGATGAAATCAACTGAAATAAAATACATTAAATCTCAAGATCTGATTAAACAACCCCACGAACAGCATCACCAGCTCCACTTATTAATAACCAGACTGACTTTATTTCTGTCAGACATCTACAGAAGATCTTATTGAGAATTAATTAAGATTTATTTTCAATTGAAGTAACCATGTTAGAGATCAGTGTCTTCTTTAGTTGGGCTCTTTACACTTGACTTCTGTGTTAGTTGGGTTTTTTTCCCCCTGGCTGTTATAATCATGTGTTTCTCGAACATATTTGTTACAACTCAAAAGCCCAGAGAAAGTGATCGGCAGTTGGTTGATGTATATTTATAATGACAATCATCTGTAAGTGAACTGGGGTCTGTTCCGTAAAAGACGTTAAGAAAAACGGGGATTAAAGTCCAAAACCTGACTTGAATATTGCAAACAGCAAATATTTGTGTTGTTTAATGCATTTGAGACGTTATGTTTTTCTCAGTGTTTAACTGACACGTCACAGGTATATTTTTCATCTGTAAATGTTAGTAAGTCATGCAAATATATCCATTTTGCTGTCAGGAGTGAGCGAGGCTTACGTGAGTGAACGAGCGCTGCTGAGTGCATGCGCGCTACACAGACGGAGCAGAATAGAATAATAGCGCAAGAATTCCGAATACAATATACATTCTGCTAAAATATTTGTTGTTGGACATTAAATGTGACACATAGAATTTTAATCCTACATATAAGTGTATTTTTATGATAGCAGTAACTGTAAATCAAATGTAAGCTGGCTAATACAGCCATACTAGCTCAAATGAGTTAAATGTGTGTTCCTCTTATCAGTTAAAATGTAGTCTGATTTCTATTATTTATTTTAATTCAGTGATTTTAACTTTTGATTTAGTGTTTTTAATGCTTTAAAGAGCCATTTTAGATTGCAATGTTTTAATGTTCTAATAACCATAAAAGGTGCAGCTGTCATAAATTCAGAGAGAAAGGCTGCATGGCTAGAAACCACTGATCAACTAAACGCGCAAGTAGCAACTAAATGTCATTAGCCTACATTTTGGGCACAATACATTAAATACAGTTGGTTGTAGCCTATTTTTTATTTATTTGATTATTTAAGGTGTATTTTCTTCATAGGCTACTTTTATTTTTGGACTAATAATAAAGTCAACTAATTGTATGTGCATTCCCATTGGTCAGTGTTAGAGGAGCTCAGCTTAGTCTGACAGTTAGCCTGCTCCGGACCAGGTTAGTTTCTCAGCATGAGTTGTCACAGTGACTGAGCTTGAGCTATGGTCATTTTGCTTTCAGAAACCAAATCAAATGAAAATAAGTCAGAATTACTGAAATAAGCCTGGTTTATTTAGTAAACTTGTTTTATGGAACAGGCCCCTGATCTCATTGAGAGTGAACATAGACTCATTGTGTGTCTAATCTCTGGTTAAATTGATGTTGTATTGATTATAGTAAAAGTGATTCTAAGAGCCAGTGGTTCTGTGACAGTCAGTTAATATAAAAGACTTTATAAACAGTTTGTCTTTGTCAGTTCACTTACATTATAAATATATGACAACCAACTACCGATCATTTTCTCTGGGCTTTTGAGCTGTAACAAATATGTTTGAGAAACACATGATTACAACAGCCAGAGAAAAAAAAAAAACCAACCAACACAAAAGTCAAGGGTCAAGAGCCCAACTAAAGCAGACACTGATCTCTAACATGGTTACTTCAATTGAAACAATAAATCAACATCTAAACCTCAGTTAATTCTCAATAAGATCTTCTGTAGATGTCTGACAGAAATAAAGTCAGTCTGGTTATTAATAAGTGGAGCTGGTGATGCTGTTTAATCAGCTCTTGAGATTTAATGAATTTTATTTCAGTTGATTTCATCTAAGCATGTGTCTAAAGTCAGTTACATTTACATTTATGCATTTAGCAGACGCTTTTATCCAAAGCAACTTACATTGCATTCAAGTTACAGTTTTTACATTTTATCAGCTCTTGCTTTCCCTGGGAATCGAACCCATGATCTTGGCGTTGCTAGCGCCATGCTCTACTATTTGAGCTACAGTTGTTGTTCTTGTGTTTCTCTTTCTGTCAGTGATTGTGTTTGTTAAAGGAACACTCCACTTTTTTTGGAAATAGGCTCATTATCCAACTCCCCCAGAGTTAATCAGTTGAGTTTTACCGTTTTGGAATCCATTCAGCCGATCTCCGGGTCTGGCGATAGCACTTTTAGCATAGCTTAGCATAGATCATTGAATCCGATTAGACCAGTAGCATCGCGTTCAAAAATGACCAAAGAGTTACGACCAAGAATTACGCAGCGCCTGAAAGTAGTCCCCAGCTAGGTAACTAGTTATAATATAGCTGGGGACTATTTTCAGGCACTGCGTAATATCACTGCGCCTGCGCCTTGTTATCAATGTGCTAAAACATGCTAGCAACATGATAAAACATGTTAACATGCATGTTAAATCATGATAGCAACTTGCTTAAATATTTTAGCAATGTTCTAGAACATTTTATTAACATTTTATTGACTTAAAGTAAAATCTTCAAACGTGAAGCTTTTTAGAGTTATTTCATGCAAGGCTTTGTCAAGCCAACATCAAAGTTAGTTTAGGAACTTTACTGATGTAGTTTCATGGTTCTGTCTGGAAAACATTCTGTGGATGTCAGTGTGTGTGAGTAACGTGCAGCTGAATGTGTTTCACTCACCGACTCCACCCAGCAGAGGAGAGATGGAGTGCCAGACACCAATGCTGCCCTTCCTCAGACTCTGACCGATGGCCAGCTCCAGATACAGCAGCGGCAGACCCTCGAAGACCAGTGCGATCAGGTACGGGATCAGGAACGCACCTGACACACACACAACAAAACAACAACCTCCAGATCTGACTTCAAATACTGATATGCAGTGTTGGGGAAAGTTACTTTTAGAAGGAATGCATTACAATATTGCGTTACTCAATAAAAAAGTAACTTATTGTGTTACTTTCCTTAAAAAGTAACTATGTAATGCATTACAATATTGGGTTACTCAATAAAAAAGTAACTTATTGTGTTACATTGTTACTTTTTATGGAAAGTAATGCATTACAATATTGGGTTACTCGATAAAAAGTAACTTATTGTGTTACATTGTTACTTTTTAGGGAAAGTAATGAATTTACAGTATTGCGTTACTCAATAAAAAAGTAACTTATGTTACATTGTTACTTTTTAGGGAAAGTAATGCATTTACAGTATTGCGTTACTCAATAAAAAAGTAACTTATGTTACATTGTTACTTTTTAGGGAAAGTAATGCATTTACAGTATTGCGTTACTCATTTGCAAAAGTAACTCAGATATTTAGTTGTAAATTTAAAAGTAATGTTACATTACTACTTACTTGAAAAAGTAACCCCAAACACTGCAGCATTGTATTTTACAAATATTGTTGGTGCTTTTAAAAAATAAAAATATATAAAAATAATAATAGTATGTAATAATAAAATAGTAAATAATAATAAAAATAATAATAAATCATACATAAATAAAGTGTGTGTGTGTATATTGTGACGGTTCCAGTGAGTAACCGTTTTTTTCTGAGTTGCAGGTGATTGGCCGAAGGGAGTGGTTACACGCCTGAATGGAATCATGGCGCTCTATAAAAGACTGGGACAGAGATGGGAGCATGAGTGTGGGCCAGAGCGTGTGAGCGGAGCTGAGCGGTCAGAATTTCCGCTCCCCGCTCACGTGGGTGTTCGCTCCCCCGCTCCACCGCTCAAAGTCGCACCAGACCGCTCCGCTCAATTCTACTCCCCGCTCACCTAGTACCCAGCATGCATTGCAGCATGATTTTTATTTTTATTTTTTTTAATGGTCACCATTGTTGAGGTTCACAAGCTGATTCTTGATGTCTGTGTGAGTCTGATTGCTACCATAGATTAAAACTTTTTGTGGACAACCTGTTAAAAAGTCCTTTATATTAACTGACTGTCACAGAACCAGTGGCTCTTAGAATCACTTTTACTATAATCAATACAACATCAATTTAACCAGAGACTAGACACACAATGAGTCTATGTTCACTCCCAATGAGATCAGTTCACTAACAGATGATTATCATTATAAATATATGTCAACCAAGTACCGATCATTTTCTCTGGGCTTTTGAGTTGTAACAAATATGTTCTAGAAACACATGATTACAACAGCCAGAGAAAAAAAAAAAACAACTAACACAGAAGTCAAGTGTAAAGAGCCCAACTTAAGCAGACACTGATCTCTATCATGGTTAATTCAATTGAAAATAAATCTTAATTAATTCTTAATAAGATCTTCTGTAGATGTCTGACAGAAATAAAGTCAGTCTGGTTATTAATAAGTGGAGCTGGTGATGCTGTTTGTGGGGTTGTTTAATCAGATCTTGAGATTTAATGTATTTTATTTCAGTTGATTTCATCTAAGCATGTGTCTGAAGTCAGTTGTTCTTGTGTTTCTCTTTTCTTCAGTGATTCTGTTTGTTAACAGCAGGTGTTCATCACTAATGCTCAATCAGCACTTAATTAATCACTTAACTGAACTCAACTGAAATAAGTTCATAGCACTCATAATTGTTAGTTTTAAAAACTTACAATTTTAAGGCAATCAGTTTCCTCAAACGATTTGAGTTAACCTAACTTGTTGGGTTGTTAAGGCAATTGGTTTACTCAAATGGTTTGAGTTACCCTAACTTGTCAGGTTTTACAGTGCATTTGATTATTCAATTTCTGTATTATTCTTACTTAAATGCTTCTGTAAATTATATGTAAAATGAAAAAAGTAAAGGACTGTTAATTCCATTTTTTCTTAGGCCTATTTTGTATTTGCTCTACAGTTTTTTTTTTATTTGCATCTTTGTTTTATTTTTAATAACAAAGCTAAAATAACAAAAAGAGCTTTATTTTGATAATTCTTTAACTATGGTAATTAAATAATTGGAGGAAAAGATGCATTGTGATACATCATAATCATAATCAAATCCTGAGGCAACTGAAGATTTATGTATGTGACCTGTTCTGGCAAAATGAGTCACAATGAGCAAATTTAAAAAAAATATGTTATTTTTATTTTCACATTCTCTATTAAAAGACCTTCAAAATAATATATATATATTTGGTGGAATCGGACGAAACACGACTGAGCTGCAGCCGTTTGAATTGGTGTTTTTTTGCTAATGTGGTTGTGTGATAAACCTGTCATCTACTTTTATGAATATAGTTGACTGTTTGACAAATTGCTTTTGTTCCTTATTACTTTGGATAAAATTCATAAAATTCTGCATATGCTAAATGCATAAATGCAAATGTTAAAACACTTAATAACTTGGTTATTTTTTTGTTATTCTTTTTATATTAAAGAACAGCTGTAAATAGTATGACATAAGAGCATTTATTGTGATTGATTTGATTATTACCTACTTAATATAATTTGAACTTAACTTAATTTATTATTTAATAACTCCAGGAAGAAGTTGATTTATTATTTATTGACTTCAAGAACTTTCATGAAGGAAATTTAATTACTTTCAACAGCAATCATAAAGTATTTTTATAACACTTTACAGAAATGGTTAATTTGTTAACAGGGTAACTGTATTAGTAGACCTAACAATTAACAATACAGCGTTTATTAATATTGATGTTCATTTCAGTATTTAATAATGCTTTTTTGAAATCAGAAGTTAAATCTGTTAACACGAGTTAATGCACTGTGAACATAAACAATAAACAGTTGTGTTTTTATTACCTAATGTAACATGAAAAGTGTTGTAAATATATTGCTTATTGTAAGTTAATGCATTAACTAATGTAAAAAATATTATTATTGAAGTAACTAAAGTTCGTAAGCATGTTACATACTGTAAAAAATATATTTTTCTGAGATTATTGGAGAATGTTTTACAAGAAAATCCAATTTCAGTCTTTCTACTTATATTTCACATATAATTCAATGTGTTTGCCATTTTCTTTGTAATTATTGTCAAATTTGTGACCCTGGACCACAGTCATAAAGGTTTATATGGCCTGAAAGGCCATACAAATAGGACAATATTTGGCTGAGATACAACTATTTGAAAATCTGGAATTTGAGGAACCAAAAAAAATCTAAATATTGAGAAAATCGTCTTTAAAGTTGTCCAAATAAAGTTCTTAGCAATGCATATTACTAATCAAAAATGAAGTTTTGATATATTTACGGTAGGAAATTTACAAAATATCTTCATGGAACATGATTTTTACTTAATATCCTAATGATTTTTTTCATAAAAGAAAAATAGATAATTTTGACCCATACAATGTATTTTTGACAATTATACCCCAGCGACTTAAGACTGGTTTTGTGGTCCAGGTTCACATTTACCATCGAAAGTGGTTTTAAAGTAAATCCTACACACTGAATATTTTTCAGCATAGAAGTTGATCTAAAACCACTGAAATCAACATCATCTTCTGCATTATTTTTCCCGTATTAATCCAGTCACCTCCTCCGTAGATCTGGCAGAGGTACGGGAATCTCCAGACGTTCCCGAGTCCCACAGCGAATCCGATGCACGTCAGCAGATACTGGACCTTATTGTCCCATTTGGGCCGTTCCTGAGCGCTGGAGGCGATGCTGGCCGTGTCCATCCTTGATGCAGTGTGTGTCCGTGCGCTCCACGGGTGGGTTATGAGAGAGATCAAAGTGTACTATGTGTCCAAAATTGATTGATTAGGGTCATAAAAATTCCACCCCCTACCTCCACCTGTCGAAGTGGGCCATGTGTTTATCCGTCCCAGTGATCGCAAGGAATTTATGACAGTTCTCTTATTGTTTGAGAATGTGTTTTTCGTGTGGACATTGAAAACTGTTAAAAACTATGTGCTTTTAAACTTTAAATTGTGAAACGTTGCATTAGTGTTAAAGGGGATCAAGGGATGTTTTTATGAAACTTTTTCACTCACGTATCAAGAAAAAACATCAAACATACACGTAAAATGAGCAATGACTGTTTTTCCCTGTAAAACAAGTCAAGACGAGCTAGTGTTGTTAAAACTAGTTAGAGTTTGTTACAAGTTAGAAAAAAAACAAACATCTGACACGTTAGTAAAACAACAGAATAAGATACTTGTCAAAACCTTGTAATCTAACATTACAATAATAAATAAAAAAAGGTAGGCTAGAGTTTGTTACAAGTTAAAGAAAATAAAAATTGGTGCCTTAGGTGTGGTCTAACCTCAGCGCTCGTGAGCTCATTCTGAGTCTTGACACCACAGATTGCGGATATCTGACGGATGCCGTGTAAGATAGTTAGCTCTTTTTCTTTTCTAACTTGTGACAAACGCTAGCTTTTAAATTGTAATGTTACAAGATTTTGACAAGTATCTTATTGCTTAATGTTCGCTTCACGCTTTTTTCTTTTACACCACGGTAACTCCGCCCCTAACACCTTAAGAAGAAACCAACGCAAAGATTTAAATGTTAAAAGAATTAAAGTAATGTTTTAACATTAGAACGAAAGTTTTTTTTAATAAATCTTTAGCATTTTCGACCTGGCCGGACAACCGTTATCTTACCAGGAAGCAGAAGAGATTGCTGCTAACGCACAAACTGATGTAATTTCGATTTTAAGAAACATCATATCTTGTCAACCACAACACGCCGAGGCCTTACGTCATGCAGCCGAGTTTTGGAGAAGCTGTCACGAACAACTGAATAACGAATTCC
This sequence comes from Onychostoma macrolepis, assembly GCF_012432095.1. NCBI lineage: Eukaryota > Metazoa > Chordata > Actinopteri > Cypriniformes > Cyprinidae > Onychostoma > Onychostoma macrolepis. The sequence continues at coordinate 32,295,253 of NC_081173.1, forward strand.
GCTGTCCTGACATTTTATCCTACCCGTCAGATTTTCCTACCAGGGCTTACTGTGCATGCGCAAATCAATATTGCGTCTTTTTTCTCATGCTGAACAACAATATTAGATGTATCTGCATTAATGTATGGGTAGGTTTAGGGTTGGGGTAGGTATAGACATTAATAAAACACAATCTAATAGGTAGAAAAAATTATTTATTGTTGGTTTCCTGTAGCTGTATCCCTTCTAGCCACAACCCGCGAATATAACACATAATTACTGTATTTGCATTACTGTAAGGGTAGGTTTAGGGTTGTGGTAGGTGTAGACATTAATAAATCATAATTTGACAGGTAGCATTTTTCGTTGTAGAATTGTACTACCTACTGTTTTAATGGCAGGTAGCAAAATCTGACAGGGTAGCACAAATCGACAGAACACCGGATCTGGGCCAACACTATGTTGCTGTCTGGGAAGGTTCGGGCCAGAATGAGTTTTAGATCAGATTTACACACTTTACCCCTTTAGGTGATGATGCCTCAGCCATGTTGCACAACAATTTTCTGTTTTTCCAATTTGCAAAACCTCCGTCTGTATTCTGTGTCTAGGTAAATATAAGTTATCCTCAAACCTTCTTTTTAAACACAGCATTACAACAGGACCGTGCAACCATCACTACTCCGGTATAGAGTGGGGGGAACTATGATGTCACTTTGTAGGCGAAAACCCGGAAGTGAGTGCATTTTAGCACTTCCGGTTCCATCGTCCCAGAGTCAATGGGTTTTTTGAATGGTATTTTGGTTAAATCCCTTAAATAAGGTCCGTGTTTCACACAAGCTCAAGATACTTTCACGTTTTATTCTACGACATAAAACACACCAGTTACACCACACTCGTGATGTTTTTAAACTGTTACGTTTCTTAAAAAAGGCGGTTGCTAACAAGTTGTTAAATGGGACTACAGGCGCTGTCGGAGACATTCAACGTCATCACGCCGAACAGTTGATCAATTTACAGTATTTTCCAATTGTAGTATAATTTGTAATTCAATTAATTTTAGGATGACCAATGAACAGTTTCCCACATTTTATATTGTTGTTCAACAATGTTTTTTTTTGCTTTGCCCCGAAATGCAACACATGTCTTCGGATGGAGCTCGTTTTATCGCTTACTGATACAGAGACTCTGGGTTCGTACCATAAGGTAAACTCATATTACCATTATTACATGTAAACACCACATTTACTGGCTTTACGTGGTGAAAGTGAAACTTTCATGTGTTTAAAGCCACGTTAGAATTAAATGTTTGCGGCCACATGAAACTGTTAGAAAGCATATAGATTGAAGATTTCCTTGAAGCGAGGATAAAATAACATTTTGTGTAACCATCTGTGGTGTATTTGGGGAAATATGTATTTGTAATTATTTGATTGATCGCCTGGCATCTTATTGGTTCCTGATTTTGGAAGCCAGTATTTAAGTCATGTGATATATTGCAGTGTTGACAACTTGGGTAAAGTTGGTTTTATATTCACACATTAAAAACATTCACACATTTCTGCGTTCAATAACTTTCTAATTATATGTGCAATAAAGTTATTTTTTGCAAATTCTAATCAGCGACGTCATTGTCAACCTACATTTTTTTTCACAATCGATCAAAATGGCCAAGTATTGTTTTAATGTCATACTTACTTGCGAATGTCTGCTGAATGTCCAATGTAGTGTGATTAACAAAGTAATTGAATGCAATAGTCAGAATGTGCCAATATAAAACCAACTTTACCCAAGTTTTGTTGACGTATGTATTCACTGAAGTAAAGTGTGTTGATGGCATTTGTTGGTGGTTTGCCTCGTTAATATATAACATAAACTGGCGACAAGGAAAAGTTATGTGAAGGAGTATGGCCCAAATTGGAAGACTGGATGAGTATAAACCAGAAAATGAATCCTGGTCTGCATATATCGAGCGAGTGGAACTGTTCATGATTGCTAATGATGTGGATGATGCGAAGCAAATAGCGACATTGCTGAGTGTTATGGGAGCTTCTACTTATGGATTGGTACGGAATTTGGTTCAACCGCAAAAACCAAAGGATAAAACATTTAGAGAAATTGTCAGTATCCTGCAGGCCCATTTTGAACCAAAGCTATTGATAATCGCTGAATGCTTCCGATTTCAACATTGTGTACAAAAGCCCCATGAAACGGTGTCCCAGTATGTTGCTGAACGCAAACAATGTGCATCGAAATGTGATTTTGGTGCAAGTTTGGGAGAATGTTTACATGATCGCTTTGTTAGCGGAATTCAAAGTGAAGCATGCCAACGGAGATTGCTTTCGGAGGACGCGCTCACTTTTGCACAAGCATTTGAAATTGCTCTTAGCATGAAAACAGCTGATCAGGACATGCAACAGCTGAAGGAAATAGAGGATTGAGCGGCAAAGGTGCATAAGGTAAACAAAAAAACGATCCACCACCAGAGATATGCATGCTATCGTTGTAAAGGCAGAAATCATAACGCTCAGGAATGTTATTTTAAGAATGCTAAATGCCATCATTGTGGAAAGACGGGCCATATAAAAAAAAGCGTGCAGAGTAAAAGAGAAGCCACATGTGAATAAATCGCATGAGCAACAGAATAGGCACAAAATTACGGCCTATATGTATGCTGAGGAGCCAGAATTGGAAATATTCTCTCTGTTAAGTGACACTGAAAAACAAACGTTCCAGGTGATTTTACTGTAAATCAGCAGGATTTATTGATGGAAGTTGATAAAGGAGCTGCTGTGAGTATTATGTCACATGCAAGGTATAAGCACTTACTCGCTCATGTGCCACTGGAGGGAGCTCGAGTAAAGTTAAAAACTTATACAGGTGAAAACATTCCAGTTTTGGGCCAATTCACAGTTACTGTGCAATATGAAGATCAAGTAAATGAGTTACCGTTAATTGTCGTGGGAGGAAATGGACCACATTTGTGTGGTAGGAATTGGCTCCAGAAAATTAAATTGAATTGAATTGGAAAGAAATTCGATATGCGAGTCAAACTAAACAGCCTGGGTCTATTCAAGAAGTGCTTGCGAAGTATAGCGAAGTTTTAAAGAATGAATTAGGCACTCTAAAGGATATTAAAGCTACCATTTCAGTGAAACCAGATGTTTCGCCTAAATTTTATGAAAGTCATCCTCTACCTTTTGCTATGAAAGAACGTGTGGAGAAAGAAACTGATCGATTGGAGGAAGCAAATATTATATCTCCAGTTAAATTCAGTGAGTGGGCTGCTCCTGTCGTCCCTGTGATTAAAAAAGATTCTACAATTCGTTTATGTGGGGATTATAAAGTCACCGTTAACCAAGCTGCCAACACGGAAGTGTATCCTTTACCACAAATGGAAGAAGTCTTATCCACTCTCAGTGGAGGGAAGGTGTTCTCTAAGATAAATTTAGCTCAAGCATATCAACAGGTTTTGCTGGATGGTGATTCAAAGAAATATACAACAATTAATACACACAAGGGACTCTTGAGACCTGAAAGTTGTTGTATATTTGGACGATTTGCTAATCGTGGGTAAAGATGAGCAAGAACATCTAGTAAGCCTCTGCAAAGTACAGCGTCTACAAGACTCAGGATTAAAAGTAAAAAAATGTAAGTGTGAGTGGGGGCAGACACGAATTGAATATCTGGGTCATGTGATAGATGGAAGAGGAGTGTATCCGACAAAGGACAAGGTAAGGGCTATTCAAGATGCACCAGCACCTTCAAATGTGAAAGAACTGCGAGCCTTTTTAGGCCTGGTAAATTATTATGGACTCTTTGTACCACATCAGAGCACCGTGCTTGCACTACTGTACATGCTGTTGTTGAAAGAGCAAGTGGTTTGGCAGTGGTGGAAAGGAAGAACAAGGTGTATTTAATAAGTGCAAAGAACTGTCAACCAGTGACAAAGTGTTAGTACACTATGATCCTCAGTTATCTTTGACTTCAGCATGTGATGCTTCAGCTTACGGAATTGGCGCAGTGCTGCAGCATACGATGCCAAATGGTGAGGAACACCCTATTGCATATGCTTCCCGTAGCTTGTCTCCTGTGGAAAAGAAATATTCACAAATTGAGAAAGAAGCATTGAGTGTCATTTATGGAGTTAAGAAATTCCATCAGTATCTGTGGGGAAGATTATTTAATTTGATGACTGATCACAGACCTTTAGTGACTTTGTTTGGGGAACATAAGCACTTCCCAATGATGGCTGCGGCTCGCATTCAGCGGTGGGCTATCATCTTGTCAGCTTATGATTATCACATTTGTTATCGTAAGGCAGAAAATCATGGAAATGTTGATGGCTTGTCAAGAGTTCCCTTGCCTGAAATCACGGATGTGGGCACAGAATCACATCAACTTTTTTCTGACTAATAATTTGTAAGAGGCTCCTCTTAATGCATCACAGATTGACAGAGCGACTAGAACAGACCAAAAGCTTTCTAAAGTTTACCAGTATGTAATGGAAGGCTGGCCAAGTGAAGTGTCAGAGGATTTGAAAGTGTCTCATGCTAAAAATGATGAATTATCAGCAGAACAGGGTGTGTGTTATGGGGCACACGAGTGATCATCCCATTCAAATTTCAGAAATCAGTGTTGCGTGAAATTCATTCAGGACACCCTGGCATTGTTAAAATTAAAGCTTTGGCTCGTAAATATGTGTGGTGGCCAAAAATCGATTTGGATGTGGAAAGAAGTTGTAAAGCGTGTGTAGTCTGTCAACAAGAACAACGAATGCCAAATCAAGTTCCTCTGCATCCGTGGGAATTTCCGGGTGAGTGCTGGAGACGGTTGCATATAGATTTTGCTGGTCCTTTTCTGAATAATATGTTTATGATCATAGTGGATGCTTATTCCAAGTAGTTAGAAGTCTTTCACATGTCGCAAATTACCTCGCATGCTACAATTACCAGACTGAAGAGATTGTTTTCAGCGTATGGATTACCTGAACAAATAGTGACTGACAACGCAACTACTTTACTTTTTTTGAAACTTTTTTTGATTTGTGAAACGGAACGGTATTTTGCACCCAGACATCCAGACACCAATGGATTGGCTGAGAGGTATGTCCAGACATTTAAGATGGGCTCTAGTTTTGTATTTATTCCAGTTTATATGAAACGGTTCATGTAGCGTGGATTAAAATTCATTATAAAGATTGAATCCTTTTCACTGAACATGTTAAAAAAAAAATTGTGGTCTGACCTTAGCGCTCGTGAGCTCATTCTGAGTCTTGACACCACAGATTGCGGATATCTGACGGATGCCGTGTAAGATAGTTAGCTCTTTTTCTTTTCTAACTTGTGACAAACGCTAGCTTTTAAATTGTAATGTTACAAGATTTTGACAAGTATCTTATTGCTTAATGTTCGCTTCATGCTTTTTTTCTTTTACACCACGGTCACCATTTTTTATTTTCTTTAACTAGTAACGAACTCTAGCCTACCTTTTTTTTATTATTGTAATGTTAGACTACAAGGTTTTGACAAGTATCTTATGCTGTTGTTTTACTAACGTGTCAGATGTTTTTTTTTTCTAACTTGTAACAAACTCTAACTAGTTTTAACAACACTAGCTCGTCTTGACTTGTTTTACAGGGAAAAACAGTCATTGCTCATTTTACGTGTGTGAAAATTTAACACCAATACAACGTTTCACAATTGAAAGTTTAGAAGCACATAGTTTTTAACACGGTCCACACGAAAAACACATTCTCAAACAATAAGAGAATTGTCATAAATTCCTTGCGATCACTGGGACGGATAAACACATGGCCCACTTGAACAGGTGTTCAAACAGGTGTCCAGTTATGGGTGGGAGGGAGGTGTGGGGGTGTACTTTTTATGACCCTCATCAATCAAATTTTGGACACATAGTACATGATCTCTCTGTTATGTACTCGCACAACTAACTATAAACAGGGCGTATAATTTATGCATTGGTTGAAAATGCAGTTTGCAGAGCTGTGTGCTGCAGTTTAATGTGTAATTCCTTCCTAAATCTGTGTTTTCACTGTAAAAACCAAGATGCAAAGGTTGCCTGCGTGTCACTGCTGTAATATTTTAAAATCCTCATTATGTTTTATCTCATTCAACTAAAAACAATGTCCTTTCTCGTAATCGGGAGGCACAGTGACACTTCAGAAATCATTCTAAGATACTGATTTGGAAACAACAGTAATATGGAGAGCTTTCAAGCTTTAAAAGACATGTTTGGTCTTGTAAATCATGATCTATTTAGATATCTACAGGTTCGTCAATATTATTTGAAAGACATAAAGAACAATCATGAGATTAATCAGATCGTGCAGGTTATTATAATAATAAGAATATAAGAAATATAAGGTATATAAGAAAATATAAGGCATATAAGAAAGGCACGAGACTGTATCCAAATTATATAAAGGGATAAGTAATTCGAGAAATCATTCAATAGAATATATAAGATTAAAATGGGAAAAAGAGGTTGGCATTTCCTTGTTACCTGATCAATGGAATAAACGTTTTTTTTTTGTTTTTTTTAATCACATCAAGAATTAAGGAATTACAAACAAGACCTTCCTACCCATGCTGGAGGAAATGTGGTGTAGAAAAAGCCCATCATACACACATTTTTTGGCATTGTTCAAAAGTGACTAGTTTTTGGGAGGTCGTACAGTCTACTATTTATTTTCTTATTTGTTGAATTATTTAATTTTCCTTGGTTTTGTTATGTAAACTGTTCTTTTGTTCTCAACCAAAAAAACAATAAAAAATAAGTATAAAAAAAAGAAAACATTAAATGTTAAAATGGGAAATGTTGATATAAAAATGAAATATAAATATATGAAAACATAAACTGATTTTAGTTTGTTTCCAAAGCAACATTTCTAATATTAATGTTTAAGTTGAAGTACTAAAATGACTAAAACTAAATAGAAATATAAAACAAAAACTAATAAAAATGACAAAAGCACATGAAATTACCAAAACTAAAAACTTAAAAAAGTTTTAAAAATCCTTGAGTACAAATTATTATATTATATTATAATTTTTTAGATTGGTTTGGAATGTTTTTATTACAAACATGTTAATTTCTGCTTCAGTTTACTTATTTGTTATGTATATTATATGTTGGCAAAATAATAGCAGAAGTTTGAGGATCATCACTACATGTCTGTTTCATGTCTGCTGAATGTGTTGTTATAATAGCGCCACCTGCTGGTGATTGTGAGCAGATGCAGTTTCCCCTCAGACACATTTAAGACAGTAATGTGTAAACAGAAAGTTTTTATTCTGCAAATAAAAAATAATTCATGTAAAGCTATCAAAAACATGTCCTGGATTTTTTTTACTAGCCTTATTCCTGTAAAACATTAAGTGTTGATTAATTAATCATTTAAACATAAAATTACTAATTAAAATAATCTACAAATCAAATAAATAACTTACTAAAAATGTATTACATCATAAAATGTAAAATTGAAATAAAATATTTATTAATTAAATATCAATCAAAATAAAACACAAAAATGTATTAAATTATAAAATAAAAAATATTTAATAAAACTTTTAAAACAAAACTCTTACTAAAAATGTATTAAATATGTTAAATGTTAAAATAAAAACAAATCAAAATAAAAACAAAAATGTATGGAATCACAAAATTTAAAATTAAAATATTTTAATACATTTTAAATAAATCAAAACAGAACACTTTCTAAAAATGTATTAAATCATATATTAAAATAATAAAAAAATAAAAACAAATCAAAATGTCAAATTAAATACAGTTGCAATAAAAACAAATCAAAACAGAACAAGAAAAATGTATTGAATCAAAATGTAAAATTAATTTAATACAGTTGCAATAAAAACAAATCAAAACAGAACACTTACAAAAATGTATTAAATGATAAAATGTAAAATTAATATAAATATTTTTAAACCAAAATAAAACTCACTAAAATGTATGAAATCACAACAATATAAAGTTAAAATAAATAATTTCAAAATAAAACCCTTACTAAAAACAAAATAGTTTATTTGTTTTGCTGCATCACCCTGTGAATTTGTTGTTAAATTACTGAAATCTTAACTTAAAATCTCAGGCAATCGAATTGTCCGAATTAAGCAAGATTTGTAGAATCTTAAGAAAAATTTGTAGAATAAATTGTATTTCAAATTACTGTTCCAAGTCTTATTGTTCCTCTAGTTCTACAGTGTTACTTTAAAGTGTTGCATATGTAAAATATTCATTTGTTGAAGAATTGTGTACAAATAAACACGGGAGGTTCCAGTTCCAGTTATTATTATTACTAATTATTCCTGCCGCCGGGCTTCTTCAGAACTCAATTAGTATCTTTATTAGCATGCGCTGATTGTATTGTTTTGTGTGTTTGTTAGATAAGATATAAGATATTGTAGATTATGGGACTGTCCTGACTGTAAGTTCACCAGTAAAACAGAAAGCCTCTATTAGAACAAAGAGAGCACAATATATCAGCTTCTGATAATTATTAATTTAACACTGAAAGATAAGCGCTATAAAATCTTAAGGACAAACTGTTCTGTGAGTGTTGGTAAATTACTACTTGTGGGAAATAGTTGATAACACACAATCTTTAAAAAAAGAATTCCACTATTGTACAGAATCTATATCTGTTTTCTATCCACCTTGTTTTTAATAATGAGCGCGAGCATTTGTAAGTGGAATGTGTGCGGCTTCCGGTTTCATTCTACCCGAACAAAAACTGTCCGTTATGCTGTTTGATTGTCATTTTATTTTAATTTACTATCATAACACAGTGGCTTGTAGCCAAACACATTTTACCGCACTTAACATGCTAATCATGCTAAAAAGCATGCTAGTAACATGCTAATCATGTTAGAAACATACTAGCAACATGCTAGTAACTTGCTAATCATGCTATAAATATACTAGAAACTTGCTAATCATGCTAACAACATGCTAGTAACATGCTATTCATGAAATAAACATGCTAACTTTATGCTAATCATGCTAACAACATGCTAATCATGATAGAAACATACTAATGACACGCTAATCATGTTATAAGCATGATTAGCAATATGTTAATTACATGCTAATCATGCTAACAACATGCTAACCATGCTACAAATATACTAGCAACATGCTAATCCTGCTAGCAACATTCTAATCATGTTAGAAACATGCTAGCAACTTGTTAATCATACTAGAAACGTTATCAACATCTATCTTCTCTATCTATCTAAATTTTCAAACTTCAAGCTTTTACAACTGCTTTAAACTTTCAGGCAAGGCTTTCTCAAACCAACCTAAAGTCTTGATGAACTTTTATCTAGTTTTAATTTATTATCATAACACAGTGGCTTGTAGCCAATTACATTTTACCGCACTTTGTTATTGTTCCGGTTATAGCGGCTAATGAACCGGACGTCTCACACATTGACGGAAATTAGCTTCGCATTTCAAAATAAGGTGGATAGAGACATTGAAAAACAATCATTGTTTGTTATACATAAGTTATATATATATATATATATACACATTGCAAAGAGGATTGTGAGTATATAATACAAATGTAAGAGTTCAATACCTGACGTAATTTCAAATGTTGTTATCCATGAGCTTAATTTGGTCGTGGCCTCATCGTTTCGTATGGTCTATGATCTACGCTATTGTATTCACACTTATTTCTCTTCCAGAAATGCTGCGCTCTTCTTTCTTCTCCTTGTCCTTCGAGCAGCATTTCCACAGAGCTCGGATGATGGCGACTCCTGGGATGCTGAGGCTGGGAATGCCGGCTAGGATGAAGATGATGGCGCTGATCCAGCTGGGATAGTTCACCTCTTTAAGAGCGGGGAAATCATCCTGTTCAGACAGAAGATGAGCTTAGTCTTCACATACTTTACACAGACACCTCTTTAGCTGTGCAAAATGGCGAAACTAACTTTGCTTCCGCAATGTGATTGTATTTCAGCGTGAAACATATGGAAGCTTGTTTCCAACATGGAGTGAAAAAATCAAAAAGATAATTGTGACATTTTTTTCACAATTCTGAGTTAATTTCTCATAATTCTGACTTTTTTCCTTACAATTCTGTAAATTATTTTAATAGTTTTTATTTTAAAATCATTCACGTTTAGTACATTTGTAGTGTTTTGATTTTGTTTTTGTTCAAAAACTATTTAATTATTTTCATTTTACGACTTAATAGATTTTTCGGGTTTTATTTCGATTTGCTTTCATTTTAAAATGATTATTTTATAGGTTAATACTTTTTTAGTACGTGTTTGATTTTTACTTTATTTTAATTTGACATATTATGTTTTAAAATTGCCAGATAAAAAAAACAAAGTTGCAAGATATAAACTCATAATTCTCTGAATACTGAATTTCTGCTTTTTTAATTTTTTATTCTGAGTTGGGTTTTTACCACCACAGAATAAAAAATAATTGCAATTCAGATTTTTTTTCTTCTTATTTCGAGTCTAAATTGAGAGGCAAATTCAGAGTTGCAAGAAAGTTTGAATTTTGAGATGAAAAAGTTGCAGTTACCTTTTGTATTTTGTATATACAAGTTGTATTTTGTATTTTGGATATTCAACAAGGATATTAGTTTAATCTATTGGAAATTGATTGGGTGATGAAAAAAATGTTGTGGAACAATTTTCAATTAGTTTTGTCGAGCACTGATAACACTTTCACAGTAAAGGTGCGCTTACCGTTACTGCGAAATTTCAATATTAATCCATACGATTGGAACAAAAACCTGCCTTTAAAATTTCGCTTGGCCTAAATTTTGGCTCCACAAAATAAAAAAAATGTAATTGCGATTTTTTTAAATACATTTTTTTATTTAAAATCTCACAAGTCTTTTTTCCCCTCAGAATTATGAGTTTATGAGTATGGAGCCCCAAAAGGAACACGGTGGTGGAAAAAATACGGGAAGGGAGGGAAATTTGTTTTTTCAAAGCTTTGCACTCTGTTGCAAAACTTTTGCATTCGCTCACAAAACTTTTGCTTTCTTTCTAGCGCTGTCAAACGATTAATCACATCTTTTTTGTTTATGTAATACATGTGTGTGTACTGTGTATATTTATTATGTATATATAAATACACACACATACAGTATATATTTAGAAAATATTTACATGCATTTACATGTAATTAAAAAAATTACTAGAGTATATATGCCATTTTCTGTAGTCTGGTGCATTTAAATTAATGGAGTGTCTTTTTACACACAGTACAAATAGACCGCCTTGTTGGCAGGGGCTACATTACCTCTGGTCCGTGGCTTTCTGCCCGATTGCCACCAGAGGTCGTTATCCCATTATAGTGACTCTCACACTACAAAGACTGTTACACATCACCCTGGAATGCATTTCCCATCACCCATTGCATTGATTGCACCAACAGCTGCGACCAATCACACACGCTATATAACACCCACTCAGTTCCTGCTCAGATCGCCAAGTATTGTCTAGCATTTATCACTCTCCCAGTGATAGCTACATTATGGAGCCCTTCCGTGTTTTCTGAGTCTGTCTTGTTTATCTAGTTTATTGCCTGTGTCATTTGTATCTTTATCCTAGCCTGTGAATCTTGTTTATTGTCTGATCTCTGCCAGCCCTGAAGTTTATAGCTTGCCTTGGATCTCTCTTTAGTCTTGTCATTTTGTACTCTGTTTGTTTCTGCTTGGACTATTGCTCACGTTATCGGATTACCCCTCTTGTCAAGCCCTCTGGGCCATACTTGTTTGCTGTTGTTCGACCCTACCTGTGTTTTATGACCATGTTAAGGAATAAAAGCTTGCACTTGGATCCGCTCGCCTCACGTCTCATTGACTACGTTACAACTTCTGCCCGCTAATGTCACAACATTACTAAAGACAGCTGCTACATAACTATTCCAGTGGCATAAATACGCGTAGCGTATTGTATTTGACGAGAGACCTGAGTTCATGTAAGTTTTGTCTGTTTTTTTTTCCTGCCATGCAATAAAATAATCGCAAATTTTTAAAATCTCACAATTCATACTTTTTTCCCCCTCTCACAATTCTGAGGTTTTATCTCGCAATTACCTATTTTTATTAATTAATTTATTTTTATAACAAGCTTCCTTGTGTAAATGTGACTGCACTTTTATTCATGTATTAAAGTAAATTTAGATTTCACGTTGACTTCACATCTTTCAGTTTTTATTATCATTTATATATTCAATATTAAATATTTTAGAAATAAGCTTAAAGTAATAATGTAAAAACATGTATTTGAATTTTCTAATGCAAGATATAGTCCCATACACACCGATTCGGGGTCCCAGACGTTGTAGGTCAGCTGTTTGTTGACTGTAGTGACAAAATAGAAGATCAGAATGACCAGGATGATGATGGGACTGAGGAACCGCCACGTGAACTGCCAGAAGATGTTGGGCTTGTGACCCACCATGAACTCAATGTCTTTGTTAAACCTGGAGGATAGAGAGAGAACAGCTTTACCTTTCTTCTAAGCACTTAAAAACATAATAGTTTTCATTATTTGTTTTGTGTCTATCAAAACACAAGCTGTTACTGTTTATTGCATTAAATTACAGCATGAACTAGAACTGAAACTTTGAATAATGTGTAGAATAAGAACAACTAGATGAGTAAAGTTTGTAAACAAACTTTGATGTTGGCTTGACAGAGCCTTGTTTAAAAGTTTGAAATAACATGATTATTACATGTTTTAGCACATTGCTAAAGTGTTTAAGCAAGTTATTTCATGATTTAACATGTTTGTAACATTTTAACACCATTGCTGGCATGATTTTGCATTTTGTTAACATGAATGAATGCATGTTACTAGCATGATTTAGCATGTTGCTAACACTTTAGCACCATTGCTAGCATGATTTAACATGTTGCTAACATAATTTAACACACTGTTACCATGTTGCTAGCATAATTTAGCTCATTTTTAGCATGTTTTAACATGTTGCTAGTATGATTTTGTGCTTTCCTAACATGTTTTGACATGTTGCTAGCATGTTTTAACATGTTAACATGATTTAGCACATTGCTAACGTGAGTTTGCACATTGTGAACATATTTTTAACGTTTTACAATGTTGTTAGCATATTTTAACACGTTTCTAGTGTGTTTTAGCATGTTGCTAGCTTGTTTTAGCAGCTTGCTAGCATGTTTTAGCACATCTCTAGCATTTAACATGTTTTAAGCATGATTAGCATGTTGGTAGCATGATTTAGTACATTAACATTTTAGCATGTTGTTAGCTTGAATTAGCATGTTGTCCTAGGATAGGACCGAAAGTCATAAAAGATATAGCATCCAGAGTAAGACCAGTCTAAATGTCTGACCTAGGTTCAGTGGTTGTAGCTTGAAAACTCTAGGAGATACTGACTAAATTTAGTCTCAGAAGAAGAAGCTGCAACGTAAATAGGATTTCAGTATGTTGGCTTTGTAAAGCCAACCTAATAACATCCAAAAATGAAAATTCTGTCATAAATTATTCACCCTTATGTCGTTCCAAACCCGTAAGACATCTTCGGAACACAAATTTAGATATTTCTGATAAAATCCGAGAGCTTTCTGACCCTCCATAGACAGTAAGGTTACTACCACAATCAAGGTCCAGAAACGTAGCAAGGACATCGTTAGAATAATCCATGTGACATCAAGGGTTCAACCGTAATTTTACAAAGCTATGAGAAGACTTTTTTGTGTACGGGTTTGGAACAACATGAGAGTGAATAATTTATGACAGAATTTTCATTTTTGGGTGAACTATCCCTTTAAACAGCTTCGATTTCAAGTTGGCTTTTACCTGTCAATCCCATAGACGTAAACCACAGCAATTATCTCGCAGAGAGCGATGACCAGCAGAGGAATAGAGCCAGCGAAGCCATCGAACAGAGCCAGCCAGTAGTTACCAGAGGACTGGACGAATATGAGCGCCGTCACGAAGGACACAACACATGTCAGACCTGAAAAACATCAGCAGGTCAGCTGATCAGTGTTGGGGAAAGTTACTTTAAAAGTAATGCATTACAATATTGCATTACTTCCTAAAAAAGTAACTAATTATGTTACTAAGTTACTTTTTATGGAAAGTAATGCGTTACGTTACTTTTGAGTTACTTTTTACATCTGGGCAGAGCTTGCTTGTTTTTTTATATACAGTATCTCACAAAAGTGAGTACACCCCTGACATTCTAGCAAACATTTTAGTATATCTTCTCAAGGGACAATACTACACAAATGAAACTTGGATATATTTTAGAGTAGTCAGTGTGCAGCTTGTGTAGAAGTACAAATGTACTGTCCTCTAAATATAACTCAACATATAGTCATTATTGTCCAAATAACTGGCAACAAAATTGAGTACACCCTAAGTGAACATGTCAAAACTGTGGCCAAAGTGTCAATATTTTGTAGGGGCATCATTGTTATCCAGCACTGCCTTAATACTCCTGGGTTTGGAGTTCACCAGAGCTGCGCAGGTTGTTGCTGGAGTCATCTGCTGGCAGCACTCATGCGTCTGTTTTTTGAAGCCAGCTTCTGCACCTGAAGCACAGCACAAGGATCTAACATCTTTGATCGACCCTTGCGAGGCCTGTTCTGAGTGAAACCCGTCTTGGAAAACCTCTGTATGACCCTTAACTAGAATTGTAATTCTCAAATCCTCAGAGAGTTCTTTGTCATGAGGTGCCATGTTGAACATCCAGTGGTCAGTATGAGAGAACTGTACTCAATGCACCAAATTTTAACTGCTCTAATACAAGATACACAAATTTGTATAGTCCTGTCATGCAGACAAAAACATGAACATGATGAATAGGACATGTGGCTTTGCATGGTTAAACGACGTATAGCTGTTATCACTTAGAGTGTACTCACTTTGTTGCCAGATTTTTTGACAATAATGGCTGTATGTTGAGTTATTTTCAGAGGACAGTAAATCTTTACTGCTATACATGTTGCACATTGACTACTCTAAAATATATCCAAGTTTCATTTCTATAGAATTGTTCCTTGAAAAGGTACACTAAAATGATTGCCGAAATGTGAGGGGTGTACTCACTTTTGTGAGATACTGTATATATATATATATATATATAAGTTATTCTTTTACATGTGTAAAAGCCCTTTCACACCAAAGGTGAAATGAATACGGCTCAGACTGAAGGAAATGTAAATTCACGTCTGTACAGTAGAGGGGCGCCGCTCAAACTAATCACATGAAGAATATGACGCAGGAGAAGAAAGTTCAACACTATTCAGCAATAACTACAATCAAACACAAATGTGTCATTTTCACTTATTAGTATGGTTGAATTGGATCATTGAAGACATCGGTTAATAAAATAGGATTAAATATATAAATTATATTTGTCATGTTCCATGAAGATATTTTGTAAATTTCCTTACATAAATATATCAAAACTTCATTTTTGATAATATGCATTGCTAAGAACTTCATTTGGACAACTTTAAAGGTGATTTTCTCAATATTTTGTTTTTTTTTACAGATTTTCAAATAGTTGTATCTCGGCCAAATATTGTCCGATCCTAACAAACCATACATCAATGGAAATCTTATTTATTCAGCTTTCAGATGATGTATAAATCTCAATTTCAAAAAAATTGACCCTTATGACTGGTTTTGTGGTCTAGAGTCACATTTAGTCTATAAGATCATGTTCACACACAACGCTCTGCACTTACTCCTGATTTCTCTCAACATGGCAACACCAGAGCTGTCACTCAATACATGAGAAACACAGTAACTGGAGTTGCTTATTTGAAAAAGTAACTCAGATATTTCCTTCTCAATTAAAAAATAATGCGTTACTTTAGTAGTTACTTGAAAAAGTAATCTGATTACATAATTTGCTTTACTTCTAATGCGTTACCCACAAGACTGCAGCTGATATTTGTCTGCTGTGTTCGGAAGTGGTTCGTGGTTGATGTGTTTACCAGTGAAGAGTTCTTTAGGCCATTTTTTGGGGAGCAGGTTCAGATCCTGCAGCGGCACCACGACTCCCTCAATGTTCCCGAACATGGTGGACAATCCCAGACAGAAGAGCATGATGAAGAACAGCACTGACCACAGAGGAGAGACGGGCATCTTAGTGATGGCCTCGGTGAAGACGATGAAGGCCAGACCGGTTCCTCAACTCCCTGAAACAAAACATCAGGGCAGCTGTTCATCTGGAGATCTTTACTCAGATTCTGGAAGCTCAGAGTGACTTAAAGGATGAGGATAATTTTCATTCTACATGGGTGATGTTTGACTAGTAATGTGTGATTTCTGTCGTACCTCGCTGAGGAGCGTCTGCATGTCGCAGGTCTTCAGCTGGAGCTCCTGAAAGACGGCTGGGGCTGTGCTGTTGAGATGCTCAAGAAATCTATCGTAGTTGCTCTCCGTTATATTTCCCTCCGGCAGATCAAACGTGTTCATCAGCGTCAGGATGTTACTGTCAGAAAGTATAATACAATGAGGTCACACTACCAATCAAACATTTGTAGTCAGTAAGAGTTTCTGAAAGAAGTCTCTTCTGCTCACCAAGGCTGTATTTATTTGATCAAAAATATTATTACAATTTAAAGCAGCTGCTTTCTGTGTGAATATCTGTTAAAATGTAATTTATTTCTATGATCAAAGCTGAATTTTCAGCATCATAACTCCAGTCTTCAGTGTCACGTGATCCTTCAGAAATCATTCTACTGATTTGCTGTTCAAGAAACATTTCTGATTATTATCAATGTGCACATTTGACAGAAACAATAGCACTCATTAGAACACGAGGAAACTAAGAAATACATTTTTCTATTAAGATATTTATTTTGTCAATGAAAAATGTCTGGAAAAGTGTAAAGAATTCAAAAACGTGTTTGTCATGTTCTGACCACAAAGAGTAGTTTAAACCACAATTAACAGTCTGATTTCTGCAACTTTCACTTAGGAGTAAAAATATGCCTTTAAACTTGAGAGAAATAAAAATGTGATTAACGATACGGACTGCATGAAATTAAAAAAAAAAAATATCTTGATTATTTTTTTAGGAATATTGCCCAGCCCTTTTTTATTCAAAAACGTGTTAATTAT
Source organism: Onychostoma macrolepis (assembly GCF_012432095.1). Lineage (NCBI taxonomy): Eukaryota > Metazoa > Chordata > Actinopteri > Cypriniformes > Cyprinidae > Onychostoma > Onychostoma macrolepis. Next base: position 32,312,370 of record NC_081173.1, read on the forward strand.
ATTATGAAATATCTGGTATTCTGATACTCAAATACTAACACAAAGTGGTTAAAAACTCTGAAAAGTTGTGATATCTTCTAAGGGCTGAGCACCAAAGCGCGAAAGCAGATTTGAATTTTGCAGTTGATCACGTGACGCGCTGACCGTTATAATCACACCGGTGGGATCGCGTGCATCAAAGCGTTAATAAAAGAATTAATTTCTTAAAAGAGAATTATCTTACAGACTTGAAGCGTTTGAACAGTAGCGAATGTAAGGACGTACCTCTCCAGACAGGCGTCGTAGTTCTCCGTGGCTCTGAAACCGATGATGGAGTAAATGACGGTGGCGGAGTAGACGGAGGTCAGACCGTTGATGATGGATATGATAACGGCATCCTGCTCACAGTTATTACTGATGGAAAAATAATCAATTTACTCAAAATAAGTATCAAAATATGTACAACATAAGATGCTGTATATGAGCTCATTTCCATATGAGCTGCCTACATAGACAACATTTGAAGGCATTCCCTGTTTCCATCCAAAGTAGCGACTATTAGAATAACTAATTAAGTAATTAATTAGAACAAAATCAGAATAATGCATAAAACATTTGCGAATAATGCACTTTCCATCCCATCTGTTCAAGATATCCCAAAATTCGCATTAAAATATGGATGGAAACAGTAGATGCTTTCTTGACCAGTGTTGTTAAAGTTAACAATCTAAAACACAAACTCAAACTACTAAAAATGGTTTTCTTTAATTGAAATAAGGATTGGATGGAAAAATAAATGAGAATTAAATATCTTTCCTAGGCGACTAATTGAAATAAAATACAAGTTGAAGTACTAAACTTATTTAAAATAAATCTTAATATAAATTAAGGCATCTAAAAAAATAAATAAAAGGACAAATTACTAAAACTTAAACTAAAATGATAAATGTTGCCTTGGGAACTACCTGAAATAAGTTGAAGTAGCCTATTAAAATGACTAAAACTAAAATGAATAAAAGCTAAATAGAAATAAAAATACATAAATAAATACCAAATGCACATAACAGAATTATTAAAACTTAAACCAAAATTAGAAATGTTGCCCTGGAAACTACCCAAAATAAAATAATTATAAGTTAAACCTAAATAGAAAAAAATAACAAAAGCAACAAAAATAAATAAAAAAAATGAATTACTAAAACTTAAACTAAATTCAGAAATGGTGCCTTGGGAACTAGCCAAAATAAAATAAGAAAAAAAAACAAACAAAGAAAAAATTAATCCTGCTGTTGATATAAAGTCTGTTCCTTCCTTGAATTTAAATTAAATGAAATCTAGGGCAGCATCACATACTGTTTCATTCACATTGAAGCTCTCTCAGTGTGCAGCTGCTCCCCAGCCAGCAAACTTATGTGGGGCCCAGATGGGTGGCTCCTGGGCTATCTAACTGGGCCCCAGCCAGTTCTGTCCTCGGTTTCCATGAGGGCCCCACATGGGTCAGCCCAGATGAAACAATGAAATGAACTCTGCTGAATTTCATTGAATTTTTTCACTGAATTTTCAGCTTCTCCAGACAATCTGACAGAAATAAAGTCAGTCTGGTTAGTAATAATGATGCTAGTAATGCTGTTTGTGGAGTTGTTTAATCCTCCTCTGCTGAGATCTTCAGAGATTTAATGTCTTTTATTTGCAGTTGTTTTGCAGGCTGTGGCTGGAAGTCAATAGTAGTTGTTGTGTTTCTGCTCGTCTCTTTTTTCTTTAGCAGGTGTTCGTCACTAATGCTCAATCAGTACTATATTAATCACTTAATTATCTAATGAACTGCAGTGCTGCTTCAGTCTTATTTTTAGCACTCTGTAGTATGCATACTGAGCAGAGTTCATTTCATTGTTTCATCTGGGCTGACCCATGTGGGACCCTCATGGAAACCGCGGACAAAACTGGCTGGGGCCCAGTTAGATAGCCCAGGAGCCACCCATCTGGGCCCCACATAAGATTGTTGACTGGGTCGTGTAGTCATCACACTCATAGGTTTTGTAGCATGTGTGTTGTAGATGACTTACTGGACCGAGTTGTAGCTGGAGAAGGAGATGAGGCCGCCGAAGGCCAGAGAGAAGGAGAAGAGCACCTGAGCTCCAGCGTCCAGCCATGTGGTCGGGTTCATCAGCTCATTCACCTTCAACAGGGAAGCAGACGCGTCAGAGTTCAGTGAGTTCACACACACACACACACACACACAGGGTTAACCGCTGGACGTACGTCTGGAGTGAAGAGGAACTTGATTCCGCTCAAAGATCCTTTCAGCGTCAGCGCTCGTATCAGGAAGATAGTGAGAACCACATACGGTAACGTGGATGTGATGTACACGGCCTGAGGAGAGCAGGAGATAGGATAACAGCAAAAATAACATTTATTTCTATAACGCTTTATACGGTACATACTGATTCAAAGCAGCGTCACACAGAAATAAACAGTATTAATGCTGTAAAATTCATCAGTTATGAAACAAACTCCATTTCAGTTGTAGAGCAGCTCTACAGAAGAGAATAGAGTCATTATTCAGATTAATTTAGTTCAATGATGATTCAGTTCAATTAATGTCATTGTTGCAGAGTTCATCAATTGTGAAACAATTCAGTTTTAAACAGGGAACATTCCTACAAAGTTTTGTAAAAGTTATGTAAATTTTAAATTGGAAATAAATTAACAGTAAGTTGAAGTACTAATATTAGTTGAAGTAGTAAAATTAGTAACTAATAAATAATAAATACAATTTAAAGCTAAATAGAAATATAAAAATAATACTTTTATTTATAAAGGATGCTTTAAATTGATCAAAAGTGATGATAAGGACATTTATAATGTTACAAAAGATTTCTATTTCAGATAAATGGATCAAATAAATGCAGGCTTTTAAAAATCTTAATGTTCAAAAACTTTTGACCGGTAGTGTAAATTTGTTAGCTGTGAAGCTATTGATAATATTACTGAATATGAATTGTGTTTAGCCTGTCAGGTTTGTGGTTACCTTCCCGGTGGTCTCGATGCCTCTGATGCAGCAGACGTACAGGACGATCCAGGCGCAGAACAGACACAGCACCAGCCACCACTGCAGACCTCCAGAGTCCTCGATCGCCGCCGAGCTGTTCAGAGTCTCTCTGTACCAGAAATAATCCACCGGAGAACTGCGCGCGCACTCCGGCTCCAGACCTGCGGAGAGACAGGCCCGTTACACTGGAGATCTGAGATATTATTACTGTAACCTTTATCATAGACACGATACATTAAATGATATTAGCAGCAGGTAGAGCTAGTTATTGACTTTTTGTTTAGAATATCATGCTTAATCATTCACAATAAGATCAGGGACATGAATTAAGAATGTAAATTAGTCAAATTAGTATCAGTGTTATTTTAGCTTTATTTATTAATATTTTGAATTAACTTTTATTTTTATATTTTAAGTATTCATTTCAGTTTTTGTCATTTTAATTCTTTTTTAATATTTCTATTTAGTTTTAGTTTTATCTCCGTTTTAGTCATTTTAGTACTTCAACTTAAATGTTAAAATTAGAAATGTTTCCTTGGTAACTAACTGAAATAAGTTTTTACATTTTATTTTTATTTCTAATTTTAACATTAAGGTTTTTCATCTGATATTTATATTTCATTTTATTTCAACATTTAGAATTTTTACATTTAAGGTTTTAATGTAATATTTATATTTTATTTTAGATGTTACCTTGTAATATTTGTTTTATTATATATCAACATTTCAAATTTGTGTAATATTTATATTTTATATCAGCATTTTTAATTTTAATGTGTACGTTTTTCATCTAACAGTTATATTTTATTTGATCAACATTTTAATTTTAACATTTTAGTTTATGTAATTTATTTTATCAGCATTTCTAATTTTAACATTTTTATTTTATTTCAGCTTTACTTCAAGTAAAGCCTTTACATATAATGCATTATAAATGCATTTTATTTGCATTAATTATGTCTTATAATGCATAGTATGATCTTATGAATAATTGTAACCACAGCTATAATACATTGTTATTTATCTATTCATTGTTACTCCCTCAGAAAGTATAATGCATTAAAACACACGACAAACAACTGATTCTAGCTGTAACAAGAAATCTGAAAAAAATAATAATTTAACTCTGGTTACAATATTTATGAAAATATAAAATGCATTACAACATACATTATGGATAGCTTTATAATGCATTGTACATTAAAGTGTTCCTGTGTTGTTCAATAGTTGCATTCATCAGTAACGCTGGTGTTGCTGAGAGCTGCAGATACCTGTCCTGTTGGCGTTGACCGGACACTGACTCCAGGGTAAAGGATCCTGCAGAGAGTTGAAGAAGTACCACATGACCCAGGCCATGATGGTGTTGTAGTACATGCCCACAATGAAGGACGCCAGCATGGAGGCGATGCCTGACCAAACACACAGACAGCATCATATAGTTTCAAAAACCAACTGAACTCATTCCTGCAGGAGTCAAGGCCGTTTCCCACACGTTTATCAGTCAACAACACGTTTATGGCTTTGTGACTTACCGACTCCGGTCATATACGGGCTGATGGACCTCCAGACGCCAACGCTGCCCTTCCTCAGTCTCTGACCGATGGCAAACTCCAGATGAAGGAGCGGGACTCCCTCCAGAACCAGGAGAATCAGGAATGGGATCATAAACGCTCCTGAAAAAGCCAGCAGCAAACACGCCAATATTACAGCCCATTATGCTCATATCAGCCATGAAACCACTGTTTGATGGATGTTTTGTAAGTTTAAAGAAGTTGCAAAGAATTATTATATTAATGTCTACCAATTTTAATTTTGAATATTAGTTTTAGCTTTTACATACTTTTAAAAATGATTGCATTCATGAATTTAGCAGGTGCTTTTTCCAAAGCATCCTACAACAGAGGAATATTTAGTTACATTTATGCACTTAACAGACACTTTTATCCAAAGGTAGGGATAGAGAATTATATATTTATTTATTTTTATTTATTCATTTACATGTATGCATTTAGTAGACATTTTTATCCAAAACAACCTACGATAGAGGTATTTATTTATTATTTTTGAATTTTACATTTATACACTTGGCAGATGCTTTTATCCAAATCAGCTTAGAAATGTATTTATTTATTTATGCATTCAAAGTTTCTCTCTCTCTCATTTCCGTTTTCCATTCTTTGAATCTTTGCACCTGTTTACAGGTTTTCCCGTTTTAATTTTTCAGTCATAATGATTTTTATTTATTCATTTACATCTACATATTCATTTTAATATTTAATATTCATTCCTTTTAATATTCATTTACATTTATGCATTTAGCAGACACTTTTATCCAAAACAACTTACAATAGAGGTATTGATTGATTGATTTATTATTTTTTAATTTTACATTTATACACTTGGCAGATGCTTTTATCAAAGCAGCTTAGAAATTTATTTATTTATGCATTCAAAGTTTCTCTCATTTCCTTTTTCCCCAAATTTGAATCTTTGTACCAGTTAATAGGTTTTCCCGTTTAAATTTTTCATTCATAAAGCTGTGAAATCAAATGAAGCAATAAATCATAACTAGGAGGCTGCATTCATGCAATCAAAGTTTATCTCTCTCATTTCCGTTTTCCCCTTCCTTAAATCTTTGTACCTGTCTACAGGTTTTCCCGTTTTAATTTTTCAGTCATAATGAGTAGGATCCAAAGGAATCTATAATAGAGAATTATTTCTTTTTACTTATTAATTTACATTTACATATTAATTTTAATATTTAATATTCATTCCATTTAATTAGTGTTGTCAAAAGACCCGGTACTTCGGTACCAAGTTGTTACTAAAAAATTGAAAACGTCACTGTACCAGGTTTTTTTAAGTACCGGTGGTACCGAGTACCCGGTCAACCCGGTTCTTGACACGTACGGCCCGATGATTTCCGCGATGCAGAAAACGCCGACGGAATCTCGGAATCCAGTTATAAAAACGGAATTTACAGTTTAGCACGGAATTTGTCAAAGTTTGGATGAATTAATCAAAAGTAGCCTAGGTCATTACACTTAAATCAAATCGCGACATGGACTAGTATCTGTACAGCCGCAAAAGTCGATTCAGATATGAATCCCGCATGTTCTGCGAGTCTCTGTGTGAATGAATGAATGGCAGAGATGCGCGGTTTTTTTCTTTTTTTTACTACATACACTGAAGCGCGTGTGACGCTCGCGGTGATTTCAGCATCTGCCGTCTCAATGAGGACATAAATACATAAACAACATCTCCAGAACTGCTCTGAGAGTCACTTCACGAGCATTTTACCGTTTCATTGAGTGCCAGAAATATATTACTATTATTTAGTAGAATGTATGTGATACTATTACTGTTGAAAAAAAAATTAATAAATATTTATTTTTAAAGAAATCACACAATATTTCTTCTATATTTTAATTTTAATAGTAAATCCCCTTTATTTACCAAAACAATTAAATGTGTTTAAATTTAATTAATTAAAAGACAAATAAAATTTGGGTGAAACTTGTTTACTGTTTTTCATACTTTTATTACTTGCGGAAAAACTTGAAATACAATTTAAATAAGTATAAAGAATGGCACTGATTTTTATTTTTGTTTGACTTTATTATTAAAAATAGTGTGTTTTTTAATTAGCATGTGGTACCGAAATTGGTACTGAGAACCGTGGATTTTCACTGGTATCAGTACCGAATACTGAAATTTTGGTACCGTGACAACACTACGTTTAATATTCATTTACATTTATGCATTTAGCAGACACTTATATCCAAAACAACTTACAATAGAGATATTTATTGATTGGATTGATTGATTGATTAATTTTACATTTATACACTTGGCAGATGCTTTTATCCAAAGCAGCATAGAAATGTATTTATTTATGCATTCAAAGTTTCTCTCTCTCTCTCTCTCTCTCATTTCCCTTTTTCCCTTCTTTGAATCTTTGTACCTGTTTACAGGTTTTCCCATTTAAATTTTTCAGTCCTAGCGAGTAAGAGGTGTGTTTCTGCTGTGTTTGTCAGCTCACCTCCTCCGTGGCTCTGGCAGAGGTACGGGAATCTCCAGACGTTCCCCAGTCCCACACAGAAGCCCACGCAAGTCAGCATGTACTGGGCTTTGTTGTCCCACTGCGGCCGCTCTCCAGCCTCCTCCAGCTCCAGCTTCTCCAGCTCGGAGTGAGATGGGATCCGATCCTCCAGACCCGGGTTCGGGAGCTTCAGCTTCAACTTCATGTCGTCTGGCAGGTACTGTGCGAAGTGCTGAAGATAGTAACGGGGATTTGCTTATTAATGACCTTTAGAACTCGCCCCTCTGTCCCGGGACGTCTGAACTGTTTTGTCAGCAAGATAAAGGCTGGATGACAGCCGGAGCTCTGCTGATGCTGGTTAATGTGTAATGTTCACTCACGCCTTGGTTATTTCTGACTGTTAGACATTCAATCCTGTCAATAGGCTTCATTTATTCCTATTCAGTGTCATTCAAAGAGCTTTCAATTAGCTTTTATTTTTTTCAGTTTTCGTCTTAGTCATTTTGTTGTGTGTTTTTGTCATTTTTAAGTTTTTTAATTTTAGATTTATTTATTTCATTGTATCAAGTAAGTCTAAACAAAAATGGCAACTATAGCTAAAATAAAATAACATTTTATTAATTTTGTGTATAAAACAGAAATGTTTTTATATGCTCGATCTTAAAATTAATTATGTAAATATGATTATTTTATTGTTAGTGTTTTAGTATCATTGATATATTATTGTAGTTTTTATTACAACCTGAATTCTGGAAATATTGGGATGTTTTTTTAAATTTTAATAAAATGAAAACTAAAAGACTTTCAAATCACATGAGCCAATATTTTATTCACAATAGAACATAGAGATCATAACAAATGTTTAAAAGGAGAAATTTTACACTTTTATTCACTAAATGAGCTCATTTCAAATTTGATGCCCACTACAGGTCTCAAAAAAGTTGGCACGGGGCAACAAAGGGCTGAAAAAGCAAGACATTTTGAAAAGATGAAAAGCTGGGAGAACATCTAGCAACTAATTAAGTTAATTGACATCAGGTCTGTAAAATGTTTAGTTATAAAAGGGATGTCTTAGAGAGGCAGAGTCTCTCAGAAGTAAAGATGGGCAGAGGCTCTCCAATCTGTGAAAGAGTGCGTAAAAAGATTGTGAAATACTTTAAAAACAATGTTCCTCAACGTCAAATTGCAAAGGCTTTGCAAATCTCATCATCAATAGTGCATAACATCATCAAAAGATTCAGAGAAACTGGAGAAATCACTGTGCGTAAGGGACAAGGCCAAAGATCTTTGTTGGATGCCCATGGTCCTTGGGCCCTCAGACGACACAGCATCACTCATCGGCATGATTCTGTCATTGACATTACTAAATGGGCCCAGGAATTCTTCCAGAAACCACTGTCGGTAAACACAATCCGCCGTGCCAATTGCAGATGCCAACTAAAGCTCTATCATGCAAAAAGGAAGCCATATGTGAACATGGTCCAGAAGCGCTGTTGTGTCATGTGGGCCAAGGCTCATTTAAAATGGACTGTTTTAAAGTGGAAAAGTGTTCTATGGTCAGACGAGTCCAAATTTGACATTCTTGTTGGAAATCACGGACGCCGTGTCCTCCGGGCTAAAGAGGAAGGAGACCTTCCAGCGTGTTATCAGCGTTCAGCTCAAAAGCCAGCATCTCTGATGGTATGAGGTGCATAAGTGCATACGGTATGGGAAGCTTGCATGTTTTGGAAGGCACTATGAATGCTGAAAGGTATATAAAGGTTTTAGAGCAACATATGCTCCCCTCCAGACGACATCTATTTCAGGGAAGGCCTTGTGTATTTCAGCAGGACAATGCAAAACCACATACTGCAACTATTACAACAGCATGCCTTCGTAGTAGAAGAGTCCGGGTGCTAAACTGGTCTGCCTGCAGTCCAGATCTTTCACCTATAGAGAACATTTGGCACATCATTAAACGAAAAATATGTCAAAGACAACCACAAACTCTTCAGCGACTGGAAACTTATATCAGGCAAGAATGGGACCAAATTCCAACACCAAAACTCAAGAAAATCATAACCTCGATGCCCAGACGTCTTCAAACTGTTTTGAAAAGAAGAGGAGATGCTACACCATGGAAAACATGCCCCCATCCCAACTATTTTCAGACCTGTAGCAGGCATCAACTTTGAAATGAGCTCATTTTGTGTATAAAATTTTAAAATTTCTCAGTTTAAACATTTGTTATGTTATCTATGCTGTATTGTGAATAAAATATTGGCTCATGTGATTTGAAATTCTTTTAGTTTTCATTTTATTCAAATTTAAAAAACGTCCCAAAATTTCCGGAATTCAGGTTGTAATGTTTTTAATTGTTTTTTATGTTCAGTTTTTGCTTTAATTTTAGTTAATGTTTTAGTGATTTTGCTGTATGTTTTTGTCATTTTTATTAGTATTTTTTATTTTTTAAACATGCTTGTATAGTTTTTTATTTTCTTCAGTTTTAGTTATTTTAGTGCTTATATATACAGTATATAGTACTTCAAGTTAAAATAAATGAAAATGAGAAAAGTTGCCTTTGTAACCGTCAGGATTGTATACTTGTTTTCCTTGTTTTACCCCTGTCCTTGTTCCTGAGTTTCATTATATGGTTAATTAGTAATTAAGGAGAACTGAAACAGGTTCTAGGAATAATCAGTTTCAGTTCTCCTTAATTACTTCCCATATGTTTATAAGTCCTGAGTTTTCCTTAGGATTTGTCCGTTTTACTTTGTTGCTGTTTGTTTGTATGCCCTGCGTTATTATTTATTAAAACCCTTTCTTACCTTTAAGTTGAGACTACTGCATTCTCCCTGTCTCCACGAAACGTGACAGTAACTAGCTGAAATAAAATAAGTATTTTATTTAAATTTTTATTTATTTAAGTCAAAGATTTCATCTGCATGGTCTTAAAATGAGGTTTAGTTTATTCCTAGCAGTGTTAGCAATGGAGAGTTAGCTCCGGTGCGTTCACTTGCTCTTAAAATACTCCCTCATTTTTGGTCATACAGATAAGAGTAATCCATCTTTCAAATCTGTAAAGACTCTACATTTATTTGTGTGCACTCACAATAACAACAAAACGTTGCGCTTTTGTAAAATAAAGAAAGCAAACAGGATGTGCTTTCTGCCATCTCAGTCTCTGTGGACTTGAGCGTGAAACTCCATGTATATTTGCCTTATAGACATGAAAAACATATCTATATAGAGTGAAATCTCTACTTTCAAATGGACCAATTCAAATGGAAAACAAATATTCTCAGATTATGTAATCAGTATCGCCTACTTCATCTCTTGAGCTGAGAACAAAGAGAGCACTAGTTTATAAATACATTATTAAAATGTGAATGCAGGCTCCTTACTCTTTTTCCCTGACACATTCATAATCATTACTTCTGCCGGTGCACTGTGGCAGGTTTTATACATGCGCTTCAGCGCTTAGGCTATAGGCAATCTGTATATATATGAAATGTAATGACAGTAATGACAAAATTGCTTTGTTTGCTGCATAGTCAAGACATCCGCAAATATGATTAAAATATGAATATGAGACAAAACTACAGAATGTCACATTTTATTATTAGCTGCTTCAACACGTACATGTTTTACCAAATAAAAAGGAGAGCACGTTTAAAATTCATCCCACTATTTGATGTGATCAGAAGTATTGGGAGAGTTGAACTTAAGGCAGATATAAAAGATTAAAAGCTACTATTTAGTGGCAGATCCCTTGCGTGCAATCACAGAAGTGAGTCTGTGACCCATAGACATTGCCAGACTCTTGGTCTCATCCTTTGAAATACTTTTCCCAGCCTTTAATGCAGCCATTTCCAACTGTTGCTTATTTTGGGGAGTTTCTGCCTTTAGTCTCCTCTTCAGCTTCTGAAATTCATGTTCAATCTGATTTAAATCTGGAGATTGACTTGGGCAATCTAAGACTTTCCATTTCTTTGCCCTGATTAACTCCTTTACTGAACTGGCAGAAATACATTACTACAGAGTCAAGTCATTCGACAGTCATAATTACTGATGTTAACACACAGGGAAAATGTGTAACGGATGCCTCGCAGATACAAACGGGGTAAATAATGTTTTACGTTTTGATTAAAAGATAGTTAACATTAAACGTCAGCGAAACCCCAAGAATTCACAACATTTTTTACAATAGTGCTCTCATTATAATGTTATGTAGCCTATATGACAGTTATTAATGTTCTACATTTCTGTTTTGAGCTGCACGCGCTGAAGATGACCAGTAGAATGAAGCATATGATAGCAGGTTTTTAATCAATGGTATTTAACTCATTTATCTCATATAGAATACGCTTCGTTATTTATACAACATAACGTTAATGTTATAGGCTATCTGCACAAAATGCCCAGAATGCATGAACGTGTCTGAGCGGCTCTGAATGAACTCCTTTTGTGGACGCGTTCTTCATGCAACAACGTGCAGAAACACGGCAACTAAACTCTAAAAGTTCACAGTGTTTTATTATAATAGTGTTCTCATTATAATGTTATGTAGGCCTATATGACAGTCCCAGTCATAGAATATTCTGCATTGTTGTTTGTCCTGCTCGCACTGTGCGCTGAAGAGATAATCACCGTAGTAGGCTACTACAATGAAGCGCTTTACTGCAGTGCAACTCAACCAAATGCATCTTATAGATTCTTCTTCTTCTTAGCTTCTTTCTTTTCAGATTCTTATTTACAGCATTTTCATAATAGGCTGTATATTAACTCATTGGGAGAAAACCAGTAGTTCTATGTGAAATCGGACAATGAGCACTCTCATATAGCCAAAATGGCACGATCATAACACCCTGCGAATATTCGACTGTGAGATTGGTATCGAATCAGGCTCCTCCTATCGAAGCATAGAATCATCAACTATTCGGGGTCACCCCTAATATATATATGTATATTTTATATATAAATATACTGAATTTGTAAACAACACATTTTTCTTAAATATATACATACATGTGTTTGTATTTATATGTACATAATAAATATACACAGTATACACACATATATTATGTAAACATTAATCGCGATTAATCATTTGACAGCACTAATATATATGTGTGTGTTGTGTGTAATATATATATATATATTGTGATGGGGTGGAAGAATCACACAACAAGGAGAGCTCAAAATAAATACCCCGAAGGGTGGATTTATTCACAAACGAAGATTTAAGGTGAGAAGTGGGGTGCTGAGGTGGATCAGTGCTTTCCGTGATAGATATCCGGCGGTCTGGGTGAGGTCTTCTGGCACGCGGAGCACGCCTGGCAAAACCGCTTCATCTCGGCTTCCATGCCAGGCCAATGGAACCGATCACAGATGCGTTGGGTAGTGTTAGCTGCGCCGAGATGCCCCGCCAGAGGGTGTGCATGCGCTAAGTGCAGAATGGATTCTGTTTTTGAGCGGGGCACCACCAATAACTTTTTTTCCTCCCCCCTCCGCTGGGCGACACAGTAGAGCAGGCCGTTCTCAACGATGAAGTGGGGAAGAGGATGGGGCTTTGGCCGTGTGTCCACGCCGTCTATTGTGCAGACTTTCGACCAGCAATGTTTTAGGCGGTCGTCTTCCCGCTGGGCTCGGCCAAACGAGCCCCCTCCCGTTACCTGTTGGAAAACATCATAGAACACGTTAGGATTCTGAGCAGGGGACTCACCATCTCTTCCACTGAGGCCAAGAGAACGGGGCGGCGGCGGGATTTCTTCGTCATCGTGCACGCACGTTATTGGCAGCAGGGACTTGGTTTCGCTGCGAGGAGGAAGGACATGCACTTGGACGAGGGTGACGGCGCTGCCCAAGTCCAACAGTGCTTTAAACGGACAGCCGTTGATTTTTATCATCGCCTCGGGGGCTCTGGTGGGCAGATCTTGGTGTAGAATATAGCCTGCCAGCCATGTCCGGGCGGGGGGAGAAGAGGGTGCCGTGGGCATCGGCTCATCCCGCGGACTGGGGGCCGCCGGCCTGTCTACTGGTCACGGGGTGCCCTCTGGCGCGCGTTGCTCCAGGACCACCCTCCGAGGAAAGGGATACTTCCCCTAATCTGCCCGCATTCTCCACCAATGTGACGGGGTGGAAGAATCACACGACAAGGAGAGCTCAAAATAAATACCCCGGAGGGTGGAGTAATTCACAAACAAAGATTTAAGGTGAGAAGTGGGGTGCTGAGGTGGGTCAGTGCTCTCCGTGATAGATTCCAGTGTGCTGTGCTTCCGTGCGGTGCTCGGGCGGTGCTGATCGGTCACACACTTGTCTCTGGAATGAAGAGGAGAAAACACGTTAGTTCTCAGCATATGGGAGACGAGACTCTCCTCGCACATCTTATCTGGCCGCGGGCAAATGAGTTCCAGCTGTGGCCGATCAGACCGTGATGAGCGGGTGCAGGTGGTCCTTGTCCGTCTCCAGGGCAACGCTGATGTGTCTTCGGGACGCTCGTCACAATATATATATATATTAATATACAGTGAGGAAAATAAGTATTTGAACACCCTGCTATTTTGCAAGTTCTCCCACTTAGAAATCATGGAGGGGTCTGAAATTGTCATCGTAGGTGCATGTCCACTGTGAGAGACATAATCTAAAAAAAATCCAGAAATCACAATGTATGATTTTTACCTATTTATTTGTATGATACAGCTGCAAATAAGTATTTGAACACCTGTCTATCAGCTAGAATTCTGACCCTCAAAGACCTGTTAGTCTGCCTTTAAAATGTCCACCTCCACTCCATTTATTATCCTAAATTAGATGCACCTGTTTGAGGTCGTTAGCTGCATAAAGACACCTGTCCACCCCATACAATCAGTAAGAATCCAACTACTAACATGGCCAAGACCAAAGAGCTGTCCAAAGACACTAGAGACAAAATTGTACACCTCCACAAGGCTGGAAAGGGCTACGGGAAATTGCCAAGCAGCTTGGTGAAAAAAGGTCCACTGTTGGAGCAATCATTAGAAAATGGAAGAAGCTAAACATGACTGTCAATCTCCCTCGGACTGGGGCTCCATGCAAGATCTCACCTCGTGGGGTCTCAATGATCCTAAGAAAGGTGAGAAATCAGCCCAGAACTACACGGGAGGAGCTGGTCAATGACCTGAAAAGAGCTGGGACCACCGTTTCCAAGGTTACTGTTGGTAATACACTAAGGCGTCATGGTTTGAAATCATGCATGGCACGGAAGGTTCCCCTGCTTAAACCAGCACATGTCCAGGCCCGACTTAAGTTTGCCAATGACCATTTGGATGATCCAGAGGAGTCATGGGAGAAAGTCATGTGGTCAGATGAGACCAAAATAGAACTTTTGGTCATAATTCCACTAAACGTGTTTGGAGGAAGAAGAATGATGAGTACCATCCAAGAACACCATCCCTACTGTGAAGCATGGGGTGGTAGCATCATCTTTGGGGTGTTTTTCTGCACATGGGACAGGCGACTGCACTGTATTAAGGAGAGGATGACCGGGGCCATGTATTGCGAGATTTTGGGGAACAACCTCCTTCCCTCAGTTAGAGCATTGAAGATGGGTCGAGGCTGGGTCTTCCAACATGACAATGACCCGAAGCACACAGCCAGGATAACCAAGGAGTGGCTCTGTAAGAAGCATATCAAGGTTCTGGCGTGGCCTAGCCAGTCTCAGACCTAAACCCAATAGAGAATCTTTGGAGGAGCTCAAACTCCGTGTTTCTCAGCGACAGGCCAGAAACCTGACTGATCTAGAGAAGATCTGTGTGGAGGTGGGCCAAAATCCCTCCTGCAGTGTGTGCAAACCTGGTGAAAAACTACAGGAAGCGTTTGACCTCTGTAATTGCAAACAAAGGCTACTGTACCAAATATTAACATTGATTTTCTCAGGTGTTCAAATACTTATTTGCAGCTGTATCATACAAATAAATAGTTAAAAATCATACATTGTGATTTCTGGATTTTTTTTAGATTATGTCTCTCACAGTGGACATGCACCTACGATGACAATTTCAGACCCCTCCATGATTTCTAAGTGGGAGAACTTGCAAAATAGCAGGGTGTTCAAATACTTATTTTCCTCACTGTATATAGTTCTGTATTTCTATTCTGTTATAGTTTTAGTTCATTTAATTAAAGTAAAACTAAATGAAAATGAGAGTTGCTTTGGCAATTAGCTGAAATAAAATAACCTTGAATTTGATGGTTTTAGTTATAGTTAACTAATAACTCATGCTCATATGTTTATTTGTGTGGGTTTAAATTTGAAAAAAACATTTGAGTACATTCAAGTACTTTTGGCTAAATATTAATAATGTAGGAATTATGAATGATATTCTAACTTATGCACACTTATGGGCATAATGCATTATGGTTATGTTGTGATTATGTTTGAGTGTTATCAGCTCAGAGTGGATATCTTTACTGCTTCGTTAAATGCAAACATTGCACACAATCAAAATTAGTTTATTATTAAACTGGCATTGTTAAGAAGAACAAAAACACATTGTAAAAATACTTATAATATGTGCAATTATAATACAGGACAATTTGCACGTAAATATATATTACATTCACTATAATGCACATAAACGGTGACAAAACAACAGTATTTTATCAGAAATTAACCACGGAAATTCCCCTAAATGTTTTTAAATGAAATATTACCTTATATAGATGAAAATTATCAATAGATAAATGTTTTTCACACATGAATAAAAAATAAATATGTGACCCTGGACTACAAAACCAGTCATTAAGGGTCAATAAATAATCTTTCCATTGATGTATGGTTTGTTATGATCGGACAATATTTGACTGAGATACAACTGTTTGAAAATCTGGAATCTGAGGGAGCAAAAAAATCTAAATATTGAGAAAATCGCCTTTAAAGTTGTTCAAATGAAGTTCTTAGCAATGCATATTACTAATCAAAAATTAAGTTTTGATATATATACGGTAGGAAATTTACTAAATATCTTTACTTAATATCCTAATGATTTTTGGCATAAAAGAAAAATGTATAATTTTGACCCATACAATGTATTGTTGGCTATTGCTACAAATGCTGCTTTTGTGCTGCAGGGTCACATAAAATGAAGTCAGTGTACATGAAGCCACCAGAAAAGGCATGTGGGTAAACAGCTGTTTTCTGGCTAATTATCATTTACAGACATGTGTGTCGACTTGTTAATGTTTATTTTTTGTTTACCTTCGGCGGCTTCATTAATGCGTATGAACTGCTTCACATAAATACATACAAACAACAGAAGAGTATGAAGAGCTGTCAGTTCAAATCACATCTGTAAATGTCTGTTCTGTGTTTCTAGATCGTTTCCTGATGTTGCAGGTCAGACTGGAACCCGTGTGTTAGTGGAGCGATCTGCTCGTCCGGTCGAGCTCGTCGGGGATCTGTATTTTGTCAGATATGGAGTAGAACGGCTCCGTGGCTGTGTGTTTCTCCTCTTTAGCGCAGCAGCGGTTTCTGATGAGTTTGAACAGAGCGATCGCAGGAATGACCAGCACTGGAACGCCCGACAGAATGAAGATGATCGCATAAATCCAGTCCGGATACGACTTCTTCTCCAGCGTGGGGAAATTCTCCTGGAGACAATGATCATGAATATAATGAGCTAACAGCACATGATTACTTATTACTCATATTTGTTTATTAGTGACATTTTTATTAGGCTATTTATTATTCATATTTACGTATTGGTCATATTTATGTATTTATTAATTTATTTAATTCTCATTTAATCATTTATAACTTTTATTTATTATTAATCTGTATTCATACTCATATTATTTATTTATTTATGTATTACTCATATTTATTTATTCATGCTTGTTAAATTGTAAATTGTGAATTGTTTAATTAATACTCATATTTATTAATCTATTTACTTGTGTGTGCATTATACATTTATTTGTTTATTACTTTCTTCATTCATTTCTCATCTTTATTAATAATTTTGTATTTATGTATCACTCAGTTCATTTATTTATTAAACATTTATGTATTATGCATATTTGTTTATTAATTTATATATACTTATGCATTTATTTATTGTTTATATGTATTTATATATAATATGTATGTATTCTGCACATTTATTAAGTTATGTATTATACATATTTATTTGATTTATTATTCATATTCATTTATACATTACTCATATTTCTAATTTATGTATTTATGTACAGTATTACTATACATATTATATAATTCATATTTCTGTATTACTCATATTTCTAATTTATGCATTACTCATACATTTATTTTATTACTCTTATTTATTACTTAATCATTTATATGATTTATAATTCATATGTATTTATGCATATTAATATTTGTTTATTGTGCATATTTATGTATTCATATGTATGTAATACTCATTAATAATTTGTGTTTATACATTACTCACTTGATGCATTACACTTTTATTTATTATTCCTAGTTTTTAATTTGATGCATTATGCTTTATTTATTTGTTAAGTTATGCAGGTTTATTGATCAGAGAAAATTAAGTTTTCAAACAATTTTGTGTATTTTTAGAAATCTAACCATGTATTTCTTTTCTTTCTTAAAATAGCTGTAATTATTGGACGTTTTCTGGGTGTTTGTCCAGAAATCAATATCTGTCATAACAGGAATATTTTCGATCCTGCATCTATTGTCCATTTTTCTTAGTTTCCCTACAGAAATTAAGGCAGAAGTGTATGGCGGGAAAGTCTATGCCATTAATAACTGAGTGAGTGGTGCGCTCGGTTATTAACGGCATAGATTTGCCGCCATAGCCGTGCCGTGGGATGTGCGTACCGACTGCGGGTCCCAGGTGATGTAGGTCAGCTCTTTGCTGATGGTGGTGACGAAGTAGAAGAGGAAGATGATCAGCACTATGAGCGGACTGATGAGTCTCCACGTGGCCTGCCAGAAGAAGTTGGGCTTGTGACCGATCATGAACTTGATATCGTCATTGAATCTGCATCAAATCAGCACACAAATATCAACAGGTCAGTTTCAATTTATGTACTCTCAATAATCTGCTGTCAATCTCTCACATAAATACTCTATGTGTGTATCTGTCTGTCTATCTATCTATATGTATGTTTAATAAACATATTGAAAATAGTAAAATAGTTATTTTTTAGCTAAAATATATTGATTTAGAAATTGAGTATAAAATAATAATAATAATTTTATTTAAATAGCGCCTTTCAAAAACCAGAGGACACTTTACATAACGTTAATAGATAACATGAACACATATACAAATATACAGTCACACGATCAAACAAATAAAGCAGTCAGGATGAGTCCGTGGTATACGAAGTGTGTTCACACACTTCATACTATATATTTTTCTCAAGTCAGGTACGCATACGCACGCTTAGATTCATCTTTGAGATTTTGATGTCTTATATTGATTGGATATCTTTGAATTGGCTATGTAATTTACATAATACATATTTACCTGGCTAATAATAAATTGTTACATTTGATTTTATTCTGTAATTATTGACTCTAGTAGATTACGATGTATCCTTGTTACCGTTTGAGACGGAGCATAGGACACACCAACATATCTTTAGGGATCCGGCTAACACTTGGTATTAGTTCAAGTGTACTTAGATTGTAAGCGCTTATAGTGAATTTCCGTTTAGGTCAACTGAATGTTGTTTGACCAACCTAAATAGAGTGAGCCTAACCTCTGTTTATTGTAATATTACGTGTACATGGGGAAACCATGGCATGACCATACCAAAGCTACTGTCAGGGAAAGTAATGTTGGTCGGCTTATATCTATAGTCATGACCTCTGACTAGAAATAATGTTGCTTTATTCAAGTGTGTACAAATCTATGGGGGCTTAATAAAAGTACTTTTAGAATGAGCAAGCCAATTACATCTGTCTAATAACCAAGACTGACGAGAATGTGACCGTAAGATACGTTAACAACGGCCGAAGCGATATCTTTGAAATATTAAAGAATAATAAGATGTCTAGATAAATTATCCTATGAATTGAATATACAATTGTCATTTTAACCCAAATGTGAGGTCATTATAAAACGGAGTCGGATTTGAATTGAACCTAAATTTAATAACTTTGCCTGCTGAAAATACCGAACACGCAGGAAACCTTCATCCACCATTGGATACCTTCTTTGGGCCAAGAGCATGGACCTTACAGCAGACAGAGATCATCTGTACCAGATAAGTAATGAAAGCAAGCATGGAACTGAAAAATGAGGCAGACAATCAATTAATAAAGCATGTTGTAAATAAGAGAGTTTTGAGATCAGTTTTAAAGGTCTGGAGTGAAGAGACAACACAGAGGTTTTGAGATTTGTCCCAGAGCTTAGGAGCCCTAAAAAGTGCTAAAAGCCCACACTAGATAGTCTGAATTTAGGTAATGCAAGCAAATTCCCAGAACTCAATATTAGAGTACGGGTAGGGACATAAGGGCAAGAAAGGGTTCAGAAAGGTAAGAAGGTGCAGAACCATGACAAGCTTTGAAAACTAGGATGAGTATCTTAAACTGAATACGATAGATAGATACGATAGATTGCTGTATGACGGGAGTGATGTGAGCTGATTTTTTGGTGAATGCAAGGGCATTTTGAATTAGATGTAAGAGATTAAGGGCTTTGTTAGGTACAGGGTTGCCAGGTTTTCACAACAAAACTCTCCCAATTGCTACTCAAAACTATCCCAATGGCGTTTCAAGGGGGATCCCCCAGTAAAAATCGTGTTCAGGGGGGTAAAATACAAATTTTTTAGTGGAGTTCCCCTTGTAAAAATTGCATTTCAGGTACTAAATATGTTATTGGGGTCGCTTAAACCCGAGGACATGGAAAACAACCCGCGGTAAAGTAGCTCAATTCCACGGGAAAACCCTGGACTTGGCAACACTGGTTAGGTAGGCTTTTTAACAAGGTGTAACAATAGTCAAGGCGCAAAGTTATAAAAGCATAAATAACAGTCTCAGCATCTTTGAAATTTAGTGATGGTCGTAAACGGACAATATTGTGAAGATGGAAAAAACAGGACTTAAGCTGGTTGAAATGGGGTTCAAAGCCAACATAGTATGCCAAGATTACGTATAACTCCATCAATATTAATAGAGAAGTCAAAATAAGAGGAGACAGAGGATTTTGGGCCAACTAACAGAATCTCTGTTTTTTCAGTATTCAGTTTTAAGTATTTTTGAGCCATCCATACTTTAAGATCACGTAGGCAAGATGTTAAAGAAGAGGGAGGAAAAACAGAGTTGGGCCGTGCAGTAAAATAGATTTGCATATCATCAGCATAACTGTGGAAATTAAGACCATGGCGCTGCATGATCTGACCCAGAGGGAGCATGTAGATTAAAAACAAAAGTATACCAAGAACAGATCCTTGAGGCACTCCACTGGAAGAAGTGACAGTATGAGACTTGTTTCATATGAATTGTTTTCCCTTTTTTCCCCAAAGATAACATGGTCAAATTCACAAGGCTTTTTAGATATATACATACAAGTGTGTGTGTGTATAGAATGTTAAATATATTAACATAAATATATTTTTTTATTTAGTATGTATTTATCATGATTTTAAAAACTTAATATTTATTCAAATAATAAATAGATATTTAATAAATATTTTATTTAAAATCAAACATGAATATAAATTTTAATATTTAAATGTTTTCGCTTTTCCTCCCCAAAATAATACTCTCAAATTCACAGGGCTTATCTCTCTCTCTCTCTCCCTCTCTCTCTCTCTCTCTCACACACACACACACACACACACACACATATATATATATATATATATATAATATATTAGGACAACTTTGATAAGCTTTTTTGATCCACTTCTAATGAGAATGATTCTCATTTTTAAAATAAATTTAAAATTTATAACGTTAATATATAATTGAGCATAGATCAAATATACAACCTTAATTTAAAAAATGTAATAAATATTAATAAAAATAAAAAGCTTAATTAAAATCAGTTTTGGAAAGATTTGCTATGCAATCATCACCTGTCGATCCCATAAATGTAGGATACAGCCATCATCTCACAGAAGGCAATGATCAGCAAAGGAATGGATCCAGCGAAGCTGTCGAACAGAGCCAGCCAATATTCACCTGAACCCTGAGCGAAGATAATGGCCAGACCGAACGAGACGAAACACACCAGACCTGAAAAACACACACAGGCCGAGACCTTCAGGTGATGTGATCATCAGTGGAGACGGTTAGATTATAATGTTTGTGTGGCTGTACCTGTGTAGACCTCCTTCGGCCAGCGCTTCGGTAGGATGTTCAGATCCTGCAGCGGCGCCACGACTCCCTCGACGCTGCCGAACATGGTGGACAATCCCAGACAGAAGAGCATGATGAAGAACAGCACTGACCACAGAGGAGAGACGGGCATCTTAGTGATGGCCTCAGTGAAGACGATGAAGGCCAGACCGGTTCCCTCAACTCCCTGTGCAGATAACAAGACGGGTCAACAAGCCTGAAGAGCCTCTGAGAGACCTGAAGCACCGAATAAAAGAAGGAAACACAGACCTGACTGAGAAACGTCTGCATGTCGCAGGTCTTCAGCTGGAGCTCATGAAAGACGGCTGGTGCTGTGCTGTTGAGCTGCTGAAGAAAACTGTCGTAGTTGCTCTCCGTGATGTTTCCCTCCGGCAGATCAAACGTGTTCATCAGCGTCAGGATGTTACTGTGAACAAACCATAGCACTGTGAACTTGAGCAAATTATCTTTAAAAAAATAAAATGGAAAAACAATAAAATATTTTATTAAATATTTGTTAATACATTTAGTTTTGATAATAATAATAATAATAATACATATATATATTAATAATAATATATGAAAAGCATATATTATTAAATAATTTGAATACAAAATTAATTATATTAATATTCTGAACACAACATATTTATATATTTATTATTTTTAAAATATATTAAATATATAATTTAATTAATTAATATATTATTAAATTAATATAATCAAACATTGTATTATAGTTAGTTTATTAAATATAATATGCATTTGATATTTAATAAATACTTTATTTAATAAATTAAAAATGTATGATATATTTATACATTTAATATATTTTGAAACAAAATTATATGAAAAAACAATTATATATAAAAAATATATATGAATATATTTGACATTTATTCAATATATATTTCATTATACTAAAATATATGAAAAATTTTTAAGTTTATAAATATATATAATTTTAATATGATATTATATATATATATATAATTGAATAATAAATGATAATATTAATATATTTTAAATATTTATTAAATAAATATTTAGATATTGATTCTTTTTAAATAAATTAAAATTGTATATGATATATAAAGTGGAATATATTAAATATATATTAAATAAAATTATCAAATATCATTTAAACTATTAGTATGTTTATTATATATATATATATATATATTATTGTTTTAATGTTTAATATATTTATTTTTAAAAAACTTATTTTTTTGTGTTCCGCAGTGAAAACCAACAGCATACGGATTTGAAACAGTGTGAGGGTGAGTAAATAATTATTATTTTTTGGTGAACTAGAGCTGATTTTGAATCGCTTGGGTGTTTAATATCAGATCTGTTCCTGACACTGATCAATAGATGGCACATTCAGTATCTCAGTGTCTCTGATTGAGACGGAGACACTCACCCGTTGAGACAGTCGTCAAACCTCTCCGTGGCTCTGAAGCCGATGATGGAGTAAATCACGATGGCTGCGTAAATAGACGTCAGGCCGTTTATTATGGAGATGATGACTGCGTCCTGCTCGCAGTTATTACTGCAGACACACAGTGAGGCAGTTATTAAAATCATTATACTGAACACAAACTGAGAAGATGTCAAAGGCTGAAGATACTGACTGGACTGAGTTGTAGCTGGAGAAGGAGATGAGTCCTCCAAACGCCAGAGAGAAGGAGTAAAACACCTGCGCTCCTGCGTCCAGCCACGTCGCCGGGTTTAGCAGCTCGTCCAGCTACACAAATACATCGTCATATATCATATTATAAGCAGAGCTGAGTAGATTCCAAATTCCATGACAAAAATTGTGGTTAGTAACATAATACATTGCACATTTTGGGGTAATATAATCAGATTACTTTCAGATTACTTTTAAAGTAATTCGTTTATCACATTGATTTAAATAGGATAATGTTGTACCATGCTAGAAAATATATTCCATTTGTTGTTATTAACAACATAAAGTGAATTATTCTATACATTATGTCAAGGTTTTCCAAACTGGGGTTTGTGAAGGAACTGCAGGGGTTTGTGAGTTTAACAAAAAGCTAATTAATTAAGCCATAAAATGTTAAATTAAAATAAATCATTTTAAAATAACTTCAATCAACATAAAACACTTAGTAAAAAATGTAATGTTTTGTTTACCTGCATGTCATGTAGGCATTTTAGAAAGGAACATTTAAAAAATGAAAAAATTATGAATAATTTATTGCTATTGTGTGAATATATGCAGTCATGTAATCTATAAAAAAGTAACTGTAGTCTGATTACGAGTATTTTAAAATGTAATATAATCTAATTAAAAGTACTCAATTTTCAGAATCTGATTACATAATCCAGATTACATGTAATCAGTTACTACCCAGCTCTGATTGTTACATATATTTAAATCTATTATATAACATATTACTTACATGACGCACTTTCACAAAAACTCCTGCTATAATCACTGAAGGTGCGAAATTAATCTCTTAATTATATCTTGACTGCACTTCAATGTAGAGGGCTACAATGGGATCCAGCGATATCCAACGCAAATCTCGCAGGAGCAGGCGGTTTTTACCTTTGCTGCGGGCGATCAGAAAATATAGCGTGGGCGGATCCCGTGATTTGGCGCATAACAAGAATGACAGAGTTGCGGTAGTCGGTGTTACACAGTGTTTGGTTGCACACCGATTACATTACTTGCCCACTGCAGCACTGCCCTTTTTTAAGGAAATAAAAATAATTTAGTTGAGCTGGAAATCGTACGCTACAATTCTAAACTAAAAGCATCTTCCCTGCTCCATACAGCCAGGGTTGACAGGTCTGCGTGACAAAACTAGCCCATGCCAGTCAAAAACAGGCCAAAGCAGCGCAATGACTATTTCCCAAACATCAAAACTCATTTCCATACCTAAAATACATATTTTTGTTATGTACATTGATCATAAACACAGCTCAAAGACTTCCTACCAATGGCCCTCCATCAAACAACTTAAAGTGCCACTTTTATGGATTTTTGAAGATGATCTTTCATGCAGTGTGTAACACAGCTCTGTGAATGAAAACATCCTGCAAATTTTTAAATCTGAAAGTGCACCGTGTATAAAGTTATTGTCTCTCAAAAGAAAGAGTCGACTCTGAATCATTGAAACGAGTCATTTTTAAAAACGAATCCCAAGCTGTTTCGTGTTGAACTCCACATGAAACATTAGCATATTGCCGCCCACTTGTTGGTCTTTTAGCATTGGTCTGAATGAAAATGCAAATTCATTCTTTGCCACTAGGTGCCGCTTTGGAGCATTAAAAATAGCGGTTTCCCCGGTAACGCTGTACACAAAGCAGCACTGCACTCACAAACACTGCTTTATCAGGCATTACAGACGAGATTAGATGAAAATGAGACCGACCAATCACCACAGATTAGCGTCACGCAAAGGAGGGGTTTGGAAAAATGAATCATTGAGCGAATCGTTTGGGAGTCATTGAGCAAGTAAGGTAAAAATAAATGCATATTATGAGACAATGAAAGTTTTTTTTGACCTTGCATGCGTGTCCACCTGTTGTTGGCAACTGCCAAAACCAAAATATGACCCTTTCATTACTCATAATAGGGGCACTTGCAGTGAGTTTGCAGTGGATTTTGGAAAGCATCTCCATGAATCCCAATGATGATTTCTTGTGTAAATCTATTATTATTTCATTGTTTGCCTTAAACTTTAGGTTAATGTTTAAATTAATTTAGGTTAAAACGGTTTTAGAAAGGCTGCATCACCTACAAAAACCTAAACAATGTCTATGTAAATATTAGACTTGGTTAATATTTAAAGGGATAGTTGAGCCAAATATAAAATTCTCTCATCATTTACTCTGACGATTCAAACCGGTTGGAGTATCTTTCTTCTAATGAACACTAAAAAGATATTTTGAAAAATTGTGGAATTTAAACATTTTCAGGACCTATTTACTTCCATATTATGATGATATGGAAGTCAATAGGATCCAAAATTGTTTGGTTTCCAACCTTCTTCAAAATATCTTGTTTTGTGGAGTTTCATTTTGTTTGTTTTTTTTGTTTTTTTTTTCATTTTGGGTTTGATTATTTATGTGTCTTCAACATATATAGGTCTCTTATAATTCTATTCTTTTTAAGAAAACAGTCGAATAATGAAAGTAAAATAGTTAAATTTGAATTCAGGAAGACTTAATGGTGCTTTTTTTTGTTCCTTCTTGAGTTTGACAGCTGTCATATAACATCTGTTCTTTTCCATGAAGATGTGTTGGATGGCATTATAAAGAGGAGATGATGGCAGATTTCCTCTTTCTGAACATGCATGACTTTCTTTCTTCTCCACAGAATGTCCGAGCTGTGTAAAGTGAAGTCAGCTAGATGTGTTTGTGTCAGACTTACGTCGGGAGTGAAGAGGAACTTGATTCCGCTGACAGAGCCTTTGAGCGTCAGTCCTCTGATCAGGAAGATGGTCAGGACCAGGTACGGCAGCGTGGAGGTCACGTACACAGCCTGATGAGAAATAATATTTAGCATAAAGATAAGGATTTTATGACATTAATTTGCATGACAATAACCAAATTTATCCCATATTCTCTGCTGACTATATATGCTTGGAGGAAAAGGCCCCTGATATACATATACTGTACATACATACATATATATATATATATATATATATATATATATATATTAGTGCTGTCAATCGATTAATCGCAAACAACTCCATAAACAGCATCACCAGCTTCACACGTTACTAACCAGATTGACTTTAGATGTTGATGTTTTAGTTTTGTTTGAGTTACCATTATCGAGGTCAGTGTTTGCTTTAGTTGGGCTCTTGACCCTTGATTTAAAATATTATGATTTCTTTGGCTGCTATAACTGCGTGTTTGTTTAGACATGTTAGTTATGGCAAAAAAGAAAAGAAAAAGCCTAGAGAAAATGTAATCTGGGCTAGTTACATTTCAATAAAGATGTATAGTGGCTTGAATAACGGGTGTAATTTGGAGTGTAGTCACTGGTAGATTTATTAGTTAATTTTGTTATCGAGATTATATACATCGTTTAAGATCTAGCTTGTTTTAAGATTAATCTGAAAGCCTTTTGAAACTTATTTTGCACTGGAAGTTTACTTTTCTTCATCAAACAGACTTCAAGAATCAGCATATGAATCTCAACAATGGTGACAATCAACATAAAGCTCCATGTTGCAGTGCATTCTGGGAGCACCAATCAAAACTCATCCATGGCTCCCAGCATGCAATGCGACATGAATAAATTATGCAGCTGTCTTAGTATTTTCTTTTATTCTTACTATTTCCTTTTGTTTTGCTATTGTGTTGTGACTTTTAGTGGCGTGTTTTGTAATGTTCACAGAGGATCTGTTTATCTGAATATGTTGATTGTCACCATTGTTGATATTCATATGCTGATTCTTGATGTCTGTATGATAATGCAATTTTAATCTTTTAGTGCCTATTTACTTTTAAAAGTCTTTCAAATTAATTTTAAAACTGATGGATCAAACTCTATATTTTATGTGAGCAAAATAAAAAAAAAACTAATCAATCAATGAGAATGCTCTGAATGAAATCAGTTACGGAAATCACTAAATGCTGGTGATTTCTTTATAGAAATCTAACTAGCATGTCTAAACAAACACGCGGTTATAGCAGCCAAAGTAATTATAATGTTTTAAGTCAAGGGTCAAGAGCCCAACTAAAGCAAACACTGACCTCGATAATGGTAACTCAAACAAAACTAAAGCATCAACATCTAAAGTCAATCTGGTTAGTAACGTGTGAAGCTGGTGATGCTGTTTGTGGAGTTGTTTAATCATCCTCTGCTGAGATCTTCAGAGATTTAATGTCTTCTTTTATCTTGTATTTCTGCTCGTCTCGTCTCTTTTTTTCTGTTCTTCTTTCTCTTTCTTTCAATGGTTCAGTTTGTTAACAGCAGGTGTTCTTCACTAATGCTCAATCATCACTCAATTACTAAACTAATTATCTCATTAACTTTAACACTGCTTCAGTGTTACTTTTTTAACACTCTGAGTGTAGATTATATATACACTGGGAGTGTTGATTTAACACTAGAGGTTTTACTGTGTATTAGGGGTGTAACGATACGAATCGCGGTTGAACGATTCACGGGCATTTTCCAAATGGAAGTGATCATCCCTATCCCCTTGGAGTGGGGACTTGGGAGTGAGCAGGGCACGTGCGTGTCGTTATGTAGTCGTTTGGAATGCACTTGGTGAAGGGAGCGTAATTTCCTCATTCTCTTCAGCTGGGATGTTCCCGTGACAACGCAGCACGGTGCGCGTCAGCAGATTCGCTGGCGGACAACCGCATAAAAAAAAAATACATTTCATAATTTAAAAAGTTTAATATATATTATTTTTTATATATTATATAGCATATTTTAAAAACTTTTAAAAATATAAAATGTATGTTTATTTGCAACAGTTATGCTAACAACAATAAAAAGACTATTGACATTTAAACAGCGACATCTGCTGACACGCACCGTGCTGCGTTGTCACGGGAACATCCCAGCTGAAGATAATGAGGAAATTACGCTCCCTTCACCAAGTGCATTTCAAACGACTACATAATGACACGCACGTGCCCTGCTCACTCCCAAGTCCCCACTCCAAGGGGA
The DNA here is from genome assembly GCF_012432095.1 of Onychostoma macrolepis. Taxonomy (NCBI): domain Eukaryota; kingdom Metazoa; phylum Chordata; class Actinopteri; order Cypriniformes; family Cyprinidae; genus Onychostoma; species Onychostoma macrolepis. The sequence continues at coordinate 32,340,415 of NC_081173.1, forward strand.
TAGGGATGATCACTTCCATTTGGAAAATGCCCGTGAATCGTTCAACCGCGATTCGTGTATCGTTACACCCCTAGTTACTATGGTTACCAATGTTTATAGGAAGCGCATTAATATAGAACGTGATTAAACTGACCTGGAACTACCTGTGCAGTTAAACGAATTTAATCAGCACCTGCCAGCCAATCAGAATAGAGTATTCAGACAGACCATGGCATAATAAGAGTTTGGTGGTAAATGTGCTTCAGTGTCACAATGTCACAATGCAACAAATCTGAATGGTTTTAAGAGCAGACTTCACTTTTTTCATGCAAACTGTAATTTCATATTTTCTTTTGATTTTGGGATGAAATGAGAGTTGGAAATTTCCTTTCCTCTTCTTACAGTTGCATCCTGTAATTTACCAGAAAAGTGTCTGTTATCATTGGTGCCATTACAGCCATTAGTCGCTGTGATTTCTTTACAGCGGCCCGAATCTCGCTGCCCTTTGTGCTCTTTATATAATAGTGTAAAACATAAGCAGAGATTGCATTTGTTTCCTCTGATTATCAGTTTTATGAGTTTTATCTTGTCTTGGCCAAAACTACCAGGCTGTTTTTAACCATAACGTCAGTCTGTGCACTAGCTAATGCTTAACCAGAACAACCACACCCAGATATCTGGCCTTGGGTTAACCTTGGGTTATCTCGTTCCATGTGATGCACTGCTCATACGTTACTGAGGGTTAGTAATTCATTTGTGGTAGGCAGGTTTTGAGATTTCACATTGTTAACCCTGGGTTAATGTTCTTATATATTTACAAGCATGTGGACATGCTGCTACGTCACTCCTCTAACAAATAACTGTCTTTTATGACAGATTTGATGTCACTGATTGACAGCTGAGGGTCTGGAGCAGTAAGAGCAGTAAAAAAAACTTTGCTTTTTTTTTTTTTTTACATTTTGAGTCAAATTAACCCTAATTGGATTCAATATAGTTCCCTTAACCCGTAACATTAATACTTCTCACACATTACAAAAAGTAAACATGAGAAAATATGATTTTAAAAGTAATTAACAACAATTTTAATAAGTATATAATAATAATAATAATAATAATAAGTATTTTAAACATTTCTTTTTCACAAAATTTGGATATTATAAATTCTATATAATTTTTTAATTTATTTAAAAATAAAAATAAAATAATTTTTTTAATGTGTTTTTTTATGTTTTTATTTTATTTTATTTTTGTGCTTTCCTGAAGCTTAAAGAGTAGATCATGGCACTAGCAATGGCAAGATCAAGTTCACTTTCCAGTAAAATTAACATGCATGAACTGATAAAACTACATTTCTTTGAAAAGAATCGTTGGCCAAATGCAGAAATAGTAGTTTAGTAGTAGTATTGTTTTAAGATATTTTGGGTGTTTGCAACTGCCCTTAAATGTGTGGGTCAAATTGACTCATAATTGAAACAAACATAATTGAAATTTTGTATGAACTTCCCACAACATCTCAGAGTCTTGAAATCTTGCAGGCGTTTGAAGAAAAACATTTTTTCAAAATGTTTCGGACAACTCTAAACTTCGGGTCATATTGACCCGGAACATTATAAAACTCAGGATTATACCATTCCAAACCTTTAATTTTATGCAAAACACAAAAAATGATATTGTGAGGAATGTTTTAACCATACATTGCAAGTCAGTGGAGTCCAAAAAACAACATTAAACCCCACTGATTTTCACTCTATGGATAAACAAACACAAGAGAAATATAGCTCTCTGTATGCACTGCAGAAAGAAAGTCATATAGGTTTGGAACGACATGAAAGATGAATGAATGAAAATTTATGGGTGACCTGTCCCTTTAACTCAGAGGGACAGAGACATGAGCTCACTCTGTAAAAAGTGATAAGTTGACTTAACTTAAAAAAATTGAGGAAACCCGTTGCGTTAAAATTTTTAAGTAAATGATAATTAAAAAAATAAGTTAAGTGAATTATCAAGTTCGCTTAACTTTTTAAAAAAAATTATTATTTACTTAATAATTTTAAGGCAACGAGTTTCCTCAATTTTTTTAAGTTAAGTCAACTTATCACTTTTTACAGTGCAGGAAAAAGTGTAAACGTGATGGAGATGTACCTTCCCGGTGGTCTCGATGCCCCTCAGACAGCAAACCCACAGCAGAGTCCAGGCGCAGAACAGACACAAGACGATCCACCACTGCAGACCTCCAGATTCCTCGATCACAGCCGTGGTGTTCAGCGTCTTTCTGTACCAGAAATAATCCACCGGAGAACTGCGCTCACATTCAGACACAAACCCTGTTAACAGATACATACGACCAATGCGTAAGTACACCTGGATTTGTACATTTATCGTCTTTATGCACTCCAGTTATTTAATCAGGACTCAAGTAGCTTTATTGGCATCATAAATGGCTCTACATTGACAAAGCACTGATAACATTTAAATTAGAGACATTTACACACAATTTAAAATATAAAATAAATAACAGTAAGAAAAAGGAAAAGACAAAAACACGATTTGTTTTTAAGCATGTTTACACTAATAGATTTTACACTAAGATCATGCAGCTTGCATAGACCTAAAAAAAGATAGTCTTACTCAGTAGTTTTGTATTGTTGTCCATTACAAATAAAAACAAAAAACTTAAATCAAGATATATTTATTTGAAAAGAAAAACGACCAAGTCTTATAATGACTAAGTATTAAGTAAGCCTTGTTTTCTAAAAAATGTATCAAAATAAAGTGAGTTTATGCTTAAAAAAAATCTGCCAAAAATACTTGTTTTCCCATTGAATTAAGTTTATTTTTCTTGCCGTATTGGCAGATATTTTTCTTGTTTTAAGCATAGACTTGAGATATTAAATCTTATTTAAAAAATAAAAAAAAGTAACTGTGTAACTTCTAATGTAAAAGTGACTTGATTTAAGAATGTTTAGATATTTGTACTGGAAAATAAGATAAAAATACTGAATAAGAAAGGCATTTTTTGCCATTATTTACTTTTAATTTAAAGAGATTTTGTTTGTTTGTTTGTTTTGTGTGTAGTCAGGTAACTAAAGAGCCACATGAAGTAACGTCACAATGAATTGACATGAATCCTGGTGGTCTGTACCTGTCCGGTTTTCATTGATGGGACACTGACTCCAGGGTAAAGGGTCCTGAAACGAGTTGAAGAAGTACCACATGACCCAGGCGATGATGGTGTTATAGTACATCCCCACCATGAAGGACACCAGCATGGAGGCGATGCCTGTGATTGAGAAGCATTTTCAGTCGCATCATTCATCATAATCACCAGAGAGACTGAAGCTGATATGTTATACAGAGATTTAACACTAGAGGTCTGGGATGAATTACTGTTTTAGGGGGTTCATACAATGGTCAATTTTGAGATTTTGTCTAGTTTGCTTCAATAACATGTCTTCTTCAGACTAGTGGAAAGAAAACATCCAATATACACATTTAAGTGTTTTTTATTGCACTTTATCTATTCACATATGTAGACTTCTATTACTTACAAATCTTCAAAAGTTTGTTTCTCCACTTTAGTTTATATTCTACTTAGATTTATTCTTGTCTATATTCTGAAGGTTTTTACTGAGGGGTTTGTTCATACATAATTCGCTTGATTTTATTAATGAACTTTATCTGTTTGTGTCTGTACATTTCAAATTAGAGTACATATCTCTTAAGGCTGTGAGTTTGTTTCTCTTCAGCAGCTCTTACATACACCAAACTAAGCAAGTTTATTCCTGTCTATTCTGAAGATCTTTACTGAGGGGGTTGTTCGTATTTCATTCACAATGATTTGTTCAACTTTTTATTGCTAAAAACAATTAAAAATTTAATTACTAAAAATTTCTAAAAAGTTTTTCTGATTTATGGAGTGATAAAATAGAGAAAGCCAAAAGACCCTCTGGAAAAACTCAAAAACATCAAACAAGAATTATACAGATTTTGTTCTGGTAATGTATGCAAATTAGTACATATTTATTTATATTTATTTAGGTAATGTCTCATTTGTCATTTTGAACATAGTATTTCAGAAAACTTGTAATACAAAATAAATGTAATATGATATATAATAATGGTACTTGTGATGGTACAAGTATGGTGAGATGAGGTCTATTAGTCAACATTTTTTACCGTATTTTCCTGTGTTTTGCCTTAATACCCACCTACTCCAACTAAATACGGGTTGATGGATCTCCAGACACCAACGCTGCCTTTTCTGAGTCTCTGTCCGATGGCAAACTCCAGGTGCAGCAGCGGGACTCCCTCCAGAACCAGAAGAATCAGGAACGGGATCATGAACGCTCCTGAAAAAAGGTGAGATCATTTATTTTCAGCAACATGAACTCTTGTTTATTCATTTTTACAGCACACGATTATAATTAAAACAGCATTTTAAATAGTTTTAAAACATCGATGTCTCAAAATGTTTCTTTTAAAGATCCTCTTGATGAATAAAAATAGTAACAAGTCAATAGTTGTCCTACAGTATGAATATAGATAGCAAAAATACTGTAATTGTGCTGTAGATTTCAATTACAATACATCTTTAAAAGCCATTTCCTCAAAAAAAAAATGTTTCTCCTGGACTTCAGCAGCACTTACATGCACCAAAACTTACAGTTTTATACTTATCTGTATTCTGAAAGTTTTTACTGAGGGGTTTGTTTATATTTCATTCGCTGGTTTTATTATTGTACTTAAACTATTTGCGTTCGTGGGTTTCAATTACAAAAAATTCCTTTAAAAAGTTTGTTTCTTCACTTCAGCAGCACTTACATACACCAGACTTTACAGTTTTATTCCTATCAATATTCTGAAGGTTTTTACTGTGGGGTTTGTTCATATGTCATTCACTGGTTTTATTATTGCACTTTATCTATTTGCGACTATAGATTTCAATTACAATATATATCCTAAAAGGCCATTTTCTCAAAATGAGTTTTTCCTCCACTTCAGCAGCACTTACATACACTAAAACCTACAGTTTTATTTCCATCTTTATTCTGAAGGTTTTTACTGAGGGTTTTTTTCCATACATTATTTGCCTGGTTTTATTATTGCACTTTATCTGTTTGAATCTGTAGATTTCCATTACAGTACATTTCCTTAAAATGTTTGTTTCTTCACTTCAGCAGCACTTACATACACCAAACTTTACAGTTTTATTCCTCTCTATATTCTGAAGGTTTTTAATGAGGGCTTTTTACTGAAGGTTTATACTGGGGGGGGTAGCCTGGTTTTATTGTTGCACTTTATCTATTTGCATCTGTACATTTCCATTACAATACATTTGCTTAAAGAGTTTGTTTCTCCACTTCAGCAGCACTTACATACACCACACTTAGCAGTTTTATCCCTATTTATATTCTGAAGGTTTTTACTGAGGGGTTTGTTTATACAGTATATCATTCAGATTGATTTATATAACATTTTATTTTAAATCATTTTACAACCGTTTTAAAACATTTTAAACCATTAAATTGTAACTTCAAATCAAACTCTAGAACCTAATTACATTTTCTGTCCATGGCGCTATATTACATTCATTAGATGATAATAATATACTGTACATTTAAGTGCTCTTAATCATTCAGAACTGTTTTCTGCAGTATTTTGCAGTGTCATACTGAAACAGCTGTTTTGGAAACAAAGTGATGTCAACATTTATCAGCTTCTTTATCTGAGTGTTTGACAATCTGCATGTGGCCCCTTATCAGCCCAAAGCTTCGAAAGTCCACATGATGATAGCCTGAGGTGAAGGTGATGGTGAGAGGGCACTTTAGGAAAACGAGAGGTATACACCTGATGCACATTTACTCCTCTGAAGAAACTGCTCTGTCACTTCATGTAGGATGGTTATGAAACCATATGCTCATGGATGCTCAGATGTTACTCTTTCATAGCTCAGATACTTTGTTTCATTGATGCGTCAGATGATTCTCCTAACAAATCCTCAGGAGAAATGAAAGTAGATATAAAATGAATGTGGAGCACCTCAGATCATTTGATGAGAACTGTTTGATATCATGTTAAAATCTGACTTTTAATCACAGACTTTAGTTTCTATGCAAATCTGAGCACAGTTTGAGACATTGTTGAGATCTCCGGTCCTTATATTATGTTCCTCATCAATATGTGAGTTGCCGGAAATACTCGTTAACCTATGATGTTTTTCTGTAATGTTTTTAATGTTTTCTTTGTTTTTCTCATTTAGGCTCATGGACATGCTTGCAAAATTTAGACACTGGAATGTGTGTACAAAATTACAGTTATGATGTTTGCAGGGATTTTTGTTGTGTCAGTTTCTCAACTAGCCTCTGAGGGTATTTACACTTATGTTTATGCATATGAAGGGAACAGAACCCATGATGTTGGCTCTTCTTGAGCTTCAGCAAAGCGCTTGAAAAAAGTGCTTTTCTACACTTTTTTAAAATGTGTTTTTGAATATTAAAAAGTACCTAAAATGCTGTTCATAATATTAATAATTAAAGAAAAAAATATTTCTGTTATAAGCACTGTAAAAAAATAAATAAATAAATATGTTGAGTGTGCTCAACAAGAAAATACTACAAAATTTACAATTTGACAATTACAGTTACTTGCTGTTTCTTTTTAATTATTTGTCAAATCTCTGAGTGAAAATTGGAAAATACCTTTTTTAAGCATTCATTTTTTTTTTTTTTTTTTTTTCATTTATGTTCTGATGTTTTGGAAATATCAATGTTAAAGTTTTACTCCTTTCAAGTTATTTTTATACTGCAGTGTGATTTTCTTTCTTTTTTTGTGTGTGAATTGTATCGAATCTAATTAGGTTCAGTTTGACCCACACCATAAAAGTTGTAAATTTTCTGAATGGAAACATCCCGTTTTAATAGCACAGTAAATCTCGGCTTCAATCACAGTGGAAGCATCTGTTGCTCTGCTGATGTTGAATTAATGTTTAACTATAATAGTTTTAAGTGGCTGCATTCAGACCATTATAAGACTGTTTGGGGCTTTATGAGGGAGTTTATAGCAACCTTTCTGTGGTTGTATCACATGCATATGAAAATAACACAGAATTACAATCACTTTTGTCTTCAGTCTTAAAACACAGTGGCATTAATTGGTTGTACAATTTGATTATTCTCAGAAGCAGTTTTGGACAAATCACTTTAAATACACAGATATGTTTCCAAAATGTATATTCTCAAAAAAAAAAAATATATATATATATATATATATATATATATATATATATATATATATAAATAACCTACAAAGTATCTGAATGCACTGCTTCTAAATGAGTGAAATCATAAAACACTTTATTGACACTATAAAACTATAAATTTCTGAATGTCATTATATTAGATATACATCAAATCAAGTGTCATTTAAAGCACAAACACACTTTATATTAGTAATAGACAGACGTTTGTTAGGTTGCACTGGTAAGAGAAATCATGTGGGTTTGTTAATGAATGATGTTGATAAATTTAAGATGAATGTATTTGAATTTCATTAAAAAATTATTAATTAATGTCATGCATATTTGTCAGTCATACATAAATGAAACAGGTCATGTTTCTGTAATATTACTACTAAACTGAATGTGTTTTAAATATACAATAAACAGGTTTATATATATTTATCATCAATAAATTCCGGTTTGTTTCGATCTCATACATTTGAGCTAATCGAATATTGCCAACTTGAACCATTTTGAATACATTTTTTGAAATGAACAAATTTATGCAGTTTCAGTTCGAATAAATGCATACTGCATTGAATGCATGAATTTTGAGTGCAGAAATCTTACATTTCTTTTATGTATGACTGACAAATATGCATCACATTTATTGGTTTATGTTAAAACTGTTTTATCCAAATGCACGAATATCTTAAATGCACTAAAATGCGTAAGATCCTGCAGATGCAGACTGTTGGTCTGATGTTGTGAGTGTGACTGTGTTGTGTTGTTTCTCAGCTCACCTCCTCCGTGGCTCTGGCAGAGGTACGGGAATCTCCAGACGTTCCCCAGTCCCACACAGAAGCCCACGCAGGTCAGCATGTACTGGGCTTTGTTGTCCCACTGCGGCCGCTCTCCAGCCTCCTCCAGCTCCAGCTTCTCCAGCTCGGCGTGAGACGGGATCCGGTCCTCCAGACCCGGGTTCGGGAGCTTCAGCTTCAACTTCATGTCTGCTGCGTTGGGTTTGTCCACAGAGAGGGGTGAGAAGAGAAGAGATGGAGTGATGGCTGGAGATGTCAATAAATACTGACTCCAACAAGCACATGCTGACCTTTAGCACTGACATCTCCTCCCATATCCACACACTCTCACTGTCTCTCTCTCACACACACACACAGAAAAGTTCTGTCAGTATGATGCATTAAATTGATCAAAAGTGACAGTAAAGACATTTATAATGTTACAAAAGATTTATATTTCAAATAAATGCTGCTCTTCTGAACTTTCTATTGATTAGTGAATCTTGAAAAATAAAATGTATCACAGTTTCCACAAAAATATTGTGGAGCAAAGCTGCTTTCAACGTTGATAATAATCAGAAATGTTTCTCGAGCAGCAAATCAGCATATTAGAATGATTTCTGAAGATCATGTGACACTGAAGACTGGAGTAATGATGCTGAAAATACAGCTGCGCATCACAGAAATAAATTACAGTTTAACAGATATTCACATAGAAAACAGCTGTTTGAAATCACAATAATATTTCATTGCTTGTACTGCATTTTTGACCAAATAAAAGCAACTTTAAAGTTTCATATATCAGCAACACTTTACAATAACATTCACTTTGTTAATATTTATGCATTAGGTATCATTACATAACAGTTTCACAGCATTCATTAATCCAGGTTAAATTTTAACCAGATTAAATATTACAAATATTTATATAACACTGATTTTACTGTATTTTTTGTCAAATAGTCGATTTCCAAAATATATAAAAAACTTACTGACCCCAAACTTTGGTAGAATAAATATTACTAATATTTTTTGTTATATCATAGTATATGTTTTGGGCTTTTTTTTTTTGAACAACCATAAGCATACATACATGTGTATTTATAGAGGATTGCATATATATATATATATATATATATATATATAATTACAAATAATAAATATTATATAGACATACAGTATTTAAAAACAAAATAACAAATAATAAAAATGACAAAAACACAACAAGATTACTAAAACTTTAACTAAAATTAAAGTGAATTCACAAAATATAAAATAACATATATTAACAAAAACTATAATAGCACATCAGTGTTACTAAAATAATACTGATTATAATAATAAAGAAAAAAATATGAATTAGGCTTCATTTCCTGTATGAAAAATATATATTTTTTCTTTATTAAAAATTGAGGTGAACTACGACCCACACTCAGTCGCTCATTTATTTCTTCATCACTTGTCATTGTGTTTTAATAAAAAGATCAGTGATTTAGATCCACTGCTGTTTGACTGACGGCTTATTTCAACAACATGAGCGCTAAACCGAGCATGAGTGAAGAGAGACTGTTGTGATCAGGCCTGACAGCGATCAAACTGATGCTTAATGACTTTACAAGGGTGGGTTTACAGGTCAAGAGTGCGTTATCTGACAGATTCTCCCTGTAGCATCATAAATCCACACACATTCCATACCGCAGCACTGAAGTCCAACATGCTAAATAATAAATGACAGCGGCTCATTGAGCATCGGTGATACGCTGTGATTTGAGATGTAATAAATGATTGATGGTGTTTGAACAGATTGAACAGCAGTCAGATGAAGATGTTCTCGAGCAACTTATTGACTCGTCCAAAACGCTTACATAAAATGAGATGCTGTTTGGCACAAGAGCACATCTCATCTGGTCAATCATTTGGGATTGATACTACATTAATTGTTGTTGTAATCATTTCTCTAACTAGGAGGAATGTCATTTTTAAGGCATGAAATAAGTGAGGCGTAACAGAGTGATTATCACTGAATAAACCCTGACGTGAAGCTCTTATATAACACACTCGGGTGCTTTATCTATGACGACAGTACATTATCATGTTTCATGCTGCTTACATGTTTGATTTGTAATAATTGTATTGCATGAGCAGAAAGAGAGTTTGGTAAGAGACATGAAATATGGAAATCACAGAGACAACGATCATTTATATAGTTTACAGTCATTATACACTCAAAAAAATGATTTGGTCTAATTTGCGCCAGTGTTCATGTGTTTCCACACTACAGAGTGTTCAAGTAGAATTGAAGCAGTGCTGGAGTTAAGGAGATAATTATGTGATGATTGACCATTAATGATGAACACCTGCTGTTATCAAGAAGAATCACCGAAGGAAAGAGAAACACAAGAACTACAACTGACTTCAGCCACAGCTGAAGATGAAATCAACTGAAAAAAAAGAAGACATTAAATCTCTCAAGATCTGATTAAACAGCATCAGACTGACCAGATTGACTTTATTTCTGTCAGACTTCTAGAGAAGCTCTTATTGAGAATTAACAGAGGTTTAGATGCTTTATTGTTTTGTTTGAAATCACCATCAAAGAGACCAGTGTTTCCTTTTGTTGGGCTCTGGGCTCTTGACCCTTGACATGTTGGTGTTAATATTACGCTGGTTGCTTTAATTGTGTGATCATTTAAAACACACTTAGCTTAACCAGCGAAGCCAAGTGAAAAAGAGTTGTGGGTAGATCTTGTCACTGGTCCCTGACCTCATTTCAAGTCCAATTTCTGATTATATAGACATTATACTGTTTTAGATTTTTTCGTGGCTTCATATCTTGCAGTATTGTAAATATCAGATAATTTGAATACTTTACAAATCACCTTGTGCACATAAAGTTTTCATCCGTAGCAATACAAAGACCACAGACATCAAGAATCAGTGTATGAATCTCAACAATGGTGACAGTCAAGAAAATATTCAGATAAAACTCTAAACATCACAAAACAAGCTACTAAAAGTCACAACTATAACAGCATACGTAAAATAAAATAGTACGAATAAAAGAAAATAATCAGACAATTCAGCCGCGTTGTTTATTCATGCTGCAATGCATGCTGGGATACATGGGAGAGTCTTGTACTATGCTGGTACCCAGCATGCATTGCACCATGAAGCATTTTGTTGACTGTCACCATTGTTGAGATTCATACGCTGATTCTTGATGTCTGTGATCTTTGCGTTGTTACAGATGAAAACTTTTTGAGCACAAAGTGATTTGTAAATTATTTAAATTATCTGATTTTACAAGACTACTACATCTGAAGCTATATAAAAAAATCTAAAACAGTACTACATCCATACAATCAGATGTTGGAGGATCATTCGCCCACAACTCTTTTTTTTTTTTCTTTTTTTTTCTCTTAGCTTCACTGGCTAAACGAAGTGTGTTCTATATAAACACACAACTAAAGCAACCAGTATAATATTAACACCAACATGTCAAGGGTCAAGAGCCCAGAGCCCAACAAAAGGAAACACTGGTCTCTTTGATGGTGATTTCAAACAAAACAATAAAGCATCTAAACCTCTGTTAATTCTCAATAAGAGCTTCTCTAGAAGTCTGACAGAAATAAAGTCAATCTGGTCAGTCTGATGCTGTTTAATCAGATCTTGAGAGATTTAATGTCTTCTTTTTTTTCAGTTGATTTCATCTTCAGCTGTGGCTGAAGTCAGTTGTAGTTCTTGTGTTTCTCTTTCCTTCGGTGATTCTTCTTGATAACAGCAGGTGTTCATCATTAATGATCAATCATCACATAATTATCTCCTTAACTCCAGCACTGCTTCAATATTTACTCTCCTTATAGATAACACCTGCTGTTAACAAGCAGAATCACTGAATGAAAGAGAAACAAGAACTACATCTGACTTCAGCCACAGCCTTAGATGAACTCAACTGAAATACAAGACATCATTAAATCTCTCAAGATCTGATTAAACAACTCCACAAACAGCATTACCAGCTTCACACATTACAATTTGACTTTATTTCTGTCATATGTCTATGCAAATTATTTGAGAATTAACAGAAGTTTAGTTGTTTTATTGAAAATGTTTAGTTTGACCTCACCATTGTGGCGGTCAGGGTTTGCTTTAGTTGGGCTCTTGACCATCAGATTTTAATCTTAGCTTTTTTCTGGCTGCTGTAACTGTGTTTGTAGAGCACATTTGTTATAGCATGAAAAGCCAAGAAAATGTGTGATTACGTGCTTTTGATTGGCTATTGATAATGATATAATCGTTATCTAGTGGCTTGATTCACTGATCTCGTTCAGAGGCTGGTCTTTAAAGACATGGTGTAGCCGTGACAGGCCTGACAGGAGGGGAGTTCTGTGTGGGTTTTATTCGTACAAAGAATTTGAGGGCTACTGCTCGGTTGATTGTTTTGTCAGTGATTGAGGTGAATTTCAAAATGAGCAGATGCAAATTTTTTTTCTTTCTTCTGTGTCATGTTTATAGTCTATAGTCTTAATCTATATTTGTATATACAATTATATTTTCTGTTTTGTTCTTTGAAATAATAATTTTAAAAAAAAGATCACTGTTATCAGTTTGTTTTTTTGGAGGCACCATGCATAAAATGGGATGCAGACACTGAAAATATACTGTATGTAGTCAATTGAATTTAAAACTACTTTATTGGCTTAAATATTTCACATGCAGAATTGCCAATGCAAAAGGAAAATGTCCAAAATTATCCAAAATAAATAAATAAACAAGAACCATGACAGAGGACAGATTAAAATAAGAAAGGCAGCAGCTATTTGCACTAAGTGATAGCAGGATTTTCTGCTATTTAAACTACTTATTACAAACAGTGGTAATTACCTGTACCTCAGTATTGTAGCACATTATAAAACATTAACGTTATGCAATAATAACGTATTGAGTGTAAATTATAATTTTAATTCAAATTATTAAATGGATATATCACCTTATTGGGACAATAAAGCCCTCCCTCACAACTTTTTGATTATTTCCTTAATTTTTATTGAAAATAAATGCTTTTTTGATGTGATTTGAAATTTGAAAAGGGAGAAAAAACTTTGCTAAAAGGCGGATTCGAACCTGCGTCGATCGCGTCAAAATGTGAAAATTACACGTTTTATCATCTGCACCACTAGAGCCAACGAGTGATGTCATCTTAACTAGCCTAATAAGAAATATATAAGGCGCCGTTAAAGGGTAATATTACAATACACAGTGAAGTAAAGTGCAACAGAATGTTAATAAATTGTAAATAAAATACTACACAGATATTACAGAATAAACTCTGTAATTCCGTATCATTTTACCTGAGATGAGACATGGTTAAAATCATGGATATGTGCTGTATTACATTTTATTGTTTTATTTTTTTTTCCCACCTTAGAGTTCTTAATACTTTTACATTTTATTAAAGCATTCTGTTAAGTATGCGCATGCGTTTTTATGACGTGTTACGTCACGCACAACGCAAAAACACCTACCGTCACCACATAATGCAAATTACACACGCAATGCGCATGCGTGTCATAGACATACCATACGTCACTTTGCGCATGCGCGGCAAACATATACCTGACATAGATACCTGACGTCACCGCACTACAGTCTGCAGCGAGGGTGTCTCGATCTACACTCAAAAAAATGATTTGGTCTAATTTGCGCCAGTGTTCATGTGTTTCCACACTACAGAGTGTTCAAGTAGAAAAGCACTGGTCTCTTTGATGGTGATTTCAAACAAAACAATAAAGCATCTAAACCTCTGTTAATTCTCAATAAGAGCTTCTCTAGAAGTCTGACAGAAATAAAGTCAATCTGGTCAGTCTGATGCTGTTTAATCAGATCTTGAGAGATTTAATGTCTTCTTTTTTTTCAGTTGATTTCATCTTCAGCTGTGGCTGAAGTCAGTTGTAGTTCTTGTGTTTCTCTTTCCTTCGGTGATTCTTCTTGATAACAGCAGGTGTTCATCATTAATGATCAATCATCACATAATTATCTCCTTAACTCCAGCACTGCTTCAATTCTACTTGAACACTCTGTAGTGTGGAAACACATGAACACTGGCGCAAATTAGACCAAATCATTTTTTTGAGTGTACACTGCAAAAAAACAAACAAAAAAACCCATAATTTTTTATTTTTAAATATAATAAAAAGACAAAGTCATGCTTTATTAATGATTTAATAATGTTTTGAAATTTGTAAACAAACAATCCTGAGTAAGAAAACATTTTTCGCAGTGTATTTTGCGATATTTTATTATATTTTACAAGAAACTTGTTTATCGTGTGTACTTATATTTGGTGAATTTAATTTAATTTATTTAAAATTATGTCTGGATCATGATTTCTGTTGTTGTTTTTTTACAGTTACGAAATACATTTTACAATAAATTTTAATTAATTAATTGTTAATGAATTTATTTATTTTTGCATTATGTTAATACCAATTAAATGGCATGGAAATAATATCACAGTCCAAAATACATTTTCTGTATGCAAAATATAATTTCTTTCTTTTGAATTAAATAGCTGTAAAAATACAGGAATTTTCCTAGAGTAATGCACCGTTTTTCGTAAATACAGTTGAATACTGTGAATGATGATACCTTTGCGGATAAAAATAATTAATCGCAAACTACTTTTTAATTTTACGGTATAAAACAGTATTTTTTAAGTCTAGTCACGTGTGCGATGCTGAGACCGCTCATAACTCCTCAGAGCAACACCACGACGCATCATGATTCCCCATCTGAGCAAAATAAAAACAGATCAAGTGTCTTCAGAAGTAAAGGTGTACAGAAATATTAAAGAGCAAAGGAGGAAGAGTTCAAGAAGGCGATTTTTCAAGAAGACGTCTTCAACTTACAGTACCAAGAGGAAGCCTAAAGGACGCTGGAGTTTGTTCAAAGGTAAATATTGTTTCGATATTGTGCCCCTCTTCCCAGCTCTGTTCAGAAATTGTCATTTACTATAAGCTGTGCTGTATATTAGTAGATCTCTCTTGTTCCTATATCAGCTTTATAATTACAGTTGTTTAGTTTGATCGTGTACGTTTAAGCTGTGCATTCAACTGGGTTTATGTGTTATCTCACTGCATGTTCTTACTGTAATTCTCTCTCTTTAACTTCCACTGCAACTCTCTCTTTATTTCTTTCAAACAAAGAAGCATCTCAAAGCACAGCTTTAAGGAATGGGACATTTCAGACTGAACATGTCCTGCTTATCTCTACACATGGCTGGTGCAACGATGTTTGAGTGTCTAGTCTGTTTTTTCTGCATGCTGCAGTCAAATTTAACAGGAAGAGGAGAACTGTCAATAACATGAACCATGCACCCCTCTCCCATTGATATCCTTACAACAATGCACTGTCAGATGTATTTGTTCGGTTATTGATAGTTCTTCCTATTAAACTTGAACTATCAAACTATCATTGCACCAGCAATGTATACATCTCCATTTTTGGAATGTTTATAAGTAAATAAAAACTAAAATTAAAATAGTGGTGAACTGACCGTTTAAGGATAATAGTTTGACAATTTTCAATTCAAATCTTGTTTATTTGTATAATGTTTTAACAATACATGTTGTGAGTAATATTTATATGGCAGAAATGTACAGTTCTAATATAATACAAATAATGCAGTTAGTTAACATCATGTGTTCAGTTCATTTTAAACACGTTAAATCAGTATTTACATGTTTTGATAATTATGCAATGAAAATTTGGCAGTTTTGTATGTTGATTCAGAGTTGGCATCATTTTAAGTCCTCACAGGGTTGGTGTCAGTCCTTCTCAGGTGCGGGGTAATATGAAATTAGATCATTCTCTGATAATTATAAAATACAGAGGTCATTATCATGAGTAAGCATCTTAGAGTGCAATTAATCTTGACTTACCAAGCCTAATATCTCATATTTCTGTATTGCTTTTTAGGCACTGCATTGGATTGAACCCTGAGAGAGGAACAAAGGCCAGTCAGGTGAAGGTGGTATCCAAGATTCAACTGTGAATCCTCATGTGGCCACCCTCATTAAAAAAACCTTTTGGACTTTGATTGGGGCTTTGTTTAGTAATGCACAGTCAGAGCATTGTGTTCTGCAACTATAGTAGATGTTTATGTGAAGTCACAGCATTCTGTTCTAAAACAAGATGTTCATGTGAAGTTAGCACAGTGTTCTGCAAATCAGCGTTCATGTGAAATCACAGCACTTTGTTCTGCAACTACATCTTTCTGTAAACTTTCTGCATTCTGTTCTGTAACCACATCTTCATGTGAAGTCAGAGCATTGTGTTCTGTTCAATGCATTTTATATATTATTGGCTTTAATAAAAGCCTAATGTTTGGAAGCCATCTTTTGTCAGAACAATTTGTGTTCAAGTAATTTTCCGTGGTTTTAATTTTTAGAATGTAAATTTTAAATCATAAATAACATAAAAATCACATTCTACAGTATTTTAATACATTTTACAGAAATAAAGTTTGAGATTACAGTAGGAATACTAAAACAGTATAAGGGCAACCAAACACCTACAGTGTTATACTGTATATATTATATTTTCTACAGCACAGTACTGTAATATTTTTTTACGGTAATAAACTGTTGTTCCATATTACAGTAGGTGTACTGTAGAATCACAGCACTATGCAGGCAAATCTAGCTGCCAGTAGTTTACTGTAAATTAACAGGATTTTTTTTTTTACAGTGCACATTTTTAAGATTAATTTTGTTGTCAGTCACTATTATTGTCATTGTGTTTTAATAATAGCATTAATTCAGTAATGAATCATTTGATTTAGATTGGAACTTTGGAGCGGTTTCATCAATAATTTGATTTAGATCGGAACTTCGGAGCGGTTTGCGTATCATTTGATTTAGATCGGAACTTCGGAGCTGGTTCGCGAATCATTTGATTTAGATCGGAACTTCGGAGCTGGTTCATGAATCATTTGATTTAGATCGGAACTTCGGAGCTGGTTCGCGAATCATTTGATTTAGATCGGAACTTTGGAGCTGGTTCGCGAATCATTTGATTTAGATCGGAACTTCGGATCTGGTTCGCAAATCATTTGATTTAGATCGGAACTTCGGAGCTGGTTCGCGAATCATTTGATTTAGATCGGAACTTTGGAGCGGTTTGCGAATCATTTGATTTAGATCGGAACTTTGGAGCTGGTTCGCGAATCATTTGATTTAGATCGGAACTTCGGAGCTGGTTCGCGGATCATTTGATTTAGATCGGAACTTGGAGCTGGTTCATGAATCATTTGATTTAGATCGAACCGGAGCTGGTTCGCGAATCATTTGATTTAGATCGAACTTTGGAGCTGGTTCGCGAATCATTTGATTTAGATCGAACTTCGGAGCTGGTTCGCAAATCATTTGATTTAGATCGAACTTCGGAGCTGGTTCGCGAATCATTTGATTTAGATCGAACTTTGGAGCTGGTTCGCGAATCATTTGATTTAGATCGAACTTTGGAGCTGGTTCGCGAATCATTTGATTTAGATCGGAACTTGAGCTGGTTCGCGGATCATTTGATTTAGATCGGAACTTCGGAGCTGGTTCATGAATCATTTGATTTAGATCGGAACTTCGGAGCGGTTTACGAATCATTTGATTTAGATCGGAACTTTGGAGCTGGTTCGCGAATCATTTGATTTAGATCGGAACTTCGGAGCGGTTTGCGAATCATTTGATTTAGATCGAACTTGGAGCGGTTTACTGAATCATTTGATTTAGATCGAACTTTGGAGCTGGTTCGCGAATCATTTGATTTAGATCGGAACTTCGGAGCGGTTTGCGAATCATTTGATTTAGATCGGAACTTCGGAGCGGTTTGCGAATCATTTGATTTAGATCGGAACTTTGGAGCTGGTTCGCGAATCATTTGATTTAGATCGGAACTTCTGAGCAGTTGGGGTAGGAATCAGTCTTACTTTTCCAATAAAAATAAGACCAATCTACCTTTTCATAACTGAATTAAAAAAGTTATGACCGGTCTTGAAGAAAAAAAATTAGATGACTAACTTTTAAATACTAGTCTAAACATTTTATGCAATCGGCCCCAGATCTGAAATGATTATTTACGAATCATTATTCAGATTCAGATGACGGAGCGCAGGTCATGAATCATTTTATTTAGATTGAAACTTCAGAGCGGATTCACAAATCTTTTGATTCAGATTTCTTGTTTTTATTAAACAGTACAAAAATTCAGCCATTAAGGCAGTACAGTTATAAAAACAAAACAAAGAGGTGTTTTCACTGCTTTAGGATGAACAGAACTTAGTTTCCATGTACTCATCTAGATCAACTCTGAATAAAGAAAAGAGAGATTTAGAACGAGGGAATTTTTGTTTATGTATGTGAAATTTAGCTAGCAGGAAACACAAATTAATTCAGTTATAATATATTCTCTTATGAGTAATCAAACAATGCAAAAAAAGCATCTTTAAAACAGAAAGAAAAGTCGCTAACAAAATGAGATTAGGAACATTAAATCTGACTAAATGTCTCTGTGTGGCTACAAAACAAGTGAATGAATTTTCCTCACGAGACAAAAACAGCAACTCACTTCAATGTCTGACTTATATTATAATCATGACCATAAGCTTTTGGAGAAATTTGGAGTAACTCATTAATCTGTTGTTTGAACTCTTCATATTTAAGGAGAGAACCTTCAAAGATAGCTTTTAAAGTCGGCCATCGCATGTTATGATTTTCAAGGGTTTAGTAGAGACATGATCCTAATATCCAGTGACTACTAAATTGTCCCTAGCGATCATTTTGATCAAACTATGTGTCTGTTATCTGCCGTTATGTCCCCACCAATGCCAAAATAAAACCTACGCACATGCAAAACATAAAAAATAAAAAATGTATTATCATTATTATTTTATTTTTATTTATTAGTTTATTTTTTTGCAGTGTACTTGAACTGAATACTTAAGAATCACAATCAGCGGCAGATGACTGTAAACGTCACACCTGAACTTCAGGTCATGTTTACAACTTTATTGATCTGTTTTTTTCTGATTGTTTCCTTTGCAGCTCATTAATGAGAGCAAGTGACTAATAAAGGACTGATAACACACCTGATCACATGCAGAGATCAGTTTCTGTACTCACATGAGACAAATTCAGAGATAGAAACAGAGATTTGTGGAGGTCACTACTGTAAAGTGACAGTAAAGACATTTGTAACATTACAAAAGATTTCTATTTCAAATAAATGCTGCTCTTTTGAACTTTCTATTGATTCCTAAAAAAATATAATGCTGTGGATAATCACAGTATCCACAAAAATATTGTGCAGCACAACTGTTTTCAACATTGATAATAATCAGAAATGTTTGTCGAGCAGTAAATCAGCATATTAGAATGATTTCTGAAGATCATGTGACACTGAAGACTGCAGTAATGATGCTGAAAATACAGCGCTGCGTCACAGAAATAAATTACAGTTTAACAGATATTCACATAGAAAACAGCAATTTTAAATTGTAATAATATTTCACAATTTTTACTGTATTTTTGATCAAATAAAAGCAACTTTAACTTTAGTATATCAGCAACGCTTTACAATAACGTTCAGTTTGTTAACATTAATGCATTTGGTATCATTACATAACAATTTTACAGCATTCATTAATCAGGTTAAAGTAAATTTTTTATTTATGTGTGACACATGTGCATCACATGAAGTTGATTATACATGCATGTGTGTGTGACAAACACAAGTCAGTGGTTCAGTAGACATCAGCTTTATCATTAATGCCTTGTTTAGGACTTATACTTACCATAAACCAGTTCATGTTTCTGAATAAAGCTTGTTTTTGGTGTGGATCTACAGAGAGAGAGAATAAACCTGTTTGCGGTGAATGACATCAGGAGCCTCGTGACGATCCACGGATGAACTTCAGAAGTAAGTGATTACAGTGTGTCAAACATTAACTCACACTTTAATACAGCAGGGAGCTTTATTGATGCTGATCTCAGCGTGCATGTGCCCTCTTTTGTTTAAAAAGATTTCTAAATTGCATAAAATCCGATTGTTATCATACTTGCTGAAGATAACTAGTTTGACCAATAGCATACAGGCGCTGTAATAATCGACCAATCGTGGCGTGAGAAGGCGGGATCTACAGTGAACGGTCAAAGCAATGTAAATAAAAGTAGATATAATGAATTAGGACTGTATAGAGACTGTCAGTATATAGGAAAACAAACCCAAAACCAGCTATTCTGGGAAAGAGAGGACACAGAGTCGTCATTTTTGATCTGCTTCAGTCCGATCGTGACGCTCTGCTGTCCTCTGCTGTCTGGATCCCACAATTCAGCTGATCAGAAGTTTATTTTAGCCTCAGATGAACTGTAAGTACTGAATTTATCTGATATTAAGAGCTTTGTATTTTTAGAATGGTATGTAAATTAAATTCTGGTGATGATTAATGGGTTAATTCAGGGATTGACAAACATTTCAAGTTAATATTACAATAATTTGATATTTATTTATTTATACATTGATGGTCACATGATATGCGGGTAATCATTTTATTTTGATTGTTTTTGTAATTGCATTTATATATTTTATATATAATAAATATAATATTTATTTATTTAATATTATTATTTCTTAAAATTATTTTTTTTTTTCATTCATTTTAAGCATTTCATCAACTCTTGAAGCCCAGCATTTCCCTCACAGAGCACAGTTTGGAAAACCCAATGCTAATTTCCTGATTAATATCATGAATTGAAATAAGCATATACAATGTCTGAGCATCAGTTTGATAAGAAAAGTTACGCGTGTCTGGCGATGAGGCGTTAATAAGCTATAACAAATGTGTTTTTTTATTAAAGCAAGCTGTGAACTGTGATTCAAAAGCCTTTTTATTTAAGATTTAGGATTTAAAGCATTTAAATCAAATAAAGGACATCAAATGCAGTATTTCTAGGTGACCAATCAAATGTAAGTAAATGAGTGTCACTGATCATGTGACTCTTACAGACAACTTAAAGTGAAGCTTGAGATGTTCTTTGAATCAAATCTTCATCATCATCTTCATCATCAGGTTTCAGTGCTGCTGTCATTAAAGCACAAGAGACAAACACCAAATACTGATTATCATATTTGATATTTTTTCCTGTCAACTTTTACCTCAAATTATGCTGATAATATAATATATTGTTATAACATAAAATATACATTTTGTAATGCACAAATGTTGTGTATAAATTAGACAGAAGCATTTTAGTGTTCTCAAACCTTTGGACTGCATGTAAATTTGTGCATGTAAATATGTAAATTTGGGTATTTAAATTCCACAGGTCTGTTTACAATCGTAAGGTTTTTGTGATTTGTTGCACTGATGGTAAATCCATGTTTTATTGTGGACATGAGAATGAATTTGGAGATTTTGGGTTGTTTTTATTTTCATCATGTCCTCTTTCAGACTAGTGCAAAGAAAACATCCAAAATATACATTTAAGTGTTTATTTTATTGCACTTTATCTATTTGTGTCTGTAGATTTTAATCCATACCTTCTTTCTCTTACATATAGCAAATTTAGCAGTTTTATTCCTCTCTATATTCTGAAGTTTTATTAATTTTTCATTCACACTGATATATATTTAACATTTTACTCTTAAGCACATGGTGAAAATGTATTTGTTTGTAGTTTTAAAATATATTTTGCCCTCCATATTTCAATTCAAGAAAATGCATTCACATATCAGATTTGAAGAAAAATGAAATACATTTTGATATATATATATATATATATATATATCATATAATATCATATTATATATTATAGAATATTATAGAATATATTTCAAATATATTGTACACACACATATATATATATATATATTGCATTTAAAGTTGTCCAAATGAAGTTCTTAGCAATGCATATTACTAATAAAAAATGAAGTTTTGATATATTTACGGTAGGAAATTGACAAAATATCTTTATGGAACATGATCTTTACTTAATATCCTATTGATTTTTGGCATAAAAGAAAATAATTTTGACCCAAACAATATATTTTTGGCTATTGCTACAAATATACCCCAGCGACTTAAGACTGGTTTTGTGCTCCAGGGTCACACATATATATATATATATGCATACATATGGCTGACTTTATCTAAAGTTCAGGTTTCTGTTCTGGATTTGTATATGCAAATGAGTGCATATTTGATAGCATAATGCCTCATTTGAATATTCAAACAACATTTCAGAGAACTTGTAATACAAAAAAGTGTTTGCAATTCTTATTGTAATCAATCAACTTGGGGAAGTATAGATATATTTATTAAGTACATTTAAATAAAGTTCTTATTTATTTCATTTTATTTATTTACTTATAAACACAACAAAAGTTGACCACTGTGCTGTACAGAAGAGAAGGGTAAAATAAAATAAAAAAGAGTAATAATAAAAGTAAAACACTAAATTTAAGTGAAAGAGACCACGGTTTATAATGAATTAAATACAAGAGTAAAAATCTGAGGCATTTGTTTTTACCTGAGGTGTCTCGCCTTAAAAATCTTATACTGTATATATATTACAGTTTTTCTCGATTGCTTAAACACATTACTTGAAATTATGCCTCTAAACACAAATCCATAACTTCTAACTCAATTCCCCAAACTTCCTATATTCAGGTCAAAATGAAGCTCTTCACTCGAAACAACTCACTCTTGCTGAAAAAAAACAAACTTTGCTCTCAGACATGACACACAAACCCTCAAACACACACACACTACAACACAGTCTTACACACGGATGAGATCCATTTAAAACAATGCTATAAAAACCGGTAATAAGTTATGCTGCTTGTGGTCCACCCCCCCAAAAAACTGTAAAAACACTTTTCACATGATGAACGTAATAATTCCGCCCCAGCATCCTGTCTTTGGTCTGGGAAAGGCCAAAGAACCTCGTCAACATCACAGGCTATATTGGCAGCGGGGGTAAAATCCCCTTGAATGCCTGATCCAACCCTGGCACACAGCAACTGAAATATCCAGGCAGGTTTCTTCCATGGCCTGGAGGAGATGAACACAGATGTACGGTTCCCGGTCATATACTTTCCATCGCCCTGCTGAAAAAAACCCTCCTCTATTGGGATTAGAAAGGGAGAGTATGCAGTTAGAAAGATGTTTGAAAACCTTGGGTTATTGGTAAACCAGTCACGAAACACAGCAGAGCGATGGAAGCTGACATTATCCCAAACAACAAGGTAGCAAGGCTGCACTGGTTGTGCTGGCTCCCTTTGGTCAAGCTGGAACTCAAGCTTAGACCACCAAGGAAACCAAGGAGCATATACAAGGAGTGTTATAAGGTCCAAGAATGGCATGGTGGTGGAGTACCCCTCGTTGGCTGATGGCCGCACACATACCCATACAGAAAAAAAAAATTTTTTTTTTAAATATATTTCAAAATATGCCAAAAAAATTGCCAAAAATACATATTTGCAAAAATATATTTATGTAAATATATTTTCTACCAATATATTTTGGCCATATATAAATATATTTTTAAAAGCATTTAAAAAATATATTTTGATGTCAGTATATTTCAGTCCAAGAAAATGCATTTTTATGCCGCAGAAATATATTTTGGAATATGATGGTGGAAACTAAATCTATTTACTATTTCAAAAATATATTTCATTGAGCTTCACTGTTAGCAACATATATTTCTCTTTTCTTTTTTGCCAAATTTTTTTTTTTTTTTTTTTGCCATATGGGCTTCACTCCTCCTCTTCCTCTCCGTACTCCTCCTCCACCTCCTACTCTTCATCTTTTTTCATTTCTTCCTCCACTCCCTTCTCCTCCTCCTCTCTGGCGTCCTCGACCTCTTCCTTCACGTCTCTCTAGATACATTGTTTCAAACCTGAATGAGCTGACTTTGGCCCTTTTATCATCGAAGGCTCTGACTGGTGTGTGATCAATTTTGACTCCTAGTGTTTCCACTTGGGTACTTGTGTGCTAATTGAGCTCAAACTGTGCTGACTTGAGTGAATGACCACACGGTGTAAACACTGAGAAATATAGGGATTTGTGTGTAGAGTTTTGCAGTAACAGTTCACCAAACCTGAATCATGTGTCAAAGCAGGGAATAGTGTTTATAGTTTAGGGAAATGGGTGTGTTTTTCAAAAATGGAATTATGGTTTTGAAATTTTAGTTCAAAAGCTTGGTTGTAGTGTTTTAGCAATAGAGAAAAACTGTAAGAGACTTAGAACAATGCTATATTTCATCTCACCCAGTATTGTTTACTGCGTTTACCACGGTAAATGTATATACAGTACATGTACAGTCAAACCAAAATTTATTCAGACACCTTCAATGTTTCTCACATTATATCACAGTTTATTCGCTATAGTTTATAAAATGGTAATAAAATATGATAAGAGCTCAGAGTTAAACTGCGTCAGAACAAATTGATCTTGATAATGTCAGATAACTGATAGAAAGGTGTTTAATGAATTCGGCTGAATAGCTGTCAGCTGTTAAATTTCAGAACACAATTATATAATACCAATTTAGCTCAACCAATTACCAAGCAATGCTTCATTTTGTTCAGTCTGTGTGTAAAAAGGCAATTAAAGAAATTAAAGAAAAAACACTTCAGCAAAACATGATCAGGTTAAAGTATCTGAATAATTTTTGGTCCCAAATTTACTGGAAGTCCACTCTATGAAGATTTTTTGGGTATAATATGTTGCATAGGAGAGGTGGTAACCTGTTACAAAGAGAGGCTTTTTGGATTTTTGAGTTGAAATCATTAACTGTATTAAACGAAGAGATGGATCTTGAATGTTATTTGTAAAATTTTGGAAATTGTTGGCTTCACAAGATCAGCTGTTGTGTTTATAAAAGTGTGTTGTTGCTTTTTTTTTTTTTGCGTCATGAGCGCTGAAGAAAGCATGGGCTGAAACATCTGCTCTTTGGTCTGTTTTTAAGACACGATGCACTTTTATCACTTTTTCACTTTTGCAAATGAAAAATAGAAGACATTATATTTTTTCAGTGTGCGGACAATTTCAGCTACTTGGGTATAATATGTCACGGTTCACTTTAATTTGCTATCCTCCTTACTTACATAAATGAACTATAGTGTCCTGCACCAACTAGTAAAAAAAGATTAAAAAATTATATCTAGTGTCTGAATAATTTTTGGTTTAACTGTATATGGGCCATTCTATAGAATTGGTTCAAAATCCGAGTTGGTCTTTTTCCAAAAAATTTTTATGTATGCAAATTGTATAATATCCAAGGTACACATTTAATTGTGCAGTTAATTCTCATATTGTATTTTGCAGAAAGTTTTGGAATATTTATCCTTTCCCCAAATTTGTCACTACCGAAACACAGTAATAATAACTTAATTAGAAGGGTTATATTGACCTATTAAGATTTTACTTACATCTAGATAGTACTTTTTTTTTTTTTTGCTATTTTATTAAAAAATGTTCAAAGGTGAATCAATAACAATTACATTTTTTACATTATTTCAAGAGTAATTTATGAGATTTGTTATATTTTGAATCCAATTTTTCTTTGTAAAGGGCAAAAAGTTGATTATACTGATTTTAAAGTTAAGGGTTCATTAGTTTGAATATAAATCGAACTAAAAACTATCAAAACATCTTAGTATACTTTATTTTTGACAAAACATCCCATGTTTCGGTAGTGACAGTACATTTTTGGTAGTGACAGTAATGTTTTGGTAGCGACCATTACAGAATTTTAACTTGCATACTAAAACACTGCTAAAATATACTAAAATACAAAAAAAAAAAAAAAAATTGCATAACTGTACTAATATTTTGTTTATTTCCCCCAAATATGATGATTATGAGATCCCTTTTGTCACTACCGAAACATGTCATCATTGTTTGTCATTGACTGTTTCGGTAGTGACAATACTGCACCCCAAAAACACAAAGATGTCACTACCGAAACACCACCAAATGTTTTGGTAGTGACAATTTTAGATACTTTTGAACCTAGCTCAAAGATGCTAATCAGCACATGGTTAGCTAGCACAGTTCTGAACAGTGGTATACGTATAAAAACTAAATGTTATGGAATAACTCCCCCCAAAAAAGTGTGCTTAATTGCAGAAAAAAGGTGTTCGGTAGTGACGTCCTTAAAGTTGTGCACTGGCGAGGTATAAAAATTCCCGAGGCCCAGATCAGGCCCACACCTGACACTTTCATCCGGGCCACATACCGCGTGGAATGATGGCACTTGGGCGGTCCGCTCCTGTTTGCCAAATTTGGGCCACGAGTAAGCCAAAGGAAGGCAAAATGTCAGCCATGAATAAACCAAATAAAGCAGAACTGGCCTAAATTCTGGAACTAGATCCTACACTTTGCTCTGGCCCACATATTATGTAGAATGACGGCATTTGTGTGGTCCACGCCTGTTTGCCAAATTTGGGCCACAAGCAAGCCATAGGAAGGCCAAATGTCAGCCGTGACATTAAATAAATAAATAAAATAAAGCAGAACTGCACACATTTATTTTAATTCTGGCCCAACACATAACATGTGGAATAATGGCATTTGGGCAGTCCGGTCCTGTTTGCCAGATTTGGGCCTCAAGGAAACCTTAGCATTGCCGCAGGTAAGCCAACCAAATAAACCAAAACTGGCCCTAAAGTGGGCCACAGTTGATTTTTATTCGAACCCTGGTCTTCCCCACATTCCTCATGTGGCCCACATGCTGCATGGAATCGTGGCATTTTGGCAGTGATCCTCAAGCAGGCCATCGCACAGCCACATTTTAGCTAATAATGAACCAAATAAATATACATTATTTGGGCCACACTAAGCCTTAAGTGAGTTATGCAGCAACAATACTCATATCTGGTAACAGTTTATTTTGATGGTCCCTTTTGAACATTCTGTTGACACTAATGTTGCAACTACAACAAACTCTCATAAGAGTATTAGTAGACTGTCTGCTTCATATCTGATATCTCTTTATTGTGATGGTCTCCCAACAACTTATTCTAACTCTACCAGTCTACTAATACTCTACTAACACTCTAATGAGAACTAGTAGAAATGTAGGTGCAGTGTTACTTATAGTCAACAGAATGTGTTAAAGGGACCATCACAATAAAGTGAAACCGAATGTCCTCCCTAAATGTTCAAATAAGTTCCAGAAACGTGTCCTACTTTGTAGAAACATCCTGACCCAGGTTTTGCACAAGCAGCGATTCAGATGTCACAGATAAATATTCAACAATACTTAAAAAAAAAAGTTCTTCACAAGAACCTAAATGCTTCTCACTCAGACTCTATCTACACAGTAAGTCTGTAAGTGTCATGGCTACACTGTGTTAAAGAGCGCTCGATGAAGACGAAAGGTTATATATAAACAAGCAAGTCTTTAATCCAACAAGGGTGAATCCAAACACAATGTAGCACAGCGACATGTAGACGTAAGACCAAACTGAACATACAGGAACTTAAGTACTCAGACCAAACAAGGATAATTAACTAAGCACACCTGGGGCCTGTTCCATAAAAGCGGGGATTAAAGTCCAAACCCTGACTTGAAATAAGAGGAGCAGAATAGAATAATAGCGCAAGAATTCAGAATACAATATACATTCTGCTCAAATATTTGTTGTTGGACATTAAATGTGACACATAGAATTTTAATCCTACATATAAGTGTATTTTTATGATAGCAGTAACTGTAAATCAAATGTAAGCTGGCTAATACAGCCATACTAGCTCAAATGAGTTAAATGTGTGTTCCTCTTATCAGTTAAAATGTAGTCTGATTTCTATTATTTATTTTAATTTTGAATTCAGTGATTTTAACTTTTGATTTACTGTTTTTAATGCTTTAATTGCAATGTTTTAATGTTCTAATAACCATAAAAGGTGCAGCGGTCATAAATTCAGAGAGAAAGGCTGCATGGCTAGAAACCGCTGATCAACTAAACGCGCAAGTAGCAACTATGTTAAAATGTCATTAGCCTATTTTGGGCACAATACATTAAATACAGTTGGTTGTAGCCTATTTTTTATTTATTTGATTATTTAAGGTGATTTGATTATTAGCCGGACAGTTAGCCTGCTCCGGACCAGGTTAGTTTCTCAGCATGAGTTGTCACAGTGACTGAGCTTGAGCTATGGTCATTTTGCTTTCAGAAACCAAATCAAGTGAAAATAAGTTAGAATTACTGAAATAAGCCTGGTTTATTTGGTAAACTTGTTTTATGGAACAGGCCCCTGAACAGAATAATTCAAGGGAACCGGTGAAAAAGGAAAACAAAGTTCAAATGAACAGAAACCTTGACAGTAAGAGCTATCATTATAGTGCACTTCTGTTTTTATGCTGCACGGTACACATACAGTATATAAAGAAACTGCCATTATAAACATGTTTCAAAAAATAAATTGCTGGGTATGTAGCCTTCTGAAGACTCATATCCAGATCATCCTGCATTAGTTAACTGTGTTGCATCCTACTAAATGTAGCCCAATTCTATTAGCCAGTGTCAAGTGCATCATCCAAACCAGAAGCGGCCCTCATCTGCTTTATAATAGCCTATATAGGGAATATTTGCCATGTCAATTGTGGGACAAGTTAGGCTTACACACTGATTAGCCAATGCTGTGCCTTATCTTTGCCAAAACTGGCCCAGATACGTTTTAATATACCTGGGCCACATTTGGTTTACACCCTGATTAGCCTTTGTCGATTGTGCCACGTTTTTGCCAAAGGTGGACCACATTTGGTTGGCACTATTTGAGCCATATTTACTATTTACCACATGGGCCACTTTAGGGTCACATTCAGATTACACATTGCTGTCAACACCGCATCTTTGCCTGAACGGGGGCCCACGTGTGATTTGATACATTTGGGCCATTTTTGCTATTTTACATTTGCACCACTTTAGGCCTAAGGAAGGCCAGCAGTGCCGTATCATTGCCTTAAGTGGCCCACATCCGCATGCTATCTGGGTGATTTTTCAGATTTTGAACACATTTACCTCAAAATGATGAGGACTATCTACTCACACCTTGAGAGAGGAGGACACAGGAATATTTCCTGATCATAAATATATGGGTTTACTTAAAATCACTAAAACACTGTTTCGGTAGTGACATGAAAAATGCGGGACACATTTTTTTTTTTTTAAATAAAGTTTTATAATTTACAAAGAAAATTTTAAATATATATATTTTTAACTTTACTTTTTTTAAAAACAACAATGGAAAAAAATACAAAAATTATTTCAGTATCATTTTCTGATGAATTTTAATTTCCAGATATGTTCGGGACAGCCACTTCCCAATTGAAAATACCCAATAAATGATGATTTTATATATATTAAGCTTACTAATATTTTAAATATTATTGCGGGTTTCATAATAGAAAATCTTAAGAAACATCGGTAACACTTTACAATAAGGTGTCATTTGTTAACATTAGTTAATGTATTAACTAACTTGAACAAACAATGAACAATGCATTTATTACACTATTTATTAATCTTTGTTAATGTTAGTTAATGAAAATACAGTTGCTCATTGTTAGTTCATGTTAGTTCTCAGTGCATTAACTAATGTTAACAAGCACAACTTGTGATATTAATAATGCATCAGTAAATGCTGAAATGAACATTAAATAAGATTAATAAATGCTGTAGCATTATTGTTCATTCTTAGTTCATGTTTACTAATGTTGTTAACTAATGAACCTTATTGTAAAGTGTTACCGAAACATCTAATAGTTGAATACTTAAATGCTTTTTTGGTCGTGGGACAGCGGTTATATGGAGAACAGTGCGCTACTCTCTCTGACCGCTAGACGCCGCTGTTTCTCCTCATCGCCGGTAAAGCGCTTAATCCGCGGGGGGCGTCCGGTTTTCCCGCACCTTCACCAAGTTCACCCGCTCGTGACACTCGGACTCTCGCGCTCAGCGCGGAATAACGGACAGAGCTTCCTCTGATCGGTTCTTCTCCGTCTGTCAGATCATTCCCGCGGCGCAGGCAGCGAAGCACGGACGCGGATCCGCCGAGGGACGGTGTTGTTGTCGTTACCGGGGAAAGGACGCGCTTGGAAACGGCGGTGGTCCGTGAATGGATGCATCATGTCTTCGTTTGTGTGCCGCGTTCAGTTTCTCGACGACACCGATCCGTTCAACAGCACCAATTTCCCGGAACCGACCCGAGCTCCTCTCTACTCGTTCAGAGAAGATATCCCTCTGATCAACCAGATCGCGGGGGTCCACAGGCTCCTGAAGGCTCCTCACAAGGTCAGATTGCCACAAACTTACCCTTGTCTTTTATATTTCACTAAATTATCATTTAAAGCATGCATATTGATTTAATGTTTATTTAAAACTATTTTCCGCTCGATATTTTCTAAAAAATACAATCTAAAATAATTAACTTATACATTTAAATATTTCTAGTATTAATTAATTTGGTGTTTTTTTTAATAACGTATTAAAAACTAAACTGTTAAAGTGTTGAGGTCAGTTAAATCGGTTTATGTTGGTGTTTTTAAAGCGCGACAGGTGCGGCTCTGAGCCGCTTTTAGAGCCGCTCATTCATTCACTGACAGACAATAATATGTGTGACACTGGAGCACGAAACCAGTCATAAGGGCAATTTATAAATTGAGATTTAATAAATAGCTTTCCATTGATCGGACAATATTTGTCTGAGATACAACTATTTGAAAATCTGGAATCTGAGGGAGCAAAAAAATCTAAATATTGAGAAAATCACCTTTAAAGTTGTTCAAATTAAGTTCTTAGCAATGCATATTACTAATCAAATATTAAGTTTTGATTTATTTACGGTAGGAAATTTACTAAATATCTTCATGGAACATGATCTTTACTGAATATCCTAATGATTTTTGGCATAAAAGAAAAATGTATAATTTTGACCCATACAATGTATTGTTGGCTATTGCTACAAATATAGCTGTGCTGCTTATGACTGCTTTTGTGCTGCAGGGTCACAAATAGTTAACCCTGAACAGCCTTAGACTCAAAAAAATATGCAGTGTGGTGCATACGCTGATTTTATATGATGAAATTCTGCTGTTTGTAATATAAATCAGTGAGATCTTATAACAGTGCAGCAGATCCTGACATAAACTGATCTAAATATCAGCGGTCGCTCTATATCTCCAGTAATATGTCTCAGTAAGATGAGATGTAAATGATCCAAACATATAATGCAATGCTGATTGAGAGATGAAGAAATAAACGCTCCTCAGAAGATGTGAGATGAAGATCATTCCTCCGCTGAGGAACAGTGAAAGTAAAGCTCCTCAAAAGATCCTGATGATCAGATTTGAGACGCTCTGATTTTTCTAGAAAATGATTAAAGCTGAGCTGCTTCAGTCCAGTAAGTGTTCATCTGGAAACATGACTGCAGTTATTCTGACCTTTACTTGATCAAAATCAGTCAAGATTTGAGATGAGAAGCAGCAGCTGAAGCTGGACGCTTCTACAATTACACTAAAAGAGCTTTTACTGGATAAAACACTCAATCAGACGACATGGAGATGTGAGCTTTGATCATGTTCATCATTTAGAAGTCGTAGAAATTCACATATCCAAAAATTAGAGTGTTAACCATTTTAGTTGTGTATTATATTCATAAATCTTAAGAGTGTGAATGAACAAACATATCATATCATATAGTGTCAAGTGTGCTGGAATAAATCTTAAACATCACTTCAGATCAGACACATGCTGTTGAGTGTTTGTGGAGGTAAAGGGTTAAAACCGCCAGAGTAACTGTGACAGATTATTAGGTCTTAAAGGACATTTACTGTTACACACACGTCGCATAAACAGGGATTACAGCACGCACGCTTCATCTCACTTTACACACCACACACGTGTGTATTACTCTCGTACTTAAACGAACAGTTCAGCCAAAAATGAAAATTAGCTGAAAATATGCTCCCCCTCAGTCCATCCGAGATCAGGAGGAGATGTGTCTCTGCATCAGTGTCTCAGCGATGGATGCTCTGCAGTGAATGGGTGCCGTCAGAATGAGAGTCTGATAAAAACATCACAATAATCCACAGCACTCCAGTCCATCAGTTAACATCTGGAGAAGACAAAAGCTGAAACATCCAGCATTAAGACGTTTATAACTAAAATACCATAGAGATCATAATCCATAATAACTCTTCCTCCAGTGAAGAAGTGTTCTGGTCTGAATCAGGAGAGAAATCTGCAGATCAAGCAGCGTTTACAAGACAAAACAGCTCTAAACTAATATGTGGCTGGATTTTAATCAACAGCAGATGCACTTTTTCACTGCAGGAAGAGTTATTATGGATTATGAACTCTATGGTATTTTAGTTATAAACGTCTTAATGCTGGATGTGTTTCAGCTTTTGTCTTCTCCAGATGTTAACTGATGAGTGCTGTGGATTATTGTGATGTTTTTATCAGACTCTCATTCTGACGGCACCCATTCACTGCAGAGCATCCATTGCTGAGACACTGATGCAGAGACACATCTCTACAAACCTGATGAAGAAACACACTCATCTTTGCTTCAGTAATGGAGACTTCGTTGGTTGTAAATGATTGAAACACAGTCTTCATACACTCAGAATGCAGGCTGCAATGTAAGAAAAGACCATTTAATGCTGCCAAAAGTATAAATCCATCACTATACAAATGTAAACAACAGACAATACAACCAAACCAGGTCAACTGCATAATGCTATTGTTTGTAAATGTTATTGTACAAGCATAACCACATATATTATATTATCATACATATTATGCATTCATTTAAAATCACACATTTTTATGCTGTATTGGAAACAATGAGTGTTAATGTGTTTTAGTATCATGTTCTGTGATTTAAGCTTCGCTGGTTTGATGGAGATGTTTTGTTAAACTTACATCTGTATTTCCGTTTGTTTTCTGTCCATTCTGCGCTTTCTCTCTGGTTTCTCTGTGTTTGCATGTGGCGTTGTGTTTTTCTGTGTCAGTCTGTCATTTGAGTGAAAGTCATGGCCAGTAATTGGCTGTTTCGGTCGAATCTGTAAAATTAAACAGAGGTCAGTGCTGCTCCCAGAATGCCGCTGTGTGACAGAGTTTCTCCTCGCTCTAGTGTTGTATTTTCCTCATAATGCTGAGCTGTCAGGTTTCTCTTTGAGGCCAGAATGGATCAAAACACCCAACAATTTTCCTTCTTATTATTGTCTGTTCAACACCGTATCAACACTCAGTCAGTAAGAGAGTAGAGCTATAAATATTAATGCATATTATACGAGTATATTAATGCTTATTGTATTTGGCAGACACTTTCATCACACATATCATCATGCATTTTCTGGGATTCGAACCCATGACCCTCATGTTGCAAGTGCCATAATTTACTGTTTGATCTGCATGTTAAAAATAATTAGGCTTAAATTTAAGGTTTGTGTGTTTGAATTGCATATAAAAAGGTTATTAATTTAGATTATATAGTGTTAACATTAATAAACTTATTGTGATGTATATTTGTCAGTCACACATAAATGAAACCTGCCAGATTTCTGTAATAGCACTAAAAAACCAAATGGGTTTTAAAAACACAATAACCAGCTTTATATATTTATTAATTCAGTTTGATTCAATTTCAGTTTTACGCATTTTATCTAACTGAATATTGCTTGTTCCACAGCTAGTCATATTTTAACCATATTAATAAATTTAACTGAGTAAATGTAATTGTTTTCACAATAAAGACATATATTCAGATTTATTTGAATAAATGCATTTTGAAAATATGATTAGCCTAAATACAATCAATTGGTGCAAATAGTTAATAATAAACTATGCCATGATTTTGTTGTGTATATGCCTGACAAATATGCATCACATTAAGTTAGTTAATGTTAAAAATGTGTAGTCCAGATAGATGGAAATTTATATGCAATTCAAATACATAAATCTTACATTTAGGCCAAAATATGTTTATTTTGAATATATAAAAAATAATTATTTTATGAATAAAAACATATTAATGAGGTTAATAAAAATAGATTGTGGATCAGTGTTGTTTTTGTATAATCGAGATAATACTATTGTCAGTCGTGTGTTTCCCGCCCTCTTGGGTCCTTATGTGGTTTTTCCTGTCCTTGTTTAGTTTGATTGTTTATGACTTCGTTCAGTTGTGTGTGTAATTATCCTGTGTATTTAGTTCCTGCTTGTTCAGTTCCTTTTTGGTCTGGTCTACTCGTTACGATCCCTGTGTTCCTGTGTGTCCCAGCCTTGCCCTGCTTGAGTTTGGATTAAAGCCTGTTTTTTTTCTAAAGTTTATTCTACTTCTCCGTGCTCCTTGTTCCTCCCCACTGTGTGCGCACCGTGACAACTATAGGCCTAGTTTTATTATTTTGAATGAGTTTTCATGTTTATATTTTTGGTTTTAACTTTAATATTAAAGTTTTAGTCATTTACTAAACACGTTATTTTAATTTCTATTCGTTTTTGCTTTTTTAAATGTTTGTGTAATTTTTATGAATTCTTATTTCAGTTTTAGTTATTTTAGTTCTTTAGTTTGTGCATTGGCTTTGGGAAAAGTTTCAGTTAGGTTACAGTTAAATTGTGGTTAGTTTTGGGTTAAGTTAGAGTTAAGTTGTGGCTATGTTAACATTAAGTTGGGGTTAAGTTGTGGTTATGTTAGAGTTAAGTTAGAGTTAAGTTAAAGTTAAGTTAGAGTTTAGTTGTGGCTATGTTAACATTAAGTTGGGGTTAAGGTGTGGTTAAGTTGCTGTTATATTAGCGTTAAGTTGGGTTTAAGTTGTGGTTAAGTTGCGGTTATATTAGAGTTAAGTGGCAGTTAAGTTAGAGTTAAGTTGGGGTTAAGTTAAAGTTAAGTTAGAGTTTAGTTATAGCTATGTTAACATTAAGTTGGGGTTAAGGTGTGGTTAAGATGCTTTTATATTAGAGTTAAGTTGGGGTTAAGGTGTGGTTAAGTTGCTGTTATATTAGAGTTAAGTTGGGGTTAAGGTGTGGTTAAGTTGTGGTTATATTAGAGTTAAGTTGCAGTTAAGTTAGAGTTAAGTTGGGGTTAAGTTAAATTTAAGTTAGAGTTTAGTTATATCTATGTTAACATTAAGTTGGGGTTAAGGTGTGGTTAAGTTGCGGTTATATTAGAGTTAAATTGCAGTTAAGTTAGAGTTAAGTTGGGGTTAAGTTAAAGTTAAGTTAGAGTTTAGTTGTAGCTATGTTAACATTAAGTTGGGGTTAAGGTGTGGTTAAGTTGCTGTTATATTATAGTTAAGTTGGGTTTAAGTTGTGGTTATATTAGAGTTAAGTAGGGTTGTTCCGATTCCAATACTAGTGTCGGAAATACCACAAAAAATTCTGACATCGGTATCGGCGAGTACTTCAACCCATGTACCGATCCGATACCATTTTTAAACAAGACCTATAGTTATGCGCGCTAGCTTTGCTTAACGCTGCAAATCGGAAATCAATTCTTCTTCGCTGCTCAGAATGCAAACACAGGAAGTTGTGTTGTGTTGCCACACAAGCAACCACTATTTAGAGCAGCGAAGAAGAAATACAAACGTGCTAGCACATTGCCAGTAAGTTAAATCACTCGCATATGCGACTAAATCTTCACCCTGGGCGACTAAATGATGTCTAATATTAGCCACTGGCTAATAAATGATCAGATTTTACTGGGAGGCCATGTATAAGTTTAGCACAGATATATTGTCACTCGCTGAACACTCTGAGCGCTTCAGAGTTTCTCTCTCAGTCAAGTGATCTATTTTTCAGATCATCTGAATGAATGCGCAGCGCACCTGTATTTGACGTACCGTAAACTCTAGTGTGAAGGGCACGACTCGCCATCGCTTTGCTTTTTTCCTCACACGCAAAGAGAGAGAGGGAGCGAGGGAGTCTTACATGTAGCACGTCAATTCTGCATGGTATGTAAACGATATTCTTTGTTGTATTTTCCTGTCAAAATAACGGAGTTCCTTTGGAATTCTTCAGCTTTTAATAACTGCCGGGTTCTCTGGTAGTAGGCGGAGCTAATGCGCAAACGACAATCTCATTGGCTGGCGCTCATCTATTATCATCCCTGTTTTGATTTCAGCAAATCGGTTCGAGCCAATGCAGACAATGTGATTAATATTCATGAATCCAGTAGCTCTTTAATCCTTAGTGCGTTTTATAGTGTTCTTAGTAGAGTTCATAGTATCATTATTATCTATCTATATATGGTGAAGCACACCATAAAATAATTGTATCAGTTCATACAGGGCCATACAGCTGTATAACCAGATACACACCCGGGTATCGGATCAATACTCGGTATCGCGATACCCTGAGCCTAGGTATCGGAATCAGTATCGGGAAGGGAAAAAGGGTATCGGAACATCTCTAGAGTTAAGTTGCAGTTAAGTTAGAGTTAAGTTGGGGTTTAGTTGTGGCTATGCTAACATTAAGTTGGGGTTAAGGTGTGGTTAAGTTGCTGTTATATTAGAGTTAAGTTGGGTTTAAGTTGTGGTTAAGTTGCGGTTATATTAGAGTTAAGTTGCAGTTAAATTAGAGTTAAGTTGGGGTTAAGTTAAAGTTAAGTTGGGGTTTAGTTGTGGCTATGTTAACATTAAGTTGGGGTTAAGTTAGAATTAAGTTGTGGCTATGTTAACATTAAGTTGGGGTTAAGTTAGGGTTAAGTTGGTGTTAGTTAGGTTTAAGTTGGGGTTAAGTGTTTTGCAAGCTGCAGTAAAGGACAGCCGGACAGCGGCTCATGAAAGTTCAGCCTTCACTAACTACCACTTACACTGGATGAGATTCAGCCGGATCTATTTATAACCCCAGAATGTCAGACAGACGCTGCAGTCAGTGCAGGAGATGTTTGACCAGAGTTCAGCTTTGTGTCGTTTCTCTCTATTATTACAGGACTCCAGAAATAGCACATTACATATTTCTGTCTGTTTAGTGTTTTTTACATGGAATATATATGAACTATATTATCACACAGTTCTAATCTGATAAATGCAACTATAAGGCATGAAGATATTAGGATATTATAAACATTAACATCATGAGTATTGGGAACTTATCAATTTAACAATTAATAGCAAAGTGAAAATTATTTATCAACTTTATTTATTTATTAAAATAGTAAGTTTTAAATTTAAAATGTATGTATTTGCTTATAAAATTTCCACCCATTTTGATTACACAGTTTTAACATGAAACAATAAACTATTTAAATCTAAAATATCTAAAATATTTATTGAACTTATTTAATGAAGTTAACATGGTAAACTTTAGTTTGTAACAGGTGAAAAAAATCCCACATATACACACTGATTTGCACACATTTTCAGGAAAAAACTAGGAAATCTAGTTCATTTGTAGTCGATTTAGTCAGTTTAGTCTTTGTCTGTGTCTGTGTGTGTGTGTGTGTGTGTGTGTGTCTGCATGTCTGTGTGTGTGTGTGTGTGTGTGTGTCTGCATGTCTGTGTGTGTGTGTGTGTGTGTGTGTGTGTCTGTGTGCGCGTGTGTCTGTGTGTGCGTGTCTGTTCGTGTCTGCGTGTGCTTGTGTGTCTTTGTCTGTGTCTGTGTGTGTGTGTGTGTGTGTGTCTGCATGTCTGTGTGTGTGTGTGCGCGTGTGTGTGTGAGTGTCTGTGCGTGTGTGCGTATCTGTGTGTGTGTGCGCGCGTGTGTGTGTGAGTGTCTGTGCGTGTGTGCGTATCTGTGTGTCTGTGTGTGCGCGTGTGTCTGTGTCTCTATGTGTGTGTGTGTCCGCATGCGTGTGTGCGCGTGTGTCTTTGTCTGTCTGTGTGTGTGTGTGTGTGTGTTGTAATGCGGTTGTTAGCAGGTCCAGTGATCGGTGTTTGAGATGGGTCAGATGATGGTCCGTCTGCTGTTGATCCTCTCAGAGCCTCATCTGAGCGTGTTCAATGCTTCACCATCACTGTAGATTATAAACAGAGACGTGCAGATGCTCTTCTTCCTCCAGCAGGTGTAGTGTGTGATTCATGTGTGATTGATTGTTGTTTGTGTGACACATTCTTGAATGAGCTGAGTTTGTTGGCCTGAGCGTCGTCTTAAATCAAAGCTGCCGTCTTGAGCTGGAAAGCGAGTGTTTGATTAGGGTTTGGTGAGTTCAGACTCAATGGAGACGCAGGTATTAAGAGCTCAGAGACGCCAAACCCACCAATCCAGCACTTACACGCTCGGCTCTACTCACACACTGCGTACCAGCTGATTCTGATTAACATTGTACAAGGTTTTGTTATTTTGTTAGTTGAAAACACAAGCGGCTGATGTGCATTTCAGAGCAACTGACCAAAGATCTCGTCAGTCTCAGACAGTGTGGGTTTTTAAAGTGAGTAGTAAATCAAATATTTTTGAATTCTAAAAATGCAGTAATTGTTCTGTTTTGGTTATGGTGTGGGTTACAGATTGTAATATTTATACTCATATTCACAGAGGTTATGGGTTCAATTCCAAGGGAATGCATGATAAAATAAGTTAACTGATAAAACTAATATATATTGCATAAAGTTAATTCCAGTATTTATTAAAAAAATATTTTTAGAACTCACATTCTATGTTCTTTGCTGTGTGATAAGTGTAACAAATCAATCAGTTCATCTTTCATTTATGCTTTATTTCATAAAGTTCTAATGTACATGATGAAAAAATGCATTAAATTTTATTACATTTTCTTATTGGGTGTGGAAATCAGTTATCATGGTAATCATTTTTATAGACTACTGTTCATAAGTTTGGGGTTGGTAAGACTTTTTAATGTTTCTGAAAGAAGTCTTTTCTGCTGACCAGGGCTGCATTTATTTGATCAGTAAAATAGTGAAATATTATTAGAATGTAAAACAGCTGTTTTCTATGTGAATATGTGTTAAACTGTAATGTATTTCTGTGATGCGCAGCTGTATTTTCAGCATCATTACTCCAGTCTTCAGAGTCACATGATCTTCAGAAATCATTCTAATATGCTGATTTGCTGCTCAACAAACATTTCTGATTATTATCAATGTTGAAAACAGTCGTGCTGCACAATATTTTTGTGGAAACTGATACATTTTATTTTTCAGGATTCACAGATAAGTTCAAAAGATCAGCATTTATATTGAAATGGAAATCTTTTGTAACATTATAAATGTCACTTTTGATCAATTTAATGCATTGTTGGTGAATAAAAGTGTTAATTTCTTTTAAAACATGAACTTTTAAGTAGTAGTAGTAGTGCAAATGTTAATTAATTATATATAAAAACAATAGGCCTAGTTTCCCCGTTCAGAGAGCTGAGTGTGTTTTAATTTACATGCACACCTGTGTTTGTCGTGAGCGCAGCTGCTCATCACACTCTTTAGTCATGCATGCTAACGTTTTAACACGTGAAGCGTTTAACACGTGTGTGACGTGTGTTCTGACACACGCGGGTCGAATCTGACGACTGTTCCTGATCAAAGCTACAAATCCATCGGTGCTCTGAACGCACTGCAGACTGCTGTTCTGTCCCGAGAGCGCAGTGAAGGAAAGAGAAAGCATGTGTGTGTGTGTGTGTGTGAGAGTGTGTGAGAGGCGTGTGTGTGTGTGTGTGCGCGCGTGTGAGAGTGTGTGAGAGGCGTGTGCCGTGTGTTACTGCGCTTCACGGCCGACCGTAATCACATTTACTGCGCTGTAATGTCTGAAACAGGGAAACGTCGCTTACACTGATGTGTTTTATGACTGATCCTCACAAAACTACATTTATTTCAGCACTGAGAGTCATTTGGAAGGGTGTTTTGTGACCCACACACACCTCTAGTGCATTACATCATAAATACTAGTATTGTAACGTGTAGCTTGTAGTGTGTGTGTGTATAATATATATATATATATATATATATATATATATATATAGCATTATATCTTAATGTTTTATCATTTGAGTTAAAACTAATAAAACTACCACTTCTAATTATTTGTATTATTAGTGGGCCTATTATTATCACTATTATTATAACTAAAATGACAATGATCAGAAAATAAAATAAAAAATAATAAAAATGACAAAAACACACAACAAAATTATAATTTGCTTAACCAAAATGAAAATGGAAAATATTAATAGTATACTAATCGGTAATCGGTATACTAATATACTAATCAGGGTTGTTAAATAAAACCATAACAATTTGTTACTTGAAATAAAATAAACTTTAATTGAAATTTTAAAAAATAAATAAAAAAAGATCTCAAAATAAAATATAAAAACTTTAAAAAGAAAATAAGGATTAACTAAAATAAAAATACATGAAAAACTTGATGTGTTAAAATAACTAAAACTGTAATAAAAATTAATAAAAACCATATAGCTGTATTTTTTTAATTTTTAAAAATCAACAAAATGACAAAAAAAAAAAAAACACAAATTAAAATGAAAATAGAAAATATACCAAACAAAAACTAATTCAAAATATTAATTAAAAAAATGAATATTTGAATGCCTGTTTCTTAAGTAATTATGACTTTGCATCTCACCATTCTGACTTTTCTTCCCAGAATTGTGGGAAAAAAGTCTGAACTGAGAGATTAAAAAGTCACAATTACCTTTTTTTGTTCTGATGGATAACAGTGTGATACTGTCCCTGATTGTAAAGTGTGTGTGTGTGTGTGTGTGTGTGCAGCTGGATGACTGCGCTCTGCAGCTCTCTCACACCGGTGTGTATCTGGATCTGGAGTCGACGCTGGACGAGCAGAGAGATGAGCTCGAGGGATTTCAGCCGGACGACTGCGCAGGGTGAGACGCACACTACATAGGGCTCTACACTGCACTCATGTTAGTGCTGTTCTCTGTGTGTGTGTGTGTGTGTGTGTGTGTGTGTGTGACAGCGGCTCTCACACAAATCACCTTAACAGATTTCCTGAGAGAGAGAGAGAGAGAGAGAGAGAGAGGTATGCAGTATTCTAAGTGCACTCAGTGTGATTTATGGTCTCTGTTGAACGCTCTCCTTCACTGCAGCACAGACAGCAGTGCAGTCACATCACACCTCTCATGTATCTGTGTTTTGAAAATGTCAGAATAATAGGGATGTATCGATATCAAAATCTCACAGTGGGATAATATCTCAATATAAAGTCCACTATATGATATTTATTTTTTTTTCCGTGTTTTTTTTTATATAAGACAAATGAAAGAGACATTATATTGGACTGCATTTAAACCACAATTCATGCTGCACTTTAAGTTTTTATTTTGAAGGCAAACAGCTTCAGTGAAATCAGGCTTACAAAAACAAAAACGTCTGGCGGAGTTTAAAGACTCTCTGAGGCTGAAGTAGCTGCTTTATTGTGGCTCACATATGAGAGTAATGGATTGAAAAAGAGCTAATATGGGGCGGGGCCTGGTTCTGTGCATCAGCTGCTGATTGGATGTTAATGTATGGGAGTGGCTCTCGGATGGGCGTGAGCTTGAAGGGGCGGAGCTTAAGCGTATATCGTGATTGGAGAAGAGCTGCATTCATCTCTGGAGTTTTAGGGTATTAACGTTTGAAAGTGAAGAATTCAAAACATAAATATTCGTTTTGTAAATTGTAGTCAGGGTTATTAAAGTTAACTAAAAAAATTCTGTTACTTGAAATGAAATAAAACAAAACATGTAAACTTATTTTACTCAGCTTGCTGCCAAGGTGATTTTTCTCGTTTTCGTTTATTTTAATTTGAAGTGCTAAAATAACAAACTAATAATAAATAAGTATTATATTTAATTTATTAAAAAAAAAACATTATCTTTACTTGATAATAAAATAAAAATAAATGTTTACTGAAATAAAATAAAATAAAATATGAAAACCTTAAAATACAGTTTTTTTTTTATTTCAGCTAGATGCCAAGGCAACATTTCTTATTTTCATTTAGTTTAATCTGACGTACTAAAATAACTAAAACCAATAATTGATAATTATTGTAATTAATTATTATAATAATGCATTTTAAAAACATACTTTAACATAAAAACATTTTTGTTACTTAATATAAAATAAATGTTAACTGAAATAAAATATTTAAAATTATATATATATATATATATATATATATATATGTGTGTGTGTGTGTGTATAATTATATTTTACAATGACAAAACACATAAAATTCCTAAAACTTCAGTTAAAATAAAGAAGAAATTGAAAATATCAAAATAAAAACAAATCGAAAATGTGACGTATATTTACAACATGTATTTCTGTCTTTAATTTTGTAGAATTAAAATGATTAATAAAATAAAACTACCACTATGACTACAAATTTGATTATTATCATAATATTTTTTACTACGGATCACTTGGATTGTGTTTCTGAAACACCATTAACTGACATCAGAGAACTGTGAAGATCTGAATGTGTTGTTAAATGATTAAAATATGAACTTAAATATTAAAGTCTCTGCAGCTGATCAGCGTCAGTTTACAGAAGGCTGGGGTTTGTTTGAGGATTGTATGGTTCTTCAGTGTTTCTGGTCTCTCTCATCTCTGTGATTCGAGGAAAGGTGAGTTCATGGAAAGAATGAGGCGTCTGGACTCAGATCTGCTCTAGGGTCAGTAAACGCTCTTCAGATCCGGGAGAAAATGTAGTTTGAAAGGTGTTTTATTTTTGAAGTCTCATAATGTCAGTAAATTTTTACTTTAAGTTCCCCTGAGATTTTAAGTTAATATTTAAATAATTGATCAATGCATTCACATGCAGGTAAACAAATTCAATATTTATTTTGGTGTTTCTTTTATTGTGCATTTTAATTTAGAATTTTTATGTTTTCATTTTTAGTGTTTTATTTTAATTGTATTTGTATGATTTAATTAATTTGAGTAGGTTTTGATTATTTTTTTATTTTAAAATGATGTAATAATTGTTTATTAAGTTTTATTTTGATTGTTATGATTCATTATTTTTTAGTATGATTTGTTTACATATACAATTTTAACTATATTTAATATAATTATTTATTTTTAATACATTTTATTTAGATCATTTTTATTTTAAAATGATTAAAATTTTACATTTTAATACATTAATACATATTTAGTAATTGTTTTATTTTGAATGTTTTTATTTTAAAAGCATTCTGAATGGCTGCAGTTGATCGAGTGTTGATATGTAAGTGTCGTGTGTGTT
The DNA here is from genome assembly GCF_012432095.1 of Onychostoma macrolepis. Lineage (NCBI taxonomy): Eukaryota > Metazoa > Chordata > Actinopteri > Cypriniformes > Cyprinidae > Onychostoma > Onychostoma macrolepis. The sequence continues at coordinate 32,383,630 of NC_081173.1, forward strand.
CTGAGCTCATGTTTGTGTTCTGGATGAGCGTCTGATCCCGTGTCGAGGGTTTTGTGAGTTGTTGTTGGTGTTCTGTGATCCGTCAGCTATGTTCCACACGTCACTGAGTTAAACGAGTTAGAATGAGTCAGATACTGTGTGTGTGTGTGTGTGTGTGTGTGTGTGTGAGATGATCAGTGTATGAGGACTGCTGGACTGACACTTGCCTGTAAGACTGAATACACATAAACTCTGTCACAGTTTCTTTGTTTTATTATTTATTATTTATTCATATAGTGATGACTGATATATGTCAGTCTAAGCGATTATTCTGCCATGCATCTCTAGGGTGAGTTCAGGTCAATTCAGCCACTTGTTTCCTCAATCAGTGATATAAAATGGTCTGATTTTACTATATCGATCTATCAGTTTGTCAGCCGAACTCCTTTGAGCTCAAATATTCACTTGAATTTCCCCTGAGATTTTAAATTAATAATTTAACAACATGTTCACCGTCCTCTGATGACAATTAATAGTCACTTGACCTGCAGCTCAACAAATAATGTCTTTTTTTCTTTTAGTAAGTATCTTATTTTGATTTAATAAAATTAAATAAAATTAAAGTAATTTATTATTTTTATTATTAATTAATGTTATTACTTGAATTGTATATTTTATTATATAATATTTTGAAGTTTTCAAGTATTTTAATTTTACATTTTTATGATTTAAAACATTTTTAGTAATAGAATAATTGTTTTGTTTGTTTAAATATTTTATTTTTAAATCATATAATATAATTTTTTCAGTAAGTTTTATTTGAATTGTTTTTATTTAAAATAACTTTATTTTGCAATTATTTATTATAGATTTGTAATTTAATATTTTATAATATGTTTTTAATTTTTGGATTGTTTTTCTTTTTAATTGTTTTCATTTTAAAATTATTTTTTATTTTACATTTTATGATTTAAGGCATTTTTAGTAGTTGTGCTACATTGATTGTTTTATTCATCAGTAATTGTTTAATTGTATTGTTTTTATTTTAAAATTATACATTATTTCATATTTTCATCAACTAATAAACCCCAGTTTGGGAAACCCTGTTCTAGATAACAGTATTGGCCACTGAAGATCTCGTATCGGTGGATTCAGTCGTCTTCATGCGTCTTCACGCGTGTGTTTGTGTAAGTCACTCTCTCACAGCTGTGATTGAAAGCAGTGTCAGGGTGTGTGTGTGTGTGTGTGTGTGTGTGTGTGTGTTTGTTCTATGTTCTGATGTGCGTCTGACAGCTGATTGACATGTTAACATCTCTGCTGTCAAACAGACCTTCCTGTCTCTCTCTGTGTGTGTGTGTGTGTGTGTGTGTGTGTGTGTGTGTCTATCTGGATGTGTTTCTGACACACACACTCTGTGCTGAATGTTGATCTCACACTTGGACAGAGAGAGCGAATCCCGCCTGCTGTATTTATTAGTGTTTGCATTGAGGGGTCAGAGGTCAGCGCTGGTGTGTGAATTGCACTGCTGTGTGTGTGTGTGTGTGTGTGTATGTGTCGGTGAGCAGCTTTGTGTGCAGGATACTAATGCAGCTCATCTCAAATATGTCAAAGAGGCAATTATAACCAGTGTCGGGGAAAGTTACGGTAACACTTTAGAATAGGGAACACTTATTCACTATTAACTATGACTTTTCCCTCAATAAAGTCCTAATTTGCTGCTTATTAATAGTTAGTGCGGTAGTTGTTAAGTTTAGGTATTGGGTAGGATTAGGGATGTAGAATAAGGTCATGTAGAATAAGGCATTAATATGTGCTTAATTACTACTAATAAATGGCTAATATTCTAGTAATATGCATGCTAATAAGCAACTAGTTAAGAGACCCTAAAATAAAGTGTTACCAAAGTTACTTTTAAAAGTAATGCATTACAATATTGCATAACTCCGTAAAAAAGTAACTAATTACGTTACTTAGTTACTTTTTATGGAAAGTAATGCATTGCGTTACTTTTGCGTTACTTTTTAAATCTGGGCTTGTTTGTTTTTAATATAAAAAAAGTTGTATTTTTTTGGCCCTTTCACACCAAAAGTCAAATGAATAAGCCTCAGGCTAAAGGTCTGCGCGGGACTGTGTTTTAATCCCGCCAGGTTATATTCCGCACCCATCCGCTCACGCAATATATTCACTCTTTGTTCTCCCGCTGTCCGCTTAGACTAATTTTCTTCCCGACCCGACCGTTCCCCTAAATTTAGATCTCGTTTCCAGAATCTCACATTTAAATTTCCGCTGCTAAGAGAGAGATAGGCTAACAAATAAATGTGTAGTCTGCACAAAATTGTATTTGTAATTTTATTTGTCTTGTCAAGACACAAAATTTGTTTAACATTCTGCTGTCAACAGCAGGAAAAAAGTGTGACAGAGGAAATAAAAATGTAGGTTGTAGATTTGTTTAACATTTTCCTGCATGTCAACACAATAGGAAAACGTGTTGCAGAGAAAAATAAATAAATACGACATCTGTCATTTAAAATTATAGGCTATAAGCAAAATATGAACAAAACCGAGTTGAACGTCCTTCAAGGACAGCGCATCCACACTTTGCTCCATCCTTTTTCTGCTCTGTCACTGATCGACAACCTCCCTGTTCTGTCTGAGGGCTGTATATTCACCTCCACTACAGCCTGCTCTGAGAACCGTTATGCTGCACACAGACCCCGCAAATAAAATGCATGACGCAAAAAGCAGCGGTCCATGCGTGCAGCGCGTGCAACAGCCCTGAGTGCAGGCTGTACTGGTGGTCAATAAGAATAAAGCACTGAATCTATACTGTTCTGAAAGGAAGTTGGAAACGGGATATTGTTATACCGCCCGCTCCTGTTCAAATTACACCAGAGTTACCGACCGCTACCGCGTTTTATTCGGAAATAAAATACATTGATTATTTTTAGTGCTGTCAAAATTAGCAAAATTGGTAAATTTTCGGAAACTTTCCAAAAATCCTCTTAAGATTCACAAAAAAATCCTGGAAAGTTTCCTGAAATTTACTGGAAATTTTCCACCTTTTTGCAACCCTAGTTGTAAGAGTAGGCTGGATGTAATATCGAAGGTTGAGAACCAGAAAGGCGTAAGCGACATTTCACCAACTTTACAGGAGACCCAAAACAAAAAATTTACCATAGTTTGTGTACTGATTTCAATTGTTTATAATAAAAATTTGTACACTCATGGATAACAGTACTTTTGCCAGTAGAAAGAGTTCATTAAGAGCTTTCATTTGATATATATATATATATATATATATATATATCCATTTCACCAAAAATGTCACTTATGCCCTTCTGGTTCTCAGCCCTTGATAAGTCATGCATAGAATTAATACCTGATGCACCATCTATGCGTAATGCTGCGTCTGAGACTAAATCTTACATCTAGTAAAAGGTAGGTGTAACGTGAAAAGTCATGATTTGTTTGTACATTATTACTTTTTAGGATTCGTGTCTGTTAATTATTACTGCAGATGTGAATTGAAGTAATGTTTATGGTCTTTTCATGCAAGATATGTGATATTAGTTGCGAAGTTCGTTGTAGAATACACTAGAGGTCGACCGATTCATCGGTTTTGCCGTTTAATCGGCACCGATAGTTGATTGCCGCAACTATCGGTTATAGGCAAAAATCCATCCCGATAGTTTTCCGGTTTGCAACCGTTGCTGGAGTGGCTGAGAAGGGTCCGCTGGCATTATACAGCACGAGAGCGGCCTCTAGAGGCGGAAATCACTGACAGCACGTGTTGTTTATTTTGACACGTGACACTGCGCGCTGCACAGAGCGGGAAACTCCAGACGCGCATTTAAATACAGCCAACAGAAAATCCTGCCGCGGAACAGAGCGCCATTCACATAGTTTTCTATTAAATTACATTATATTTGTCCCAAATCGTTGTGAATGTACATAATGACTTCACCCTAGGCTATAAATTATGTATTGTGCATTTTTCAGCAAAACCTTTGTCTTTCTGTGGCTCTAATAAAGTCTATATGCTTCATATAGAGAGCTGTAATAGATTGCGCTTTCTCATCTAGGGTGCAGAATGATGTGCTTGAAGCAACATGGACTCGCAGCGCTTATGCACATTAGATGGTTATTTAATTATCGCGACAGGCCTAGTTGCACCAACGAGTTTTAGTTGGTGCAACAGGTGTAAATATTTATCGTAAAGCTGAACGTTGCGTAGGATTTACACCAATTTTTTAATGTCTAGCTGGTGCAACCGACCCCTGGTGATGAGGAGCTTCAGTAGAACAACACTGCAGTCAGTAACTGCCGTTATACTGAGCTCGTAGCGCATGCTGTAGACCAGGGCTATTCAATTAACTTCATTTGAGGGCCGGATTATCGAATTGAACATTTGAAGGGGGCCAAGGGGGTGGGGGGCCGTTCGATCTTTTTCTGGGGGGTTTATAAAATTGGAAATTAAATTTAAATGCATATTCAGCAGTTAAATGAACTAATATTACTAACAGTAACATCTATAAAAGGTTAACATTAGTGTTGTCTACCACTCAATTAAAAAAAAATAATCTAAAAATATAAGAACAATTCCCTAGATACCCAAAATAAAGGCTTAAACATCTAAAAAACGCACATTTAAGGGGCTCCTCTTTTGGTGAAAGTTTTTAGACAGCTTTCTAAATGGCTGCCAGACAGTGTGAACACATGGAGACTCATATCTCAGCGTGCAATGATCTGATTGACTTGAAATTATAGGAGGTATATAGTAACAAACACATCAATTGGTTAAGACATCAAGTAGGATAATACATAATTTTTTCTTTTTATAATCTGAGCTCAAAAATAGAAGTGTGCTTAATAGGTACGTCTACCATAACAGTTTTCGAGGTTACTCGCCTAGACGGGTATTTTGACCTATTTTGAATGTATTTGTCCATTGAAGCGCATGAAGATGTTGCCTGAGATGCAGCTCTGTATATGCTCTGTGCGCACAGAACACACTGAATAGTTGTCTTTCACGTCTTCTTGCGCTTGAATGCTTTAAAATCACTTCGAATCCGATCGGAGCAGTGACAAATCCGTCAGCTGTCCCAAGCATCTTTCACACTGATCCTGAACCATCGGGCAGTCCTTATAGTTGAGCTCTGGTAATAAAATTACAGAGATGTAAGCAAATATGTCATTTTTTATCATGAATTTAATCGCCAAAATATGACTTTTTTCCATATTTTAATCAAAGCTGAATTTAATAAAATATTCAAACAAAATATATTTTAAAAGATTTATGTTATCCTATATGTTGAATTTTTTTTTTGCTAAGCTTGTCATAATGCATTTTATTTTATTTATAAATAAGTAGTTGATAAAAATGCATGACAGAAGAACATCTGAATGGAAGAATAATATGAGGGCGACAGAAAATCAGCCTTCAGTTCAGTTTCTTATCGATGGCATGTGAATATCGAGAGCTGTTTCCCAGAAGAGTGAAGAGCTTGTGTACTGATATCAGGAGAGCTGAATGTGTGAGTGTGTGTGTGTGTGTGTGTGTGTCGTGTCTGGTCAATATCTTTAGGGCATTTCTGATTTATTGCTATTATCTTCTGTTGTAAGCAGTATTGCTGGTTTTTTCTGTGTTTTCAGGAGGGGAAAGAAGCACAGTGTGATTTTACGCACTCAGCTGAGCGTCCGTGTTCACGCGTGTATCGGTGAGTCTCAAACACACATCAACACACACATCTGAGCGAACATGAAGCATCAGTGATCAGTTATACAGCAGCAAGGCCCTTCTGCTCACCAAGGCTGCATTATTTGATCAAAAATACAGTACAAATTGTGAAATATTATTGAAATTTAAAATAGCTGTTTTCTATGTGAATATCTATTAAACTGTAATTTATTTCTGTGATGCAGCGCTGTATTTTCAGCATCATTACTGCAGTCTTCAGTGTCACATGATCTTCAGAAATCATTCTAATATGCTGATTTGCTGCTCAACAAACATTTCTGATTATTATCAATGTTGAAAACAGTTGTGTTGCTTCATATTTTTGTGGAAACTGTGATACATTTTATTTTTCAGGATTCACAGATGAATAGAAAGTTCAAAAGAACTATATTTATTTGAAACAGAGACCTTTTGTTACATTATAAATGTCTTTACTGTCACTTTTAAACAATTTAATGCATTCTTGACAAATAGAAGTGTCTTTAAAACAGCTGTTTTAAATTATGATATTTCACTAATATTTTTACTGTATTTTTGGTCAAATGAATGCAGCCTTGATGAGCAGAAGAGACTTTTTCAGAAATCCTTATTCTGTAATACCGTGTGCATTATTAATAGTTTTTACCGTGAGGAAGTGCAAAGATCTCAGTAGTTGTCAGACTGTGAGTGACTGGTGTCAGCGAGTCTGTTATAATCATTATAAAGCGTTTGAGCGTCTCTCTCTCCGTCTCTTTCACTGATTGTGCGTCTATTCCTGGATCACGGGTCAAGTGTCTCATTGGCTGCTGCCGTTAGAGATCAGGAAGGGTCAAAGATCAGGGGTGGGGCTTTGATGCCCCTCTCATCAGCTTCATTAAAATTCACACTTGACTTCCCAGCATGCCTTTGCATGTGGTCGCATTTCCTGTGTCAGCGCAGAGGGACATTTGTCACCTTGTGTGTGAGTGTGTTTGCGCGCGTGTGTGTGTGTGAGAGTGTGTATGTGTGCGTGAGTGTGTGTGAGTGTGTGAGCACTTTTGTGACATATAAGGGCATGAATTTGTACAATGACAAGGGTATGACAGGTATTACAACGTGAAGGTGGTTTATGAGGACATTGTCCCATGTCCCCACTTTTCAAAACGCTTATAAATCACACAGAATGGAGTGAATTGAAAATCTGAAATAGCAGACAGTCTACTGTAAGGGTAGGTTTAGGTGTAGGGTTGGTGTGGGACAATAGCACATACAGTAAGTACAGTATAAAACCATTACGCCTATGGAGAGTCCCCACTTTTCACAAAAACAAACGTGTGTGTGTGTGTGAGTGTGTGTGTGTGTGAGTGTGTGTGAGAGTGTGTGTGAGTGTGAGTGTGAGTGTATGTGTGCCTGAGTGTATGTGTGCGTGAGTGTGAGTGTGTGTGAGTGTGTGAGCACTTTTGTGACATATGAGGACATTAATTTGTATAATGACAAGGGTATGACAGGTATTACAACGTGAAGGTGGTTTATGAGGACATTGTCCCATGTCCCCACTTTTCAAAACGCTTATAAATCACACAGAATGGAGTGAATTGAAAATCTGAAATAGCAGACAGTCTACTGTAAGGGGTAGGTTTAGGTGTAGTTGGTGTAGGACAATAGCACATACAGTAAGTACAGTATAAAAACCATTACGCCTATGGAGAGTCCCCACTTTTCACAAAAACAAACGTGTGTGTGTGTGTGTGTGTGTGTGTGTGAGTGTGAGTGTGAGTGTGTGTGAGAGTGTGTGAGAGTGTGTGTGAGTGTGAGTGTATGTGTGCCTGAGTGTATGTGTGCGTGAGTGTGTGTGAGTGTGTGTGTGTGTGTGTGTTTGAGTGTGTCTGGGGCTTTAAGTGGACAGATGATGAGTTTTAAGTCTCTAGCCACCTGCTTCCCCTTGACTCCCACAATCCCACTGGATTTACTGTTGTGTTGATAGAATCACTGCATCACGTGATCTTAAGTGCTTTATTGCTTTAATATACGTTGTGTGCACATATTCAGACATACACAGGATCGTGTAACTCTGTCTGCGAAACACGGACAGATTCAAAGAATCCAGTCATAAAAATAGAATTCACTGTGTAATTTCACAGAATTTTGGATTTCACCTTTTAATTTTAGAAAATCTATTGTTAGATACACAGAAACTTTACTATAACAACCTAAATAAAAGTTAGACAGAAATGTATTAGTATTGTACTGTCGAACATACTTCTCGTAGTAATAATAATAATTATTATTAATTATTATTATTATTACTATTATTAATAAAACTGTTGTTTATATTAATAATATAATTTAAATAGAAATTATTTTAAGGAATATCACAATTAATCTTCAATGTTTTAATTTTAACAGTAAAACTGTTGGGCAGCAAATTGTTCACACGTTGGTATTGTTTAATTAAACTGTTAAATAAATTAAAATGTAATTAATTTTAATGACAAATTAATTAAATTTTGAATGTTTTATGCCTTCATTTGAATACCACCATTTTTGCATTAAATTATAAATCTAGAAAAATAAAAGTAGACAACACAGAATATCTAAAATAAATAAATAAATAAATATAACATTTTATAGGGGACATTTCATGTTTTTTTTTCTAAACTTTTATGAATTCAATTGATTTGGCATGCTTTTTAATTATTACATTTTATTACATCAGGATGGATCTGATCTGATCTGATTTCATTGTCGTCTCGGGATCTTCTTGAGAATGTCTTAATCCTCAGCAGACCCCCGAGTGATTATTACTGAGAGTAAAACAGCGGAGCGGGAAAATATACAGTGACAGAATGACTGTATTTATAAACTGGACTGACTTTATGCCCTTCAGTTAGCACCTGGGAGTTGATGAAAAGCAGATTATTAGTTAAAGGGATAGTTCACCCAAAAATGAAAATTCTGTCATCGTTTACTCACCCTCAAGTAGTTCCGAACTATCAGTTCAAACTGAACTATCCCTTTAAATCATAAATGTAAAAGTAAAATAAATAAATAAATCCAAATGTAAATTAAACCTCCAAGCAGCATTGAAAGGGCACCCGGTGGCTTTAAGAAAAACAGAGCATTTAAAGTGGTCAGTATACTAGGAATAGCCTATGTCAAAGTCATTCAAATGCACCAAACGTCCTACTGCCAGTTGGTGGCGCTATAACTACAACTAAATATTGGCATGTAGATGTCTGGTTTGGTGCAGATTGGACATTGCACGTTTAAGTTAGTGTAAAACAAGAAGTCATTTCCTGTTGCCAGCAGGTGGCGCTATGATTATAACAGAATATTGGCCAGGACTCTTATCGAATGCATGAAATTTGGGGAACATCGTACATTGTATGGCTGAGTTATAACAACTTCCTGTTTCAAAAATTTGAAATGTAAAAATTTGTCACGCCACCACGGACACGCCTTTCAACGAAAACTCAAGATCTTTGCAATTTAACGTCACAAAGGGCTTTAGATTACACTGAACAAATTTGGTGTTGATCTGAATTAATCTCTAGGAGGAATTTGTTTAAATACAATGCTTGAAAATGGCAAAAATGGCATCAAATTTGCAGAGAAAATGAAAAGTAGCAGACTTCCTTCCTGGGTTTCGGACTTCGTACCAATGGACTTTTTTGTAGGTGTTGGTGTGTTACGTGTGTCTACCGAATTTCGTACATGTATGTGAAACATAGCTCCAGGGGCTCTTTGTTCCAAATCTTATAGGTGGCGCTATTGAGCCATTTTGCCACACCTACTTCTGAAACCCATATCAGATGTGTGTGCAAAGTTTCGTGAGTTTTCGAGAGTGTTTAGGCTCTCAAAAATGTGATAAATTTCGGAGAAGAAGAAGAAGAAACTAAGCAATTTCAATAGGGTCCTCGCACCATCTGTGCTTGGTCCCTAACAATCAAAATAAAAACACTTGCTAAATATATTTGGCTTACTAAATGATATATTTTCTTTGTTTACCTGCATGCTGTTATAACATTTATAATACAATACATTATTAAAATCCAGAGTTGCATATTTTAATATTATTTAATGGATCTAAGCTAACATGAACTAGTGAACAGTTGTATGTTTATTAACTAACATTAACAAAAATTAATGAGTTGCTTATTGTAAGCATTTGCATGTTCTCTGATCTCAGTTAATAGTCAGAGAACATGCGAATGCTTACAATGTGTTACCATAAAAATTAATGAAAACTACATAGACAAAAAAAAAAAACACAACAAAATTACTAAAAGTTTAACTAAAATGAAAATGAAAAAAATAAATAAATGTAAAATATAAAAAATAATTTAAATATATATATATATATATATATATATATAATGCTTATATTTATGTGTATAAATCTAGTTTTGATTGGCAGAATCCAGCGTGACAGTGTTATTTGAGAGAAGTGTTTTCGCTGAAGCTGATTATGTAATATTGACAGTAAATCTGAACTGAATCTAGAATCTGTTTTCTAACTTCAGTTTGGCTGTTTTGAACTCAAATGATTCATAATGTGAATCAGTTGTAACATTGATTCATTCGTTCAGATCTTTTGATTTGAGTCCATCGAGATCCAAATGAGCAAGCAGCTTGATCACGTGATTATTGAATGTATTCACTCGGTTTGCTCAGCGGCTCCGTCTGGAGTGAATCAGTGCTCTGATATCAGAGCTGAAGTGCCCCTGTAACTGATATAACGAGGTAATTTTAGCAGCCGCTTGATGATCTGGATGCCGTTTGCGCAGCAGTGTTTCTGTGATATCTTTAGAAAGTGTTGACAAGTCAGAAACACATGAAAGAGAGACTGCAGAGGTCAGAGAGAGGAGGAAGAGAGCGAGATTTAATTACCTGCTGGATCACACTCCAATAATGCACTAAATAGATATATTAGGGGTGTCAACGTTAATGCGTTAACGCATGCGATTAATCCCAAAATTTTAACGTGTTAATATTTTTTTATGCGAATTAATCGTTTGATAAGGTTTGACCCCAACTTCTTCCCGTCATCGCAGCGCGGAAGGTTATCTATCATTGTGTGATGAGGGTACAGCAGTGTTGCCAGGGTAACGATAGCGGCACAAGTGGACTATTTTGAAAATACAGTCACGGGAAAAATTACAGAGCTGTGGTTTGTGTTTTTGGGCTACTTTTATAATATACCACGGCCGCCCAAAGTGTATATAGACAAATAAAAATTAAAATAGATCCTTTTACTAATGTGTATTTTATTTGGAATGTATCCATGGCAACTTAAGAACGGAGAGGCGGTTGTAACATCAAACAACGTGAGTTTCAGCAGAGCAGCAGAAATAAACATGACAACAGCCACTATAGATTAAATAAGATAATAAACACACGATTATGATATTTGTATGTGATTTTCTGGAGGTGAATGTGTACATCTGAAATGTTAATTTGTGCAGCGATATAAAAGGCTATAAATAGCATATTTTAACAACAGTAAACGACCAAATTCCACATGTGATGGCAAAAGGAAGTTATTACAAACACTCGATGGTGGTTTGAAGTGAGTTCTGAGTAAAAGTGTATTAATCTCATAAATTGTCTTATGTAGCATGATGCTAATATTAGCTCTAATGCAGCTGCAGAACAGGTCCAATTCTTCTTCATAATGCATTTTGTCATAATACTTCACGTAAGGTCGCAAGAAATGTTTTGTTGTATTTATTTAGAAATACTTTTGATAATAGTTGGGTAAATGTATACTGGGATTGAAGCGATGTGGCTTGGTAAACGTTTTATTGCCAGTATAAAGGCTGATAATGGCTGAATAAAAACAAAAGAATAATGATAAAAGAATAATAAGGATTATGTCTCATACCTGACTGAAGTGTGAAAGGTTCTGTTTCCTTAAACTAGTTCGTCATGCATTTCTTTATTTTAACACATTTACAGGTAAATCCTAGTATTTTAAATTTGTGATTAATCATGATTAATCACAGTCCATGACTGTGATTAATGCGATTACATTTTTAATCGATTGACATTTTGATTGATATATATATATATATATAGGCTGTATTTAGAATTCAATTTGAAATATCAAACTAAATATTATATGAGATTATTATTTTAATGTATTATTTGATACTGTATATTATTCATTTTTAAATGATAAATTTATAATTTTTTATACAATTATATTTTTAATCTACATTTTCCAGCAATAAATATTAAATAAACATTGTAATAAATTAAATTAAATGTTCATTTATTAAATTTATCGATTTATAAAATGTATTTATTAAATGTTTATTTAATATTTTAATGTGTTTATCGTATATATATATATATATATATATATATAGAATTATTTATAGAATTATGAATTTACATTTTCTTGAGTTAAATTCATATATACGTAAATATATTAAATGTGAATTAAATTAATGTTTAAATTAAAATTACAATTATTTAAAATTTAAAACATTAAATTTAAAATGATTTTCATTTTTAATTAGAGCCTGACGCTCATTGTCCTCAACAACAGCAGTCAGTCGCGTCTTTAGAAACCAGCAGCTTTTACAGGAAAAATGATTATGTGTGTGTGTCGTGTTGTAAACAGAGGTTGATGGCTTTACAGTCTGTGAGCAGAAACACACTGATGTTAAACTCATAACCTCAGAAAACACACACACACACACACACACACACACAGTCCTGCCAGTATGGCTGAGAAACACACAGGTAAACGCCAGCAAAACTACACAAACACACAAATTCCTGCCAGTGTGACAGCTGCTGAAAACATCTGCATGATTATGTCATCTAGCCTACTGTTCGAGAGAGAGAGATTTAAATCAGTATTATTTTTGTATTTTATATTTATGTATTTAATTTTGTGTGTGTGTGTGTGTGTGTGTGTCTGTATATATATATATATATATATATATATATATATATGTGTGTGTGTGAATATATATATATATGTCCTGTTGCATTAAAAGCCCAAAATAAAAAATGTTCAACAAACAAGTTTATACACAATAATTTTATATTATTTTTATGGTATTGATTTTTATTACATTTTATTTTGTATATTTATATACTATATATTTATATATTGTTTTTATATTGTTGTATTTATATTTTAGATTTTTATATGTAAGTTCATATTAAATGTAGTTCATTCTACAACAAGCACACGGTTTTATACACAATAAATACTTTTATAGTTTGTTTTCATGTTTTTTATTTTTATTTTATTTTATTTTTATTTTATTGTTTATTTTTACAGGGACAATGTACAATTAGAAATAATTGAACCAGAGTTAGCTAATAGCTAATTTACATCTGCTGTCCCTGGGCAGGTAAACAAATAAAATAACATACAATATTACATATACACCACATAAACATCACAATACATATATCCAAAATATAAAATAAATATATATATACAGTATATGAAAAAACACAGAACTTACAACACCGTCATTAGTGGTTACAGATTTGTTCAGATAGTAGCCAATGCTTAAGATTAATTTTAAAAACTGTGAAACTGTCAATACTTCGGATGTTTGTAGGTAAGGAAGTCCATAACCTCACTACTCTAACCGAGAACGCTGTTTGCCCAAAGACTGTTTTTCTATACTGCGGTACTAAATCTCCCCTAGCAGATGCTCTTGTCCTACCGGCACTGCCGTTATGGGCCAGGCATCCCCTAAGAGGAGGGGGAGCAAGATTATGAATAATTTTGTACATCAGGCATACATCACTGTAAAATACAAAATTATCAAAATTAAAAAATAAAACTTTTTCAAATAATGATGGTGCCTTGTTTTTTTTTTTTGTCTAGCACTTTCAAAATTTGTTTATAAAGAGAATACACAGGCTTAAGTGTAGTCGCACCTGCCTGTGACCATGTTGTTATACAATATGACAAATGAGGGAAAATCAAAGTATGTACAAAAAGTAGTGCAGCTGATTGAGACAATTGATGCCTGATGTGTTTAAAATTATTTAGATTAAATTTAACATTATTTATAATCCTTCTTACTTGTTTTTTAAAAGATAGGTGCTGGTCAATTATTATTCCTAAATATATGTGTCACACATTTAATTGCTTCACCATTAAATACAATGTCTGGATTCACCGCATTATGTTTTCGTGCAGTGAAATACATGCAAACTGTCTTGCTTACATTAAGAGACAGACTTAGACAGAGAAAAACTTCCACTAATGCAGATGTCAATTTGCTTGCAACAAGTTCGGTTAGCACAGGCTTGGAGATTTTATCACAGAGCGTGGCCGGGCAGCAGTTGGTATAATAGCCCTTCCATTGTTCAGGATATTTGAATATACAGCTTGATGACTCCACTGAGCGAAGACAGCAAGGTCCGCGCGCTCCACACCACTAACTCGGCCCGACCAGCAACAACGGAGCGGAACCAGCAGAAGAGCAAAGATGTAGATAATCATGCCACCTCCATACGCGATGTTTCCACTAAATTGCCTTAATCCAATTCCATTTCTCGATTTGAAGTTTGATTTGCAACGAAAACCATTCTTATTGAAATTAGTCTTGTACTTGTATTTGGTTTTGACCGAGCAAACTCCCGCAGCACCTGCCATAATGCGTATTTACGGTCTATTTATATTTCATATAGTTTTATATTAAAAGCTTTACTTGTATTTGTGTAATTTGTATTTTACACTGTGTCACTGTATTTTACATTTGAACTCAAAATCACATCTGATAATCCACTAACTAAAGTTTATTAACACCATTAACCAGTTAATGGTCTTACATGTCAGAAACGAACCGTCACACTTATTAACATTTTTCATCACAGTTATTTTAACCACACAATTCTTTAATGGACATCTATTTAAAGGCACAAGCAGCTCGTGGCTCTCACACACTGGTCTCTCTGTGTTTTTATGGGCTGATTGTTTGACTCGGTCATTGTGTCTCTATCAGTTTATGAGTGTCGTTTATCTGTGTTTCCTCTCTCTGCATCAGCTTGTCATTGTTATTTGAGTTTATATCTTGTGTGAAATGGAAGTGACAGAAACCACCTGACCATTAGCATACTGTGTGTGTGTGTGTGTGTGTGCAGCTGTCGTTCGCTGGGCATTGTGGGATACGATGACATCACGGCATTCTGGGTCACAGCAGGCATGAAGGTGTGAAGTCTGGGAACTTTAGTGAGAATGAGTGTGCCTGCTCTCTCTCAGGTCCTGTGGTCTGTCTGTTATCTGGGTTATTTTTATCTTTCAGAAGCACAGGAAAGGCCTTATGGGCAATTATAATATCATGTGAAGTCATATTTCTGTGTCGCAGGTCACATTCAATTTTTAAACTGCTTGAAAACTCATTCGATGTTTTATTTGGTCTTCAGATTTTGTTATTTAGGGTCATAAAGTCTTTCACATTCAGGGTCATGAATGTGTGAGTAAAATTTTGGGTTTTGGAAACTACTGGAAACTTTAATTTTATTTTTTAAAGTTTTTTTATTTATATATATTTTATATATAATTTTAAATTAAATGCAGTTTACAGTACAAACAATTTTATACTCAATAAATATTTTTAATTAATTGTATATTTTGTTTATTTTATGTATTTACTATTTTATATGAATATTTTATATTAAATGTAGTTTACAGTACAACAAGCTATTTTATACACAGTAAATAATTTTTATAGCTTTTCAATTTTTAAATTTCTCACTTTTCCATATTTATATATTTAAAATTATTTATTTTATTCATATGTATAATTTTGTATATGCACTGTGTAGTAGCACGACACCTGTGTTTTGCATGGGTTAATACATATATATGTCACGTTTACAGATTCTCAAAAATTCTGCAGATTTTCCCGCCAAATCAGTGCAGCAAATCCCTAAAAACGTCTGTGTAGTAATCCGTATAATGGAGTAAATGTGGGTCAGTGACCTCTGACTGACCAGGTCAGACTTTTTGCAGTTCGCTGTCGCTACGGTAACAGGGTAGCATTCGGATGCAGTGATGTCACGGCTAGAAACAGGAAGTGACTTGCACAGTTAAAGCGGCGTGAAGCATGCGGTGCATCGGATCTGGATCTCCGTTTCAGACACACGAGCCGCTACAGCTGCTGATATAAATAATCACACAGCCATGGATCAGATATCAGCCTCAGCACACCAACAGCATACATTTATTCACTTACTCAGAAACACTGGAATCAAACTATGCAATGTGCGTTTATTCATAATGCATTATGAGGCACATTATGATTATTTTGCCAATAGCATCTTTAAAGTTTAGCCTGCATTTTATTATTGTAAAAAGTATGGTTTAATTGTTTTTTATGCATTATACTCTTTAAATGTGTGCATATTCATAGGCATGTAATATAATATAAAATTATATTTTAAATAAGAATATTATATGCCTTTGTACTTTTGACTGAATTGCCTTGTAACTTTTATGATGGCTGTTGTTGTTGTTTATTAAATGTTATTATTCAATGAATAATATTTTATATAAATAATAATAGTAATATTTAGTATTGGGAAACAGTGTTCATGATGGTGTTTTTAGTTACATTGTTCCGCCATTAGATGGTGACAAGACTCAGGAGTAAAGACTTTTAAATTGAAAAAGATCATTGTTTCGTAAAGCTGATATTGAATTATTTATTTTAACACACTGATCTCCAGATTCTAAATATGATCTAAACCAATTTATTGCCTGCTGAGAGAAGCTAAACTAATTTAATTTATGTAGGAGAATTTCATGATTCACAGTATCAAATGCCTTTTTGAGATCTAAAAACACTGCGCCTACTACATTGCCATTATCTAAAGCTCCCTTAATAAATTCTGTGAGAAAGCAGTTTGCCATTTCTGTCGAATACTTAGGCCTAAAACCAAACTGTTTAGAGTGAAGTAGATCATGTTTTTCTAAATAGTTGATAAGTTGTTCAGCTGAAAGGAGAGTACGACAAAGATATCGCTTTCCTCAGCGGACATTCCAACTAATGTTTTATTGTGAATATGAGATTGAGCTGAAGAATGAATTCTGGATCAGCTGCAGGTAATCACTATACATACTACACTGCTTTTACTACAGTAATACAATAAACTTTTAATGAAGCAGCTCAACGTTTCTTTTTTACTAGTTCTAAAGTGACTTTTATGAATTAATAACGTTATTAAATTACCTACGGCTGAATCACAGCTGTGCCTAATTACAGCCATATCTCACGTCTACTCGTGTGATATTGCTCACGTTTATACTCTTATGTATTTACTTTTAGTGGTGAATGATTTCTGCAGTCGGATGTTGAGTTTGGTCCGTGAAGTCGTCAGGTTTGTGTTTGTCTGTCAGCCACATCAGCTCAAACAGCTCTTTTGAAGTGGATTTATGCTTGTTTTTCTGAGCGCTGGCTTTAGATGGAACTGCAGAGACGCGTGTAACATCTCATTACCAGACACATCTCACTCCGTCAGACGCCGCTGGATCACGATCAGCTGCTTATTTGGGGGTTTTCTGCGCTCAGCTTATTCTTTGGTTTTGGCTCTGAG
Organism: Onychostoma macrolepis; assembly: GCF_012432095.1. Classification (NCBI taxonomy): domain Eukaryota; kingdom Metazoa; phylum Chordata; class Actinopteri; order Cypriniformes; family Cyprinidae; genus Onychostoma; species Onychostoma macrolepis. The sequence goes on from NC_081173.1 coordinate 32,400,884, forward strand.
TTCATGAATGTTTTCACCATTGAGGGCTAGATCTGTTTTCTTCCTGCGCTGGAGCTCATTGAGATTTTGGAGTGTTACTTCCAAATGAAGTACAAAAACATTTATATGTTGCTAGGGTGTTACAATTTGGTTGTTAGGGATTAGAGTGTTTTTTTACTAAATTGCTGTTGGTGGTTGCTAGGGTGTAGCTATGTGGTTGTTAAGGGTTTCAGAGTAGTTTTACTGCATTGTTATTCAGTTGCTACAGTATTATGGGTGGTTGCTAGGGTGTTGCTATGTGGAGTTTTCATTGGTTTTTACTGCATTGGCATTCAGTTGCTACAGTATTATGGGTGGTTACTAGGGTGTTGCTATGTGGAGTTTTCAGTGGTTTTTACTGCATTGTCATTCAGTTGCTACAGTATTATGGGTGGTTGCTAGGGTGTTGTTATGTGGAATTTTCTGTGGTTTTACTGCATTGTTATTCAGTTGCTACAGTATTATGGGTGGTTGCTAGGGTGTTGCTATGTGGAGTTTTCATTGGTTTTACTGCATTGGCATTCAGTTGCTACAGTATTATGGGTGGTTACTAGGGTGTTGCTATGTGGAGTTTTCAGTGGTTTTTACTGCATTGTCATTCAGTTGCTACAGTATTATGGGTGGTTGCTAGGGTGTTGTTATGTGGAATTTTCTGTGGTTTTTACTGCATTGTTATTCAGTTGCTACAGTGTTATGGGTGGTTGCTAGGGTGTTGTTAAGTGGAGTTTTCAGTGGTTTTTACTGCATTGTTATTCAGAGTTTTCAGTGGTTAAAGTGTTATGGGTGGTTGCTAGGGTGTTGCTATGTGGAGTTTTCGGTGGTTTTTACTGCATTGTTATTCAGTTGCTACAGTGTTATGGATGGTTGCTAGGGTGTTGCTATGTGGAGTTTTCAGTGGTTTTACTGCATTGTTATTCAGTTGCTACAGTGTTATGGGTGGTTGCTAGGGTGTTGCTATGTGGAGTTTTCGGTGGTTTTTACTGCATCGTTATTCAGTTGCTACAGTGTTATGGATGGTTGCTAGGGTGTTGCTATGTGGAGTTTTCAGTGGTTTTACTGCATTGCTATTCAGCTGCTACAGTGTTATGGATGGTTGCTAGGGTGTTGCTATGTGGAGTTTTCAGTGGTTTTACTGAATTGTTATTCAGGGTTTTCAGTGGTTTTACTGCATTGCTATTCAGTTGCTACAGTGTTATGGGTGGTTGCCAGGGTATTGCTATGTGGAGTTTTCAGTGGTTTTTACTGAATTGTTATTCAGGGTTTTCAGTGGTTTTTACTGCATTGTCATTCAGTTGTTACAGTGTTATGGGTGGTTGCTAGGGTGTTGCTATGTGGAGTTTTCGGTGGTTTTTACTGCATTGTTATTCAGTTGCTACAGTGTTATGGGTGGTTGCTAGGGTGTTGCTATGTGGAGTTTTCGGTGGTTTTTACTGCATTGTTATTCAGTTGCTACAGTGTTATGGGTGGTTGCCAGGGTGTTGCTATGTGGAGTTTTCAGTGGTTTTTACTGCATTTTTATTGAGGGTTTTCAGTGGTTTTTACTGCATTGTCATTCAGTTGCTACAGTATTATGGGTGATTGCTAGGGTGTTGCTAAATGGAGTTTTCAGTGGTTTTTACTGCATTGTTATTCAGTTTGTTGTTTTGTTTCCGCTGATTGCACAGATTGTTTTGAAACACACACTCACACACACACACACACACACACACACACATACTTGCATTTGTGGTTTATGGGGACACACAAGTATGTACAGTCTCAGTCTCTCGTGACTCTGTATGAGTGTGCTGTATGTTTAGTCTGTGTTTGGTCTCGTGTCAGTGGCTCATTCTGTAATTTTAGATGTTTTTTTGGTTCAGGAGTGTTTCAGCGTGAGGAAGCAGAGCCCAGCGGAGCTGACAGAGCTCACAGCAAACGTCCTGCTGTCAAACCGCAGGTGACCGCTGCAGTAACACCGCAGTACAGTCATGATATCAGCTGCTAATAACAGGACACTTCCATAATATACTACAACATTCCCATCAAGCGCTGCTGTGCTGTGAACATGAGACTGTGTGACGCGGGCCGTTAGTCCTGACCCTTCTGACTCCGTCTGACGGACAGCAGCTGCTGCAGAGGTCAGAGAGTCCTTAGACCATCTCGATCTGTAATACTGTACTGTACTTTATTATTGTAATGTAATGATTTTATAATAATAACAATACTAATTTATATTTTTATTATTTTATGGTTAGGTTTAATTTTAATGGTTCTTATTTTATTGTTTAGTAAGATTAATATTAGTTTCTTCTTTTTGTTATTTATGTTTTGTGAACTTATAAAATGCTTTAAGAGCTTTATAAGTTCTTAAATATATATGTCTTATATATGTAAATAATAATAATTTATAATAATAACAAAGATAGTTTTCAATTTATAAAGCTGTTCAAGATTTGCAATGATAATGATTGTTATTATTATGCATATTTTTATTAATGGTAAAGTTTGTTATAAATAAAAACTTTAACGTTTTATTATTTTATTTATAAATTATTTTATTATAAAGCGCTTTAAGATTTGTGTTAAGCACTTTATAAACTGAAATAATATTTGATTGTTATTCTTAAAGTAAAATATAATTTATAGTTTTTATTTTATTTCAGTTTATAAAGCACTTTAAGATTTGCAATAAGCACTTTATAAATGTAAATAATTTCTTCTTTTCTTCACATATTTTATTATTATTTATAAAGTGCTTCAGATTTGCAATGCTAATCACTTTATAAATTGAAATAATGATTTATTATTTTATTATTAATAATAAAGTTTTATTTTATTACATCCATTATAAATGCTTTAGGATTTACAATATGCACTCTATAAATTGACACAATAATTTATTAATAATAATAATAATATTTTAATTAATAAAATACGTTAATATTTTTCTTATTTTATGATATATTTGATCAAGTTTATAAATTGAAATAATGATATTATTATTATTATTATGTATCTGGTCTTACACCTTGTGCTCGTGAGTGTTTTATTAAGACTCTGTGTATGAATGAAGGAATCTGTGTTTGTGTCCAGATTACACTGCTGAGATTAACCAGTCGGGTCACACATAATCTGATTAGGATTTGGCCAGAGAACCGAAAAACCTGATGGATTACACCAGTAGAAACACACAGGACAATGAAATACACACACACACACACGCACTCACACACATGCACGCACTCACTCACACTCACAATCACAAACCATATATACCAGTACTCACACACACACACTCACTCACTCAATCAATCAATCAATCAATCAATCACACACACACACACACACACACACACACACACACTCACTCACTGACTCACACACACACTCACTCACTCACTCACTCTCCCACACTCACAAACCATATATACCAGTACTCACACACACACACACACACACACACACACACACACACACACACACACACTCACAAACCATATATACCAATACTCACACACACACACACACTCACAAACCATATATACCAGTACTCACACACACACACACACACACACACACACACACACACACACTCGCTCGCTCACTCACTCACACACACACACACACTCACTTACTCACTTACTCACTCACACACACACACTCACAAACCACACATGTTCATTTTTGTGAAAAGTGGGGACATCCCATAGGCGTAATGTTTTTTATAGTGTTCTTACTGTATGTGCTATTGCCCTACACCAACTCTACACCTAAACCTCCCCCTTACAGGAGACTTTGCATTTCAACTTTCCCCAAAAACCTCATTCTGAGTGATTTATAAGCGTTTTGAAAAGTGGGGACATGGGTCAATGTCCTGAAATGTCACCTTCACCTTGTAATAACTATGTCATACCTTTGTCATTATACACATCTATGTCCTGACTTTTCACAAAAACGCGCACATATATACCAGTACACTCACACACACTCACAAACCATATATACCAGTGTACACACACACACACACACACACACACACACAAACACACACTCACATGTGAGGCATGAAAACAGAGTTTCAGTGTCATTCAGACAACGCCGCTCGTCAGTCAGAGACAGCAGGGCTTTAATTAGAGATGGAAATATGACCTGGATGAACACAGCAGGAAGTGGCTCTGTTAGTGACAGGAAGCACAGTGTAAATCTGCAGCTGACTGATCTCAGGTCAGTGACTGATGTTCAGATGAAACACATGTGTTTTTAATGGCTCGGTGACGTGAACGACAGCTGCTTGTGTTCAGAGCGTCATCCCAAAAACACAGTCTCAGAAAACAGCAAAAACACACAGAGAGCTTTTATTATCAGAGACACAATTAACTGAAGAAACTAGTTCATAAAAGATAACTACATGAGAAAATATTGTGTACTACCAGCTAGGGGTAGACCGATATGTGTTTTTCAGGGCCGATGCCGATACCGATTATTACAGACCAAGTGGACCGATAACCGATATATTATGTCTGATGTAAAAATGAATATTAATGTCAAAATTAAGAATAACAAGGGCTCTGACAAAAACTGCCTTCCCTGGTGTTGATTGCACTTCTTACTCTTGTCATCCTCCATGCATCCATGTACAATAAGGGTAATATAAAGAGAGTTAAAAGTGGGGCCACTGCATGCTTCATGATTAAGCCTATGAATACTGTACTACAGCTAAACAGCTTGGGGAAATGAAAGTATTTGGCTTCAATAATTTACATGTTAGAAATGTATGTGTAATAGCATAACCTCTCATAATTATAATATAATAAGTGTAAATAATTTAATTGTCTTCATAGCTCCATTGTAGAAATTGTGAAGAAGACTGCAACTATTTTAATTAAACTATAATACTAATAGCCTGTTATAGGCACACTTGGTTCAATAGCCTATTGAAATGTCAAAATTTATGTCGTCCTAATCTTGGCCTGTGTGACAGTATCTTAATCTTGGCCTATGTGACAGTAATTTCGATTAGTTTTAATTTACAGTGCAGTGCAAATGAATCCATAAAACATTAATTTCAGTTATCTTTTAATCAAATGAGAGTTAAACTAAATTTTTTGGCAAACAAATGGGTTTACCATTAAAATTAAAACATGGAATAAATAGCGTATTGTGTGATTATTCTTTTAAACAAAAGTTGTTGTTGTAGTAGTAGTAGTAGATAAACCAAACTTTTATTTTGACGGGTTGCCATGAGGACCTCTTATGTGATATGACGATCGTTTTACTCAAATGAAACGGTCAAATGCTCATGAAGCAACTCTCAGAGCAGTTCTGGGGATGTTGGTCATGTATTTATGTCCTCATTTAGTGAGACGGCAGATGCTGAAAACACCGCGAGCGTCGCGCACTTCAGTGTGTGTGTGTGTGTGTGTGTGTGTGTGTGTAATCAAAACCGCGCGTCTGTGCCATTCACATATACAGAGAATTCATATTTAAATAAGTCTTTTTGCAGCTTAGTATTTACAGATACTAGTCCATAGCGCGAGTCAATTTAACTGACCTACTTTTGATTAATTCATCCAAACTTTGACGAACTCCGTGCGCAGTAAATTCCCTTTATATGACTGGATTCCGCGATTCCGTCTGCGTTTTCCCATCGCGGAAACCATAAATAGATAATATTGAGGTGTTTTGCAACTTCAGTGTAGTGGATTGTGATTCATTGCAACTTGAGCAACGTCTGCTGCTGCCTTTGAGAGACAACTGATGCGTGATGATCACTGAAACTGTAGCAAGCGCTTTCAGTGAGAGTGCCTTAGTCTTCCACATTGATTGGTCTGACTCGTGACTCCCAACAAATCAGATGCGCGGTGGGCGGAGACTGCTCGAGGCCACAGAGTGGTGAGTTCTGACAGGCTGCATCAGAGCCAAATAGCGCGTTTCAAAATTAAATAATTTTATCGGCACATCGGTTTTGAAAACGACCGATACCGATAATCATAAAAATGAGTAATATCGGCGCCGATAATCGGTCGACCCCTACTACCAGCAGTATTAGTATTAGCAGTAATGTAATATCATTAGATGCTATTATAGTATTTATTTAGATTTTTTAATTTTGTTTTCATTTTAATTTCAGTTAAAGTTGTAGCAATTTTATTGTGTTTTGACATTTTTATATGTGTATATATAGTTTATAATAATTTTTCATTTTATTTATTTATTGTTAGTTTAGTACATCAAGTCAAACTAAATGAATATGAGAAATGTTGCCAAAATATGTCTATATTTTCTAGTTCATGTCTATAGTTTCAGTTTTAGTTTTATTTATTTTAATACATCAAGTTAAAGTAAATAAAAATGAGAAATGTAGCCTTGGCAGCTAGCTGGGAAAAAAAAAAAAGAAGTATTTTTTTTATATACTATTAATCTATAAATACGCTAATACAATCAACCAAATATACTAATAAAAACAAGTATTAAATATGCAAATAACAATACTGTAAAATATGCTAATACATTATATTAATATTTGGAATTAGTATTTTTTGTTCCAGTTTTAATTTTTATTTAAGTTTTAGTTATTTTACTTTTAATTATTTTTTGTAAATATTTCCGTTTAGCTTTAATGTGTCTTTATTTTTGTTTCAGTTTTAGTCATTTTAGAACTTAAGCTTAAACTTATTTTACATCAGTTAGTTGCCAGGGTCAAGTTTTCATAGAATATTTCTATTTTATTTCATTACAGAATTAATAAAATTCATGAAAATAATATTTTAAATGAAGAAGCAGCACTGCAGTATGTGTCTCTGTGCAGAAGGACGTGTGATTTGAGTGTGTGTGTGTGTGTGTGTGTGTGCGTGTGCGTGTGTGTGTGCGTGTGTGTGTGTGTGAGTGTGTGTGTGTGTGTGTGCGTGTGTGTGTGTGTGTGTGTGTGTGTGTGTGTGTGTGTGAGTGTGTGTGAGTGTGTGTGCGTGTGTGTGTGTGTGCGTGCGTGCGTGCGTGTGTGTGTGTGTGTGTGTGTGTGTGTGTGTGTGTGTGTGTTATTGATGAGAACAGCAGCATCAGACTGATCGCGGAGCGTATGAAATCGATCGGTGATTGATCTGTGCTGTTAGTGGAGCGTGATGTTCTCGCCGGGGGGAAGGTGAACAGGTCTAGATCAGACTGAACCGGTTTGTGACCTCAGACTGCGGTCGGTTTGTTTTTCTTCTCTCTCTCCTCTGCTGGATGCCACAGTGTTTTCTTCTCTTTTATAGATGCTCTGAAGAGATTTGTGGTCTGAAAACGTTTGATTTTTTAGCATGAGTGTCTTTAATTATCGTCTGACTGATGCGCTGTCACTCGCTCACACTCATTCTCTCTCTCTCTCTCTCTCTCTCTGTGTCTGGATGTCTCTCGCCCAGCGCAGTGAATACAGATCAGGCGTGCATCTGAATGATCTGCTGTAGGATGATTGATTGATTGATTGATTCGGAGGGGTTTGTTCTCCTGGCTTCCAGCAGTAACTGTGTTTCCATGACATACAGACCCTGAAACACAGCACTAAATAACACCCCTCTCTCTCTCTCTCTCTCTCTCTCTCTATATATATGTCTCTCTCTCTGTCTCTAGAGAAGCTGTATAACTCCAATGGCCGTGACCTGAGGAGGGCGTTGTTTTCCCTCAAGCAGATATTCCAGGTATAAAAACACACATTTACTTAGTAATACGACCATATCGCATATTCTGTCACTCAAACATGTTATATTATTAAAACAACTTAAATTTAAGACCATCTGATGACCGTGTGTGTGTGTGTGTGTGCAGGACGATAAGGACCTGGTTCATGAGTTCGTTATGGCTGAAGGTTTGACGTGTTTAATTAAAGTCGGCGCTGAAGCGGATCAGAACTACCAGAACTACATCCTCAGAGGTTCGTTTGCATCCTCAGACTTATGAAAGTTACAGGAACATTTAAAATATGGCATATAGATGATGATTTTCTGTTATTGTATTTTCATCACCATATGAGGGAGAACAGTGCCACCTTTTGGTTGCCATTGTTATTACTAGGCTATAGAAAACCATGCTGTTTTTAATACAATTTATTAATTAACTGTCTTTAATATTGTTTGATAAATGTTTCTTCTATGTCACAATCAAGTCACAAAAACTGAAAGATATATTTTTTCATTATTATTTCTGTAATTCATCTGAATTCTTCTGAAATTAATTTCTGTATTTTGTAATTATTTTAAAATAATAATAACAATGGTTAACATTATTGTAATACAGTTATTTTTCATTCAAATTAGCAATAATTTAAAGCCACTCCAAATACTTCCTTGGTTCATACATTTTAAAATAATAAATGTTTAACTAATAAATTATTAAAACTAAAAAAGAACTAATTATACTTTATTTATAATATTAAATCATATAGTTTTATAATATTTTTTTGTGTTAATTAATTGCAACACCAAATTCTACTGTGCTGCATGATTTTTTAATTTTATAAATCCAGTACTAATAAATAATTAAAACAAAAATAAATTAATTATACTTAATTCATATCTATAAATTAACAATTACTTATAATTAATCATTGTTAATTACTATTTATTTTAAAGCCACACCAAATTATTTAAACAAATATTTAATAATAAATATACAATTAATATTACAATTATGAATTATACTTAATTTATGATTATAATTAATACTTACTTATAATTAATAATTATCAGTCATTTTAAACCACAACAAATACTTCCATGATGCATTAATTCTTAAATAGCAAATACACAAATAATAAATAATTTAAACAAAATAATGAATTAATTACATTTTATGATTATGAACGAATAATTCCTTATAATGTATTAGTTATTAACTATTAATAATTTTAAAGCCTTGCCAAATACTACCATCATGCATGTTTTCTTTTTAAATTAAAAATAAACAATTGATAGTCATTTATATCCAAATGAAAAAGTATTTTGCAGCTGGGATGCAAAACATTTGAACTCTGCAATCTCAATAAAATTATTTAGAAAAATCCTTATTTGGTTCATCCTGAGAAATGTGACAGCGACTTATTCCTCATTAGAATAAAACCACTCAGTGAAGAGTTACAGTAGAGTGTCAGAACAACCCGCAATATTATTATTAGCTCTGACCAATCAGAGGCAGCATCCATGCTGCTAGGCCCCGCCCACTTCCATCAGGTTTATGCTAATGAGCGTTCAGTGTTCAGCGGCGTGTGTTTGTCTCTGCAGCTCTGGGTCAGATCATGCTGTATGTGGACGGCATGAACGGGGTCATAGGTCACACCGAGACCATCCAGTGGCTCTACCTGCTCATCGGCTCAAAGGTGACGCGCCGTTTGATCAGTGTGTGTGACGATCAGCGTAAGAGTGAGATCTGATCCGTGTGTGTGTGTGTGTGTGTGTGTTCAGTTTCGTCTGGTGGTCAAGACGTCTCTGAAGCTGCTGCTGGTGTTTGTCGAGTATTCAGAGTCCAACGCACCGCTGCTCATCCAAGCCATCAACACCGTCGACTCTAAGAGAGGTACACACACACACACACACACACACACACACACACACACACTCTTTCATTCGAGTCTCCTTCACTCGTTCCGCTGCTTGTCCATGTTGGGGTTGTTCATAGAGAGTACGGATGGGTGTATTGATCCTGAAGTATCAATAAATTATTTGCATGAATGATGCATGAATTATTTAAATAATAAATAAATAAATCATTAAAAATGATTAATTTATCAATTATAAATTATAATTACATTATTTTAAATTATAATTAATAATATAACCAATATAAATAATACAAAAATGATTAGTTTGTTTGGTCAGTCGTGAGTTTTGAATGATTCCGCTAAATTATGATGTGTGTGTGTGTGTGTGTGTGTGTGTGATATGGTCAGGCTGTAAGCAGTGGTCAAACGCCATGGAGATTTTAGCAGAGAAGGATGGTGTGGACACAGAGCTGCTGGTTTATGTGATGACGCTTATTAACAAGGTGAGACACACACACACACACACACACACACACACACTCAAATGAGCTTTATTGGCATGAATGTGTAACATCACAATGTTGCCAAAGCAATAAATATATTATACAACCATACAGATAAATACAATCTAGGGGATACACATATACATGTCCATATTATACATGTAAGTGAAAAAAACCAACAAAACAAACAAGAAATTACAAAATAAATGAATACAGAGTGCAGTTATGAATGGAAAGCAGGGATCAGCCTTTGTCCCTCATTTGATGGCAGGAGGACACATACTGCGCTGCCACACTTCTCCTTTTCTCCCAAACTTTCTCTCAATTCAATTCAATTCAATTCAAATCAGTTCAGTATGTGCTTTATTGTTGCAATGAATTGCCAAAGCATAGTGTTTACATTGAATCTAGAACAGATGTATTTAAATAATAATAATAATACATAAATAAATACATGGATGTATATATAATTAAACAAAATAGAACAAATCAGTTCTATGAACAATGTAAAATTCAGTGAGGTGAAACTGTCTCTGTCAGACGCTGGCGGCGCTGCCCGATCAGGACTCGTTCTATGATATGGTGGATGTTCTGGAGGAGCAGGGCATGGAGAGCGTGTGTGGGCGTTATCTGGGCCGGAAGGGAACGGATCTGGATCTGCTGGAGCAGCTCGGCGTCTACGAGGTCTGACAGACTCTGACGGATGACTGAGGTCTGATCCGGTCTCTGGTTCTGATGCGTCTCTGTTCCTGCAGGCCACTCTGGGGCACGAGGACGGCGATGACGCTCTGCCTCCGTCCTCCGCTCGCCGGGACAGACGCTGCTCCAGCGAGGGGCGGGGCTTGCAGAGACGCCGCAGCCGCAGGCATTCATTGGGCAGATCAGGCCACGCCTCCCCGCTCAGCCCCGCCTCCCCTCACCGCGCAAACTTCCAGCCGTTTAACGGACAGGAGCTCAACGAGAGGTGAGACGTCTCACTAGACCGCACTCATCCAGACAGACAGCCACAGACTTCACATTCGTTATCAATTAAAAACAGTTCAGTCTAATTAAAATGGACTTATCTATGAAATAGAGGAATCCAGTCATAAAAATGGTGTTTATAGCGCAGAATATCACGGGATTTGGAATATTTTGGAATAAATTCAATTATTTAAGAAATTCAATTATAGATGATAAATTAGTTCTAAATCTAAAATGCAGAACAATTTACAAATACTACACAGAATTTGGGGAAAATAAGAGATTTCGTAGGCCTGTGTTTTTGTTCAAATTTTAATAAATTGTAAAAGTTTTATGAACTCAGTTTTTAGATTGATTACTGTTTTATTAATCAATTAAAATGGAATCCGGAAAAATTTAAATGGCATATACATAATTTAGTGAAAAATGAAACATATTTCAAACGGCTGTTTTATTGTTTAAATTGTAATTAATGAATAAATATTTTAACATTTTATTAATTCAGTTGTTTAGACAAGGTTTCCTGGTTTGACTTTGATTAGAATTTAATTAATTAAAATGGAATATACATAATTTAGGAAAAAAATAAAACATACTTCACAGGGCTGTTTTATTGATAATTGTAATAAATTGTTGAGGTTTTATGAATTCATTTGTTTAGACATGGTTTTTATTTAATTTTAATAAATTAAAATGGAATCCAGAAAAATGTCAATGGAAAACGTAGATTTGAATAAATTGATGAATGGTTAACAATTTATGAATTCAGTCATTTTGAATTTTTATTTTTTAATGATGACAATTTAATTAATAAATTAAAGTGCAATCTGGAAAAAAAAAAAGAATGGTAAACAGTATTTTGGGGAAAAAATAAAACAATTTTTATTGTTAAAATTGCAATAAATGAATAAATATTTAACTTTTCATGAATTCAGTTGTTTAGACAGTGTTTCCTGATTTGACTTTGATTACAGTTTAATTAAGCAATTAAAACAGAATCTGGACAAATGAAAACAGAAAACACAAATTTAGGACAAAACAAATCAGATTTCATATGGATGTGTTTGAAATCATTGACTGAAGAAGTTCCTTTCCAGTTGCTGGCTCGGAAGGCAGCTGTCTGTGTAGACAGTAGTGTAGTTGAGGAGGGTTTAGAGCGCAGTGAACGCAGTATTGTGGGATTTTCTCCATGTTCTGCTGGTGTTTTTGCTCCAGAGCTCGTGTGATGCATGAATGTCTCCCGGTGATGTAAGTCCTCATGCTGTGAGACGCTCTAATAACAGCACAGCAGCTGCCTCTAATAACAGCACTGCCCAGCGAGCAGTATTATATTAGCAGTATTGTTTGTTATTGGTATGTGTGTATGAGATGAGGTGAGATGAGTGTTGTGTTATTAGAGGCATCTGTGTAGTTCAGTATCTCAGCTCACTCGTGTTCTGCTGTGGTTTTATCATCACTAACTAACGAACCTGATCACCTGCGTCACACACATGCACTGATATGTGACTCGTTCAGCTCAGCTCAGATCAGTGCTGTTTTTAGTATCATTGGCATACTAGTAGTTTTTCATATTTTGATGTAATTAATGTTTTTATATTTTCTGATTTCATTTTAATTTTAAAGTAATGTCCATTTATTTTTTTTATTTCCGATTTAATTTAAATATTTTCAATTAAAATTCTGTTTTAATTTTTGTTAAATGTTGTTTTTTTATTTTTTTAATGTCTAGTTGTTAGTGCTGTCAAACGATTAATCGCATCCAAAATAAAAGTTTTTGTTTAGATAATATATGTGTGTGTTCTGTGTATATTTATTATGTATATATAAATGCACACACATGCAGTATATATTTTGAAAATATTTAGATGTATTTGCATGTATATATTTATATTCATATAAATTATATCATATATAAATATATTTAATATATAAGCGTAACATGTTTTTCTGAAATATATACATGCATGTGTGTGTATTTATATATATATATATATATATATATATATATATAATAAATATACACAGTACACATATATATCATGTAAACAAAAACTTTTATTTTGGATGTGATTAATCGTGATTAATAATTTGACAGCACTAGTTTTAGATATACATTTGATTTCAGTTTACATTAAGTAACATAAATGTTTTAACTGTTTTTGTTTTAGTTAATATCGGAGCAGTCACACTCAGTGTATATAATGGATAGAAACTTTCCTTAATGTTTTTTTTTTTTCTTTATAGAAGTTTGGTGTATGATGTAAATAAGCTGTTTAAATCTCAAACGTCCTTCACAGTTCAGCTATGAATATTTCTCAGTCACTCATTCACGTGTGTGTTTGCTCACGAGCTGCTCTCACGATGGACTGACCGACTGATGATGAAGATGATGTTGTTCTCTCTGGGGTTTCTGTGCATGGCTGCTGTTTGTGGTTTTTCTGCAGAGAGGAGGATGAGGAGGAAACTCCTGTCACTGAGTCTGCTTCAGATGATGATGATGATGATGATAATCTCAGTATGGTCAGGTATTTTAGTGCAGAGAGTGCTGGTTCTTGAGTCACAGTCACAGACGTCTTGTGCTCCGTCAGATTCACAGTTTGACCTGTGACCTCTGCTGAGGAAGAGTTAGATGATTTTTTATGATGTGTGTGTGTCACTCACTGCTGAACACCAAACGCTAAACGCTGTTGTCAAGAGAAATTCTTCCCACACCATTAAACTTCCCCATTTAGGAGCCCTAAACGACTAATTATAAATCTAACATCATTGATATGCTTAGCCTTTGTGATTTATGTCTTTTAAATGATATATCACCTCATATAACCAAAACTATAACTGCTCAAATTCACTTTCTCTAACTTTAACTTCTCTAACAAGCTGATAAATGTATATTATATTATATTATGGACATATATTTATTCACATATATGTTATTATATACTGTATGATTATTCAGTGTGTTATTTACATTTTACATCTATATTATTATATATCATACTTTATTGTTATTTTTTGTTAACAGTGCTATTACTAGTTCACATACATTTATTTACATATACATATTTTCATTGTTTTATATATTTTCAGTGTTATTTATTATTTACATACTTCTAAATTCTAATTATATAATATATTATATAACCTATATTATATTACATTATTATTTAATATATTATCAGATTATGTATAATTTGTATATTAGGTCATCAATATAATGTATTGTTTACATATATTTATTTACATATAAAATGTGTTTTGCATTTTATATGTAACATTTTAAGCATTTTAATTACATACATATTTGTTATATTATTATTTGATATATTATCAGATTATATGCAATTTACATATATTTATTTACATAATTTTTTTGTATTATTTTATGTATATTATTATTTAATATATTATTATATATATAATCAGCATTATGTATCATTTGCATATATATTGTCTTATATTATTATTTGATGTGTTTTCTACATATTATTATTTTATATATGATCAGTATTAAGCAGGGATGCACCGATGTATCGGCCACCGATATTTATCGGCCGATTTTTGCTTATTTTTAAGCCATCGGCATATCGGAAGTAGCATGAAAAGGGTCGATACCTATGGTTTATTAATTAGCTGCATGGAGACAATGAGTTGCATGTCTGTTGCATAATCCAACGTTTTTCTCTGGGCAAAATAATTAAATACTTGCCAAAACAAAATAAAATCTGTACAAAATATAGTTTGTGCAAATGTGACGCAGACGCATCCAACGGGTGAAATGCCCGCGCTCAGCTGTAAATTCATCATTGGTAAGTCGCAATGGCAATTCCCCGGCATGAGTTCATTATCAAAATAAAATACAGTTAAAGAAATTTACACTGTTACACTGCTCAATTTAAATAGTCCGTAGTACAGTCTGTGCCGTTTTGTGTGACCAGTGAAGGATGATGTTTTACGTCAATAATGCGAGTGAAGAACAAAAGCCTATAGTTTACATAATAAATAATATTTTAGCATCCAGATGCGTCACAAATATGGAAACATTTGGATTCGTGCAGAATGAGAGGCTTCAGTTTTGCTTTTAAATTCGTTTTGGTTTGACGTTTATATTTAGCCTAGCTACAAGGGAAGGGAACTAAAATAGCCTAATTGTGTTTGAAATGTTTGTAAACATTTTATTTACTAATATTTTAGCCTACATTATTTCTTAATGTAATAATAAAATGCGATGTACAGCCTACTAATTTATTTTCTCTCAGAACGCTTATAAGGGTAGCTTTTTTTTTAATCTATGCTGCAGAAATGTGTAAATATCTTGAAAAAATACTTTAATGTCTTAAAAGCGTTGACAGTTTTTCTTTTGTTTAATACATTTGGTCATAATCTAGAAAAGATGATGCTGTATTGGCTATGACTAAGCGCAAGATAGGCTACCAGATCAAGACTCTCTTCATGTGTTTTTTTTTCTTTTGAGTAAAGAAAACGCTGTACTTTATTATTATTATTATTATTATAGGCAAAGAAAAAGTAAAAAAAACGAACATGCTTTTTTCTTATCAAACCGGTTTCAGAACTGTAATAATACAGAGAAACGCAGGAACAGAAACATTTAAATACAGATTCTGCTCGGAGTGAACCAATCAAATTTTTATTTGTATTTTTTTCGTTTTTAAGCCCTGCTTTATGCAATTGACCAATATCGGTATCGGAATCGGCCAATAGTTGTTTGTTAAAATCGGTATCGGTGTCAGCCAAAAAAAAATCCTATCGGTGCATCCCTAGTATTAAGTATTATTTATTTTGTTATTATATTATGCATAATCAATATTGTGTAGCTGATTAGTTAGCAGGACAACACACGTGTGTTTTTGATCAGACGTTATCAGTGTGTTTGTGGTGGGTTGGTTTTAACACTGTCTCCAGGAGCATACAATAAAACACAAACACAAGTCCCTGTTTTATTTTACCCATGATGCCGCTCTTCAGCACATCAGAGCACAGCAGCAAACTCACACCTGAAGAGGAGGTGGAGCCGAGGGAGGCCCCGCCCCCTCCTGACTCCGCCCAGCCATCGCTCCTGGCCAATCTGCTGGCACGGCGCCGGTCGTCCGTCAGCGTCCCGCCGTCCAATGAGATCAGCCCTCCGCTGCGAGGCTCCGCCCACCTGCCGTACCTGCCCCACTCGCCCTTCTTCCTGTTCTCCTACGATCTGGAGGAGCAGGAGGAGACAGTGCCTCAGAAGAGCAGCAGGTAGACTCTGGTATCCCATGATGCACCTGCTCACGTGTGTCTCCAGCGGATGATTCACTCCTCACTGATTCGCTGATGATCAGCACTGCTTCTGTTCCCCGTGTGAATGCCTCACGTTAAGCTTGATGCTGATGTTTATGCTTTAGGTGAACGGCGTCACACATCGCTCGTGAAGCTCCGAGTGTCTGATGATGGTTTCTGAACCGAATCTTCATTAACACTCACTCTTTCTGTCTGTGTGTGTTTTCTCTCAGGTCGTTCTCTGCTGTAAGTTCTTCATCCACAGCAGACAAACAGCACAATGACCGGTGAGCTCAGCACGACTAATCACATTCACTTCTATAGAGCGGTGTATACCATACAGATTGATTCTCAGCAGCTTCACATTAATAAACAGGAAAATAACAGTGTCAATGTTCATCAGTTATGAAACTAATTCAGTTTCAGCTGTGAGCAGCTCTACAGAAAACTATATAGTGTTTATTCAGATCAGTTCAGATTCAGTGTTGAGTTCAGTTCAACAACTGTGTTAATGTTATATTATATTATATCTTGTATTATTTACAGAATATTATTGTTGTTATTATTATTATTGTTATTATATTACCAGTATTATTTACTTATATATTATCATTTTATGTATAACCTTATTTAATATATTATCAGTATTATTATAATTTAATATACATTCATTTATGTGTATATAGATATATATATATGTGTGTGTGTGTGTGTGTGTGTGTATACATAATGTGATTTTATGTTTTTATTTACATAACTAAATGTTATTTAATATATTTTTATTTTATATATGATCATTTTTATATTACCAGTATTATTTATTATTTACACATTATTATTTTAATTATTTTGTTTATTATCAATATTATTTTTATTTACATATATTTATTTACATATATAATATAGTTTTAATTGTTAACATCTGTCTATCTATTTATCATTCATCTATCTATCTGTCTGTCTGACTATAAAATATTAATGTCACAATAATGGAAAATTAACATTTATAAAATAATATTATATTATATTATAATGTATATTATAACATAAATGTATACTATTTTATGTAACAATATACATTTTATTATACTATAATTATTACAATATTTTCAAAAATATTAATTTTGCTTCATTCAGTTCAGTGTTGATTCAGTTTAGTTCAATAACAGTGTCAGTGTTACGAAATTTGTGAGGCACTTCAGGGCATTTATGAGTTGATAAAAAGGAAATAATTAATTCAATCATAAAATGTGAAATCAAATCAATTTTGAAATAAATCTAAATAAAACATTTACTAAAATAATATGAAATAATTTTTGCATGTTGAATGTCATGAGCGCGAACATTCGATATACATATGTTGTTAAATGATTAAAAAAGAGAATGCACTGTGTTAATAGAGAATGCCATGCACTGTGTTAATAGAGAATGCACTGTGTTAATAGAGAATGCACAGTGTTAATAGAGAATGCACTGTGTTAATAGAGAATGCACAGTATTAATAGAGAATGCACAGTGTTAATAGTGAATGCACAGTGTTAATAGAGAATGCCATGCACTGTGTTAATAGAGAATGCACTGTGTTAATAGAGAATGCACTGTGTTAATAGAGAATGCACAGTATTAATAGAGAATGCACAGTGTTAATAGAGAATGCACAGTGTTAATAGAGAATGCACAGTGTTAATAGTGAATGCACAGTGTTAATAGAGAATGCACTGTGTTAATAGAATGCACAGTGTTAATAGAGAATGCACAGTGTTAATAGTGAATGCACAGTGTTAATAGAGAATGCACTGTGTTAATAGTGAATGCACAGTATTAATAGAGAATGCACAGTGTTAATAGAGAATGCACAGTATTAATAGAGAATGCACTGTGTTAATAGAGAATGCACAGTATTAATAGAGAATGCACTGTGTTAATAGAGAATGCACAGTGTTAATAGAGAATGCACAGTGTTAATAGAGAATGCACAGTGTTAATAGAGAATGCACAGTGTTAATAGTGAATGCACAGTGTTAATAGAGAATGCACAGTGTTAATAGAGAATGCACAGTGTTAATAGAGAATGCACAGTGTTAATAGTGAATGCACAGTATTAATAGAGAATGCACAGTGTTAATAGAGAATGTCATGCACTGTGTTAATAGAGAATGCACAGTGTTAATAGAGAATGCACAGTATTAATAGAGAATGCACTGTGTTAATAGAGAATGCACTGTGTTAATAGAGAATGCACAGTGTTAATAGAGAATGCACAGTTAATAGAGAATGCACAGTGTTAATAGAGAATGCACAGTGTTAATAGAGAATGCACAGTATTAATAGAGAATGCACAGTTAATAGACAATGCACAGTGTTAATAGAGAATGCACAGTGTTAATAGACAATGCACAGTGTTAATAGAGAATGCACAGTTAATAGAGAATGCAGTGTTAATAGAGAATGCACAGTATTAATAGAGAATGCACAGTGTTAATAGACAATGCAGTGTTAATAGAGAATGCACAGTGTTAATAGATAATGCCAGTGTTAATGGTAATGGATGGTGTTTAGGCCTGCTCTGGGCGGCCTGCTGTCGTCGTCGTACCGGCAGCATCAGGAGTCTCTGGCGGCGGAGAGAGAGAGACGCCGGCTGGAGCGAGAGGAGCGACTGCAGCGCATCGAGAGAGAGGAGCGCAACCGACACAGGTCCAGCAGCTACAATACACTCAATCACACACACATGATGAGTTATCATAATACAGATCACCTGATCTCATCCTCCTGCCTGTGTGTGTGTGTGTGTGTGTGTGTGTGTGTGTGCAGTCGGGACTATGTGTCCAACATGGAGGAGGCCAGACACGCTCGAGAGGAGAGGTGAGTTTATTCACTATAGTTGACCAGTCATATTTAGTCAGTAAACATCATGGAGAATTAAGGGTCAAACCCTAGCAACTAATATATATATATATATATATATATATATATGTATATAACACATCTCTTCCATCTTTATTTGACCCTCTAACTCTAGCACTCTCTATTCTAATTCTGTTTTATCTATCTGTCGTCTTTGTATTTATTAGTCTTCTTTGTATCTATGTGTCCCTCTAACACTAGCTTTCTTTTTTTATTCTATCTACTTGTTTTCTTTATAAAAAACAAACAAACAAACACTTGCTACGTGTACTGCGTTAGGCTAACTGAGACTTGTCATAATGCTTGCATGTTGTTGCTCTTTTGTTGGTTTTGATTGCTTCTATTGTCCTCATTTGTAAGTCGCTTTGGATAAAAGCGTCTGCTAAATGACTAAATGTAAATGTAAATATATACACACACACACACACACACACACACATATATATATATATATATATATATATATATATATAAATAAAGTGTGTGCCCTTTTATATTCTGGGTGGATGGATAGATAGATAGGGAGCCCTTTTACATTATAAGGTTACAACTATGCCTAACAACTTAACCCAAACTTAAATTTAATTAATATTTATTTTTAAATAGATGATCAACACTCAACTTAAAAAAAAAATTGAATGCAAACATGTAAATCGCACATAATGCAGTTTTTAAATTAACTTTTAAATAATAAAATTCCTAGGCTATTTGTTAAAATATATTCAGTTACACACTGGCTGTCATAGCATGTTTCATAACAGATTCATTTAAACAATAATTAAGACTAACAGGTTTAGTAAAATATAATAAGTATATGGTGTAATATTTGGCGAAATGCTCTTTTAGGCTTCATTTCTCTAATGAACTAACGAGCTGTGGACACTGATGTCTTTCCACGGACTGTCAAAACACCATTTATTATTTGAATTTCCTGAAAGCAAAAATAAAAATACCGTATTCGTTCGGTACACATGCGTACCAAACCGAAAGACCCGTGCCGAAATGGTTCGGTATGAATACGTGTACCGTTACCCCCCGTTACACCCCTAATATATACACACACACAGATAAAAATACATCTTCATCACACAAACTAATTAATATTAAGTATTTAAGTATTTATTTTATTATCTTAATATTCTTAAATACTTTTATATTAATGTATCAGACTATTATGCTTTTTTGAGGTGTCTCTCATAGGTCATGCAGTGTTATGCAGAGTGTGTGTGTGTGTGTGTGTGTGTGTGTGTGATGTCACATCTTGAACAGGTTTAGTCTTATTTTCCCTCCTCAGCCTTTTTTAACCCACTTTTCCTCGAATCCAAACACATTTTTCCTCCTCCTCTCGCTTCCACACATTCCCGTCCCGTTTGACTGTGAACACACAGCGTGAGAACGTGTCTTCAGAGCGAGGAGAGGAGAAGCGGAGCAGACAGGATTGACTGTGTTTGATGAACGTGTGTGTCAGGTTTCGGACGGCCGAGCGACTGGCGGACGAGGAGTTTGAGCGAGAGCGAATGCATTCTGCGCCTCGAGGTCTCAGCCTCACTCTGAGCCCGACGGACACCTGTCAATCATCCCACAGTGCCACGCCCTCCTCTGTGACATCACAGGACGAGCAGGACACGCCCATCACGTCGTACCCGCCTTCTGAACCAGGTACATCCACCTGACACACGCTCAATATGTGACCCTGGAGCACAAAACCAGTCACATGGCTCAATCTTTTGAAATTGAGATTTATACATCATCTGAAATCTGAATAAATAAGGATAGGACAATATTTGACCGGGATGCAACTATTTGAAAATCTGGAATCTGAGGGTGCAAAAAAATCTAAATATTGAGAAAATCACCTTTAAAGTTGTTCAAATGAAGTTCTTAGCAATGCATATTACTAATCAAAAATGAAGTTTTGATATATTTACGGTAGGAGATTTACAAAATATCTTCATGGAGCATGATCTTTACTTAATATCCTAATGATTTTTGGCATAAAAGAAAAATTGATAATTTTGACCCATACAATGTATTGTTGGCTATTGCTACAAATATAGCTGTGCTGCTTATGACTGCTTTTGTGCTGCAGGGACACATTATAATCACTGAACGCAAGCTGTCGTATAACATCATTTCAGAGAAAAAACACAAAAAATGAGTAACCGGTGACCTGTCTGTTTAGTTTTAATCACTGAAGGAGTCTGGATTCACGTCAAGGTAGATGTTTGTGTGTGTGGACAGAGATGATTGGTTTTTAGGATGTCATGGATGTTTATCATGTTGAAATGTCCCACAGCTGCTGATGTGTTTCACAGAATCAAGAATTTTGCATATGTTCAACATGCAATGATTTAACGTGCCACGTGTGATGCTATACACACACACACACACACACACACACACACACACATATATATATAGTTATAGTATATAAAATATATTTTATGTGTTATATACTGTATATATATAAACACACACACATTTACTTTAGGTTATAGTTACACACACACACACACACACACACACATATATATATATATATATATATATATAAACTAAAGTTAAAAGTAAACAATCAAAATTACTCAATTAAAATTTTATTATATATAAAATAATATGCAATTAAAATGTATATTATTAAATTTTTGAAATATTATATAAATATGAAAAATCTAAAATATCAAAATAAAAATTATTTTGAAAATGCTGTATGTGTGTGTGGTATAAATTACATTGAATATGAAAGATCCAAAATATATCACAAATTTAAAAATACATTTAAAAATGTATATATGCATATACAGTATTAAGTTAAATAAACAAATAAATTTGTTCTATATGAGTAAAAAATTCAAGCTAATTAAAATACTACATTAAAATGAAATATTATTATATTTAAAATAATATGCAATTAAATATGGATATATTATATTAAATATTATCAATTGTATATAAATATGAAAATAAAAATGCAAAAGTGTGTGTGTGTTATATAAAATGCATTATATATGAAACATCAAAAATATGAAAAATATATATATATTTAACAAAAAAACTGTACATATGCATATGCATAAAAGTTAAATAAACATATAAAACAAACAGGAAGTAAGACGCGTGTCTTGAGGTGGCAGGTCGAGTCTTTAACTCACGCGAGGAAACATGTTTGGAAAAAGCAAAGCAAAAACAACTGTTCTGAAGTCAGTGTGTCTTTATTTAACTGTTTAAAAGGACTCAGTCATGAGCGCTGATACTGTAACCTCTCCATCACCTCACACACACACACACACACTCGCTCTCAAACAGGCTGTGTGTTATTTCTCAGAGGAGGTGTGTGTGTTTGGTGGAGTGCTGACACAAACAGGTGTGTTCCCTGTTCATATCCGTAAGAGGTCTGCTTTCGGGGCCACAGAGGGTCCTTGCAGAGCCCGTCATCTGAGGGACTTTATTAGTGCAGGAAGTCACATGTTGAACCTTGATTACAAGCACACTATACACACTGTATACTGCTCTCTTCTGTTCACCAAGGCTGCATTTATGTAATTAAAAATACAGTAGAAATTGTGAAATACCAATACAATTTAAAACAGCTGTTACCTATGTGAATCTATAGTCAAATGTAATTGATTGCTGTGATCAAAGCATCATTACTCCAGTCTTCAGTGTCACATGATCCTTCAGAAATCAAGTAAGATTTAAAAAAAATAAAAAATTATATTTCAAATAAATGCTGTTCTTTTGAACTTTCTATTCATCTGTGAATCCTGAAAAATAAGATTTATCAAAGTTTCCACAAAAATATTGTGCAGCACGACTGTTTTCAACATTGATAATAATCAGAAATGTTTGTTGAGCAGCAAATCAGTATATTAGAATGATTTCTGAAGATCATGTGACACTGAAGACTGGAGTAATGATGCTGAAAATACAGCTTTGATCACAGAAATAAATTACAGTTTAATAGGTATTCACATAGAAAATAGCTGTTTTAAATCATAATAATATTTCATAATTTTTACTATATTTTTGATTAAATAATTGAGCCTTGGTGAACAGAAGAGCCTCAAAAACATAAAAAGTCTCTATCACCTTCCCCACAGACACCAATGATCTAGAACCGGACGTGGAGGCCAGTCTAGAACCCGAGGAGAAGGACGTAGAACCCAGAGAGGAACAGGAAGAGGAAGTGGAGGAGATAAGTGCTGAACAGGAAGTGGGCGGAGCTGAGGAGCAGGCGGAAGAGGAAGAGGAGGGGTCTGAACGGGAAGCGCCGGATGGAGAGGCGGAGGACAGCGGGATCTTAAGTGATAAAGAACGACAGAACGAAGAAGTGAACGAGAAGGATAACTGCTCCGCCTCCAGTATATCCTCAGCCAGCAGCACACTAGAAAGGGAAGATCGACTCACTGCAGGCGGAGCGGAGACGGGTGAGAATAATGATTACTAAATAATATTAAGGAAATGTGTCCATAAAAAAAAAAAACTATAAAAAATAATTATTGCTTCAACTATAAATAAACTAAATTTGGTTAAAAATAAACTAAAGTTGGTTAAAAATTGTAAATATTAAATATTATTATATTTAGTAAAATACTTAATAAACATATGTGTTATATTGAATATAATTCAGAATAACTGTGTGTGTATGTGTGTGTGTGTGTGTGTATATATATATATATATATATATATATTATTCATTTATTTATTTTTAAATTTGGGAAAAAATTAATTTGAAAATGCTTAACTATAAAAATTGCTACAAGTAAAACTGGACTAAAATGTAAAGTTAATCTGAAAAATTTTAAAACATTATGGTAAAATTAAAATAATAAATATTATTAAATGTAATATAATACATAATATACATACACATGTACTGTATATAATTGTATGTATTAATTTATTATATCATTTATTATGAATTAATTATATTATAATAATTATTATTAATTCATATAAATTCTATAAGTTATGTAAAATTAAATATAGAAAATCTGAAATATTAAAATGAAACATTTAAACAGCTAAAATATTGCTATATCTAAAGCTGAACTAAAATGTAAAGCTAATTAAAATAAAATTTAAATAAGGAATATTATTAAATGTAATACATAATATATGTTCATACATACCAATGTAAATTAGTTATATTATTATTTTATTATAATATTATAAATTAAATCTATATATAACATAATACACAAATAAATAAATATATTAAATAAAAATATATATTTTAAAAATAAAAATCCATTTTGAAATGCTAAACTATAATAATCAGTTGGCCCAAATGTAGACTTTTTTGACATTTTCTACACTAATTTTAAGAAGAATATGGCTAAATATATTTAAACATAGTAAAATGTGAGTACTGCACTCTTAATGGTAGCTAAAATCATGATCAAATTAAAAGAAATATTTAACAAATCAGGGTCAGAGATGGGCCTAACCATCGGTAAACTAGTAACCGGTGTATCTGAGGTCTTTCTGTCTGTGTGTTTGCTGCAGGTCAGTGGCCTCAGAGCGTCAGAGACGTGAATGAACAACGAAACAAGATCCTCGACAGCAAGCTCTTCATGCTGGACATGCTCTACTCGCAGAGCAAGAAACCCTCGGAGGAAGAAGAGGACGAAGACGAGCTGGCCGAGGACAAAGAGCGAGACGCAAAAGAAAAGGCCGAGGATTCGTCACAGGACGCGACGCCTCTGGAAGAGAACGATGCTGGGAATGAAGAAGACAAGAAAGTCGCGAACCAGAGCAACGTGCGAGCGTTTGCCGAGCGCTTCGGAGACATCGTGAAGGGTCTCACCTCTCCACCAATAGAAACGCAGGAACCTCCTCCTCCGCCACCAGCTCCGAAGAAGGAGTCGGACTGCATCTGGGACCAGCTGATGGCGAGTCCGCGGGATCTGCGCATCGGCGACATCGACTTCACCGATCTGGGAGACGAGGATGACGAGGATGTCCTGGACTCTGGGAGTTTATACAGCTCCGGCGATCTGCTGGCTCCGCCCCCTCCGCCACCGCCCTGCCCCTTTAACCTCCCGCCCCCACCCCCTATGTTCGGCTGTCCTCCGCCCCCTCCCATGTTCAGCATCCGTGTGCCTCCGCCCCCTCCCTGCTTCTCCAGCCAGGCTCCGCCCCCTCCTCAGCAGCAGTCGGAGCAAGCGCCACTCTTCCAAAAGAGGAAGAAGACCATTCGCTTGTTCTGGAGTGAAGTCCGGCCCGCCGACTCGATCTACCGCAACCACAAACGCAGCCAAGAGTCGCTCTGGTCCAGACTTGAACCTGTCAAGCTTGACACGGCTAAACTTGAACACCTGTTTGAGAGCAAATCTAAAGAGATGCCCGTGACTAAGGTGAGCAGAATGAGCACAGTACAATCAAAACAAATGTTTTGCTCAAGTCAAATGAAGTTTTGTTCTGGTGTCTTTTTTGACTGCACAAAAAACAAATGACTCTTATGAGTGATGCTTTAATGAATTGCTTAAAAAAAGAATGAATTCATACGTTTTTGGTTTGAACCAACACAAATGAACTCACTGAATCCAGCTGTTGAATTAATCTGACTCTTTTGAGCAATGCACTAATGAATATTAGTACATTGCTCAAAATGTATATACTCACTGAATCCAGCTATTGAACAAATGTGTAACTCTTATGAGTCTTATGAGCGATGCTTAAATAATTTGCTCAATTCATTAATTATTGGTTTGAACCAATGACTCTTATGAACAATTCATTAATGAATTGCTCAGAAAAATGAATGAAATGACAGACTGTCATTTGTTGCACTGATGATTGTATCCGTGTGTTGAACAGAAAACGGCAGCGGATGGCAAGCGGCAGGAGATCATCATTCTGGACTCCAAACGCAGCAACTCCATCAACATCGGTCTGACGGTTCTTCCCCCACCGCGCACCATTAAAACTGCCATATTGAACTTTGATGAGTACGCGCTCAACAAAGAGGGCATTGAGGTGCAGAAAAACACACATCTGTTACATTTTGCCATTTTAGAAAGTTACATTTTGCCTTTATAGAATGTAACATTTTGTCATAGAATGTTACAATTTGTCATTTCAGAATGTTACATTTCACTATTTTAGAATGTCACATTTTGCCATATAATGTTACATTTTGCCTTGCAATGTAACATTTTTCCATAGAATGTTACATGTCACCATTTTAGAATGTTACATTTTGCCATATTACTATGTTACATTTTGCCGTTTTAGAATGTTACAATTTGCCATTTCACAATGTTAAATTTCACCATTTTAGAATGTTACATTTTGCCTCATCCCTCTCTCATGCTGTAGAAAATCCTGACGATGATTCCCACAGAGGAAGAGACGCAGAAGATCCAGGAAGCTCAGCTGGCGAATCCTGACATTCCGCTGGGCAGCGCAGAGCAGTTCCTGCTGACACTGTCCTCCATCAGCGAGCTCTCAGCACGCCTGCAGCTCTGGGCCTTCAAACTCGACTATGAAGCCAGCGAGAAGGTGAGCGAGTCTTATCTGCTCAGCAAGGCTGCATTTATTTGATCAAAAACACAGTAAAAACAGTGAAATATTATTACAGTTTCAAAAAGCTGTTTTCTATGTGAATATGTGTTAAACTGTAATTTATTTCTGTGATGCGCAGCTGTATTTTCAGCATCATTACTGCAGTCTTCAGTGTCACATGATCTTCAGAAATCATTCTAATATACTGATTTGCTGCTCAACAAACATTTATTATTATTATCAATGATGAAAACAGTTGTGCTGCTCAATAGTTCTGTGGAAACTGTGATACATTTTATTTTACAGGATTCACAGATGAATAGAAAGTTCAAAAGAACAGTATTTATTTGAAATGGAACATTATAAATATCACTGTCACTTTCGATCAATTTAATGTGTCCTTAACGAAAGCATTAATTTTTTTTTTTTAAACCTTTTGAATGATATTATATTTGTGAGTACATGCAACTGTTTTTTTTTTTCAATATATTTCAAAAATTGACAAAATTCTACAAAGATTGGCCATTCTTTCTGAAGAATTGACAGAATTCTGATAAAATGGGACAGTTCGATCTAAAAACTAACGAAAGTGCTACTTAAATGCAACAGGTTAAACATAGGGTTTTAAAACATTTTTTTATTCGGAATAAAATTAACTTTAATTGAAATAAAATTGAAAATAAACTTTTTAATTTTAATTTTAGCTAGTTGCCAAGATACATTTCTCAATTAGTTTACCTTGATGTACTAAAATAACTAGAGATGTTCCGATACCCTTTTTCCCTTCCCGATAACGATACCGATACCTAGGCTCAGGGTATCGGCCGATACCGAGTACTGATCCGGTACCCGGGTGTGTATCTGGTTACAGCTGTGTGTACTACTAGCCCTGTATGAATTGATACAATTATTTTAGATAGATAGATAGAGATAGAGATATAGATAAATAGTCTGGCAAGTAAACAAAAAAATATTATATATAATGTTTGGAAAATGGCACATCTATTTAAATATCTAAAAGTACACTCTTAACATCAGTCAGTCAAGCATTATAAATATATTATGATAATCGAGTATTATTTAATGATATAACTTTAGAAATTAGAATTAAAACTTGGTAACCATGTATGAATACAGTGATTTTAACAGAACTGGTGGTGGTGCTTTTTTGGTCATTCAGTGTTTCTGTAAAATATGGGGGGGAAGCTATCAATAATACTGACAAGATAATAATCATACTATGAGTTCTACTAAGAACAACATAAAATGCACTAAGGATTAACGAGCTGCTGGATTCATGAATATTAATCACGTTCTCTGCATTCGCTTAAACTGATTTGCTGAAATCAAACCAGGGAAGATAATAGGTGAGCGCCAGCCAATGAGATTGTCGTTTGCGCATTAGCTCCGCCTACTACCGGAGAACCCGGCAGTTATTAAAAGCTGAAGAATTCCAAAGGAACTCCGTTATTTTGACAGGAAAATACAACAAAGAATATCGTTTACATACCATGCAGAATTGACGCGCTACATGTAAGACTCTCTCTCTCTCTCTCTCTCTCTGCGTGTGAGGAAAAAAGCAAAGCGACGGCGAGTCGTGCACTTCACACTAGAGTTTACGGTACGTCAAATACAGGTGCGCTGCGCATTCATTCAGATGATCTGAAAAATAGATCACTTGACGGAGAGTGGAACTCTGAAGCGCTCAGAGTGTTCAGCGAGTGACAATATATCTGTGCTAAACTTATACATAGCCTCCAACTCACACACTGGCGAGTAAAATCTGAGCGTTTATTAGCCAGTGGCTAATATTAGACATCATTTAGTTGCCCAGGGTGAAGATTTAGTCACATATGCAAGTGATTTACTGGCAATGCGCTACCACATTTGTATTTATTCTTCGCAAGAAGAATCGATTTTCGATTTGCAGCGTTAGGCATAACTATAGGTCTTGTTTAAAAATGGTATAGGATCGGTACATGGGTTCAAGTACTCGCCGATTTTTTGTGGTATCGGTGGAATTTCCGATACTAGTATCGGAATCGGAACAACCCTAAAAATAACCAAAACTAAAACTGAAATAAAAATTAATACAAATTTTAACTACAATCTAAATTAAAACAGAAAATATAAAAATAAAACAAAAATAATAATAGAAACTATAATATTATAATAACACTGGTTAAACATGTTTTCAACTCAACTTAAGATGTATGAAGAGCACGGCCTTAGTCATAAAATGATCAAACACTCAGATCAATGTTTTGAAAGAATCACAGTGTTATCCTTGCACACTGAGTCAGAAATTTCTGTATTCATTTTTTCGTATTCATCATCAAAATGCTTGCTACGGATGCTAACGCAGAAAATCTAACCTGGTCCGAATTTTTTTTATTATGGACAAAAGTTTCGGAGGCAATGTGTAAACATGATTGACACAACATAAGGTTGTATTTATTTTTTAACGTGCAAAAATTTCGGACGATAATTTCAGGCTCAGTGTGCAGAGACTTTTACACTTGCATTAGTACTGATATTAGACTTCGCTGACGTCACGTTTACAGACTCTCTTTACCTGCAGAGGTGAAAGCGTTCAGAGAGCACAAAACATTCCCATCTCTCTCTCTGTGAAGTTTCCAGCATTCCTCAGGTTTTGGTGTTTTATCGTTCTCTGACGCAGGAGATGTTTTCAGTCGTCCTGATGGAGAGGAACATCGTGTGCTACAAACAAAAGACTCAATAACCAGAAACACATTTGTTTTCCCCTCCATCTCAGATCCTGAAGACACAGGGAATGTGGTGTTTACCTGCTTGTAAAACACGTCCTATAACTCTTCTGCTCACGATGCTGCTTCATCTTTCATGCGGTATCAAAATGACCTGGGCATTTAATAGGTTAATTAATCGTCAGGGTTAACTAACTAAAACTAAACCACAAAAAAAGTAAAATAAAAGTTAACTGAAATAATGTGTGTATAATATATATATATATATATATATATATATATATATATATACTTAAATTAAAAAAAAGTTAAAATATTATTTCAGCTTTCAACATTTTCTCATTTTCATTTACTTTCACCATAATTTTTTATTTTTTTTTAACTTTTGTTACTTGAAATAAAATAAATTTTATCTGAAAAAGAACATAATAAAAACTTTAAAACTTTAATTTCAGCTAGTTGCCAGGGAAACGTTTCTCAGTTTTGATGCACTACAAATAACTCAAAGTAAAACTAAAATAAAGTGATTAAAATTATGGGCATTTAAAAAAAATACATAAATAATAAAAATGACGACTCAACAAAATTACTAAAATTAAAATGAAACCTATAGAAACGTTTTAATTACTTGTAATAAAAAAAAATACTGAACTGAAATAAAGTTTCAGATCATTTAGTTTACTTTGATTTACTAAAATAACTAAAAATGTTCCACTTTAGCACAATCAAATATATTAAGCATATCTTTAATTGTACTTCAGCACTCCATCTGCACGATTAAAGTGCTTTAAGTACAAAATTAGTTGTTCCAATTTAGCAGACTTTAAGTATACCAGTTTAGTACACTAAAAGTACAATTTCAGGGCATTTTATTAAGTTCATAAATATGAAAATGTATTTGTAGTATACTTAGCATGAAATAAATGTATTTCAAATACATTTAAGTATATTTATTTTTCACTAGGGGACATATAAAAAAAACAACTGGAAAAAACACTACAAAATGAATACAACTTTAACATGAAAACAGAAAATCTCAAATAAAAATGAATTCAAACTTTTAATAAAACTTTTAGTAGCTCCATTCATAATAAATGACACTATTAATCATGCAATCATGTTAATCGTGTTTCTGGTTTGACAGGAAGTGGCCGAGCCGCTACAGGACCTGAAGGAGGGCATGGATCAGCTGGAGAAGAACAGAACGCTGCGCTTCATCTTATCGACTCTGCTGGCGATTGGAAACTTCCTAAACGGCTCCAGCGTAAGACTTCAGCGAGACACGCACTGAAACACAATATTATCGTTATATTGATGTATCTAACTGATGATGATAATATTTGCGCAGGCCAAAGGCTTCGATCTGACGTATCTGGAGAAGGTTCCTGAGGTGAAGGACACGGTTCATAAGCAGTCGCTCCTGCATCACGTCTGCAGCAACGTGGTGGAGAACTTCCCCGACGGCACAGACCTGTACTCTGAGATCGGCGCCATCACACGTTCCGCTAAAGTAACACATGCTCCTCTAAAGTAACACACACTTCTCTAAACACACGCTCCGCTAAAGTAACACACGCTCCTCTAAAGTAACACACGCTTCTCTAAACACACGCTCCGCTAAAGTAACACATGCTCCTCTAAAGTAACACACGCTCCTCTAAAGTAACACACGCTCCTCTAAAGTAACACACGCTCCGCTAAAGTAACACACGCTCCGCTAAAGTAACACACGCTTCTCTAAACACACGCTCCGCTAAAGTAACACACGCTTCTCTAAACACACGCTCCTCTAAAGTAACACACGCTTCTCTAAACACACGCTCCGCTAAAGTAACACACGCTTCTCTAAAGTAACACACGCTTCTCTAAAGTAACACACGCTCCGCTAAAGTAACACACGCTTCTCTAAAGTAACACACGCTTCTCTAAACACACGCTTCTCTAAAGTAACACACGCTTCTCTAAACACACGCTCCGCTAAAGTAACACATGCTCCTCTAAAGTAACACACGCTCCGCTAAAGTAACACACGCTCCTCTAAAGCAACACACGCTTCTCTAAACACACGCTCCTTTAAAGTAACACACGCTCCTCTAAAGTAACACATGTTCCTCTAAAGCATGGATCCTCAAATCTAGCCCTCGAGATCCACTTTCCCGCGGAGTTTAGCTCTAACCCTAATCAAACACACCTGAGCGTGCTAATCAGTGTCTTCAAGATCATTAGAAAATCACAGGTAGGTGAGTTTGATCAGGGTTGGAGCTAAACTCTGCAGCAGATTGGCCCTCCAAGGTAAGATTCGAGGAACCCTGCTCTAAAGTAACACACACTCCTCTAAAGTAACACACACATGTTCCTCTAAAGTAACACACACTCCTCTAAAGTAACACACACACGTTCCTCTAAAGTAACACACACTCCTCTAAAGCTCCGCTAAAGTAACACACACGCCTGTTCTTACTGATCCTGAGCAACATGTTTAAAGTAGTGTTGTCGCGATTAATCGCATAAGTTTTTGTTTACATACTATATGTATGTGTACTGTGTATATTTATTATGTATATATAAATACACACACATGCATGTATATATTTTGAAAATATTTACATGTATATACATCTATATATTTATATTATATATAAATATATTTAATATAGAAACATAGCATTTTTTTCTTAAATATATGCATGCATGTGTTTACATTTATATATACATAATAAATACACAGTACACACTCGTATATTATGTAAACAAAAACTTTTCATTTGAATGTGATTAATCGTTTGGCAGCACTAGTTTAAAGCATGTTCCTGATCGTCAGCGCAATGCAGGGTTATTATCATTCACTAAAGCTACAACCATTAAAAATTGTGTTACTTAAAATAAAATAAACGTTAACTGAAATAAAATGTAGAAAAACTTTTTCAGGTAGTTGCCATGGCAACATTTTTATTTTCATCTAGTTTAAGTACTGAAATATCTAAAACTAAAATACATTTACATTTATCAATTTAGCAGATGTTTTTATCCAAAGCAACTTCTGAATGGAGAATAAACATTTATAAAGTAAAATAAAAAATTATTAAAATAAAAATGGAAATTAATAAAAATTAATTTAGACATGGAATAAAAATCAAATAAAGACATAAAATAAAAATTAATAAAACATTTTTGAGAGAATGAGAAAAAGTAATAAAAAACTACACAGGTGTTTAAACATTTTTGTTAAAATGAGGAAAACTTGCAAATGAGAAGTAAAATGTATTAAATAAAATAAAAAGTAATAAAAACAATGTAGGCTTTTTAAAAAATGCAAATGAGGAAGATGTTTGCAAATGAGGAATAAAAATGTATTCAATTAAATACAAATTAATAAAATAAATAATAAAATAAAATCTATAAAATGTATAAACATGAAAAACAACCAATTGAGAAGAACTTGCAAATAAGGAATAAAAAATTATTAAATAAAATACAAATTACTAAAAACTATATAGACATTAAAAAAACCTAATAAAAATGACAAAAACACAAAAAAACTAAAACTTTAAATGAAAAAATTAAATTTAAAATATTAAAATAAAAACTACAATAATAAACTGTAATCGTAGCTTAATGCTGCGGAAGTAACGTCTGCGTTTGTGTCTTCGGTCTGCAGGTGGACTTCGACCAGCTGCAGGAGACTCTGACTCAGATGGAGTGGCGCTGCAAAGCATCATGGGATCACCTGAAAGTCATCGCAAAGCACGAGATGAAGCCGGTGCTGAAGCAGAAAATGTCGGACTTCCTGAAGGACTGTGCCGAGAGAATCATCATCCTCAAAACTGTCCACCGCAGGATTATAAACAGGTGAAGAGTGAGCGCCAGAGGTCAGAGGTCATGTGGTCTGTTTGCTAAAGCTCAGGGTAAAATCTGGGTTATGTGAACTTACAAAAAATTAATTGAAATCATGAAAATGTAAAATAGAAATAAATAATTTATAAAAATAATCAAAAGTCAGATCTGAAGTCAGACTTGATGGGAGTGGGTTTAATATGAATGGTGTTGCGTGTGTGATAGGTTTCACTCGTTTCTGCTGTTCCTGGGTCACCCGGCGTACAGCGTTCGAGAGATCAGCGTGACTCGGTTCAGTAAAATCCTCAGCGAGTTCGCTCTGGAGTACCGCACCACTCGCGAGCGCGTCCTCCAGCAGAAACAGAAGCGCGCCGATCACAGAGAGAGAAACAAGACGCGAGGAAAGATGATCACAGACCTCAACACACAGGTGAGATACACACACCTACACCTCTTTTTATTTTACATTTTTATTATTTGTAATCATTTTAGTGTTTTATTTTGATTGTTTTTGTTTTTAAATGATTGCTTTTTTTCATTTGACATTTTATGATTTTAATACATTTTTAGTATTTTATTTTAATTGTTTTATTTTTAAATTATTTATTTTAATTTAGAATTTTTATGATGTAGTTCTTTTAGTATTTTATTTAGATTTTTTTTAAATAATGTATTTCATTTATTTGAATGTTCAATTTTGATTTTTAAATTATTTTGATTTTACATTTTATGATTTTAATTCGTAATATTTTAATTTTGATTGTTTTATTTTAAAATGTTTTTTTTTTTTTTAAGTTTACATTTTAATGATTTTAATTTGTTCTAGTAAGTATTTTATTTAGATTTTTTTCTGGTGGCTTTTATTGTTTTATTTTAAAAGATTCCTTTTATTTTTATAATTTTAATAATTTATAATGTAAATTTGATTAATATGTTTAATTAATAATTAATAAATAATTCATTTTGATAGTTTTCCAAGTATTTTTAAATGATTGTAATTATTTTTAGTAAGTTTTCATTGTTTTCATTTTAAAATAATTTATTTATATGATTTTTTTTTAGCATTTTTTTTGAAGAAAGAAAAATCATATTTTTGATTTAAAAAAAAAGTATTTTATTTTAAATTTTTAATCATTTATTTTGATTTGTTTGATTTTAAGTAATGTTTAATAAATGTTCTTTTGAATGTTTTTATTTTAAAATCATTTATCTTCCTTCTACATTTTTATGATGGCAACGATTGTATCGTAAAAAAAAAAGCGCTATACAAAATAAACTTGAATACCCTGCCCTAAACTAACCCACCCTCTCACTTTTCAGACTAGAACAGATACAATTGAGGTCAAAAGTTTACATCCCCCTTTCAGAATCTGCAAAATGTGAATTATTTTACCAAAATAATAGGGATCATATAAAATGCATGTTAATGTTTATTTAGTACTGGCCTGAATAAGATATTTCACAAGATGTTTACATATAGTCCACAAGAGAAAATAATAGTTGAATTTATAAAAAATAACCCTGTTCAAAAGTTTACACCCCCTTGATTCTTAATACTGTTTTGTTTAGTGATAGTTGTTCACAATTAACAGTTAAACTGCCTGCTGTTCTTCAGAAAAATCATTTAGTGATGTAGTAGTAAATGTGGGCGGGACTGTAGATATTATTATATGATGTGGGCGGAGCTGAGGTTGTGATTGTTTTGTGATGTGGGTGGGACTATAGATATTTTGTGATGCGGGCAGAGCTAGAGATTTTCATTAGTGATGTGGGCAGAGATATAGATATGAATATTTTGTAGTGTGGGTGGGGCTAGATTGATGAATATTCATAAATCTGATCATATGACAATCACTACTACATTACTTGAGACTGCAGATGGTTGATGGTTGATTTCTCTGTTTCTCACCCCAGACGGATGATGAAGAGGACAGTGAGGTATGAGGGTGTGCGTTTGTTCTGACGTATATTATTCGTTCATGTTCATGAGTCACTAATGGAGCATCAGTGTATAACCCTGATCAGATCTGCACATGTGGTGTTTCTAACCTGGAAGCGCTCCGCTGTGTTTTTGTCTTGATTTGGTCTGATGCATGTGTGTGTAATCGTGAGAGTTTGAGGTGTAAATGTATAAATGATTCTTTACATCAGGGATTCCCAAACTTTTTTGTTTGTTTGCTTTAACCTTAAATAGTTTAACCTAGTAATTTAACAACAAATTCACATGTTCACGGTTCTCTGATGTTGGTTAATAGTCAAAATACATGTAAGTAAACTACTAAAATATTTCATATTTTTTCATCTTTATTTTAATTGTTTTATTTTAAGAGTATTTATTTATTTTAATTTGACATTATGATTTATTTAAACTCTAGTATTTTATTTTGATATATATATATATTTCATATTTTAAGTTTATATTTATATATTTAAAGTAAAAAAGATTTGAGTCAAATTAAAATACTGGAAATTTGAAAACAAAAAATCAAAACACTAACATTTAAATAAATAATAAAAGATTTAGTGTTTTATTTTGGTGGTATTTATTTTAATTTAACATTTATGTGTTAAATCTTAAGTGTTTTATTTTCAAATAATTTCTTTATATTATTTATTTTTATGATTTGTTAAAATTTTATTAAGTGTATTAATTTGATAAAAAATACTTTAATATTACTTCAAATAAATAGTCAATATCTTAAATTATAAATAATTGAGTTAAAAATAGTTTTTTTAATGATTTATTTTAATTTAACATTTTGATGTTTATAAAATGTATAATTTATGATAATGTATAATCAGTGTGTAGTTTGTGATGGTCTGTGTGTGTGTGTGCAGGCAGGTCGTGTGTGTGTGAGCAGCAGCAGCAGCGCTCCTCCCGTGGAGCCGCAGATGGAGCCGCAGAGTTTGTGTCACGCTGAAGACGCAGCCGAACACGAGCAGATGAAGGCCGTGCTGAAGAGCAGCCTGCAGAGAGGAGACAACGACAGCCCCGGAGCGACGGGCCTCAGGACGCGCACACGCACACGTGCCAACAGAGGTCACACACACACACACACACACATTTTATATACTTTATTTGATTCCACATTACAAGTCAAATTTCATTAGGAATCAAATTTGAATAATCCCAACAGATTAAAACAGATCAGCACATTGTTATGGATTATACAGTTCTAAGGGTACAGGAAACATCGCTTTTTCCAAATAAACATGATTCCTGTAATTGCTGAGATTGAACAGTACTTTGCCAACTGTTTAGCCCTTGTTTTAGATAGACCCACAATGCAAAGTCTGTGTACATGTCCTAGACTACCAAACACTTGCACAATAAACTGGCATTTGTACCCAAGGCTCTCAGTGGTAGATATCAATGACTGATATTTTAAAGTCTTAGAGCAGTAAGAGTCTATTATGATCAACTGTAACAAATGTTAAGATGTTAAGTAAGACAACACAGCTTCCAGAATCAGCGCTTCAGAGGTAGTCGTTAGAAGCCCTCAAAAGAGCAGACTCTGTACTACGGCCAGCTCTAAAACCTGACTGGAATCTATCTAATATTTTATTCCTAATTAAAAAGTCATGCACACAAACATGCACACACACACACACACACACACGTTCTGGTGAATCGGTCTGACTTCCTCGTTTGTCTCTCTGTAGGCCGCACCGCATGGGCCGCAGCGAATGAAGAGTCTCAGTGCACGACGGACGACGCTGCAGATGAGATCATGGAGAGAATCGTACGATCAGCCACTCAGAGTCCCAGAGAGCGAGCGCAACCCCGCGAGCGACGCCGCTCACGCGCCAACCGCAAGTCACGTAAGTTCAGCTACAGAGCTGGTCTCTTCACACTTGAAATGAAAAATGGAATTTTATCAAATGTAACAATTTACTGAACAATTACACAAAATATAAAAGGAAATCATGTTTGATCCATCAGGCTTTTATGGCTCATACAGTCAGATATAGTGAGAATATGGGGGGAAACGGCTCAGTTTTTTTACAAATTAGATCCTATGAAAATGCTTGAACTGCTGGTACTGTACTCTACAAAGCGCAAACATTTCACGATTAACTGTTTGGTCAGCTCGGGTCACCACAAATACACGTTTGTTTAATTCTAAATGGTGGCAGTTCAGTTAGCTTTGCCATTCTGTCTGACTTAGAAATGAGGACAATGGAAGCAATCAAAATCAACAAAAGAGCAATGATATGCAAGTACTATTATATAATATATATATATATAATATCATGAAATTCTGATGCTTGTAATATAAATCAATGAGATCTTTATAACAGTATAGCAGATACTGATAAAAAATGATCTAAATAATAGGTAAAAGCACAAACATGTTAAATAAAGACAAAAACTAATAAAATAAAACACATCGTAAACATGTACAATTTTAAATAAATAATGGTAAATTTATAAAAACAGTATAAAATAAAAATACTTTGTAAAAATTAATAAAATCATAATTTTGTGATTTATTCTGAATATTTTATTTTCAAATAATTTATTTATATTAATTATTTGTTTTATGATTTTAGTAATTTTACTAAGTGTTTAGTAATTTTATCATTTTATTTTTACATTTTTACGATTTATTTAAATTTCAGTGTTTTATTTTGATTGTTTTTGTATTATTTAGTGTTCATCTTGAAATATTACTAACAATATGACAAAAAATAAAACAGTTTGATTATAGCAATATAAGAGTTAAATTCACATTTATGCATTTAGCAGTTCACAACAGAGGAACAAAACAGTTTTTCAAAGTTCCAACAAAATTCATTATTATTCATAAGTTATTCTGACGGTAACTTGATAAAAATCAGTCAAGATTTGACAGCAGAAAGACACGTGAAACAGTAGCTGAAGCGGGACGTTTGTACAATTACACTAAAAAACTAAACTATCAATCAGAAGGCATGGAGCAGATTGTGAGCTTTGATCATGTTCATCATTTAGAAGCCTTATGAATTCATTTATGAAAAATGATGATGTTGTTCTTGAGTTAAGCAGAGACTAATGCTAACATTGTGTCTCAGTGAGGAGGACTCTGAAGGGCGGTCTGACCGCAGAAGAAGCTCAAGCGCTGGGATTGGACACGTCAGAGATGCCAGTGTAATGGGACGTCCCGTCCAAAACACACTGACGCTGTTGCCTTCAGCAGAACTCATCTCAAGACAACAGAAAATCCAAGACACCACAGTAAAAACATGGTTTAATAATGAAACGGCTGCAGAATCTTTCACTGGTCATATATACAACAAAGCCCCGCCTCCACACTGTGTGTTTGATTCTAAGCCACACCCCCTCATTACATACACGCCTCACCAGCCATTCACAGGCCGTCACTGTGATGATGTAAAATCCCTTTACAGTTTTGTTTAATGAAAGGTAAGAATAAGATGTTTTTACCCCGACTGAACACTAACTCAGGGTTTGACTGTCGTTTCAATTGAATTATTTCTATTTATAACTTTCAAAATTAGAGTAACGGTGAAACGGTGGCTTTAAATGTCTTGATTCACTTTATGTTTGCGTCGGTCAGATCAGTGAAACTGTGGTCTGATACTTTGGATTATTTATTGTTAAATGTACAATATGAAGGGACAACTTTCACCAGATATTAAATGTGTGTATTTTTTTTAAATCCTACAATCCTAGATGTGGTTTTCAGACAGTAAAACACCTTTTAAACATGCACAGACTCTTCTTTTTGTGCAGTTCAGTTTTCTATCTTTAACCCTCATAATGCATTCAGGTCTGTTTTGACCCAGAAGAAATGCAGAAATTTTATTAAACAATGCATAGTTTTTAGTACGGGACCAAACTTTGCAGATGCTCTAAGATCCTCAAAATACACATTGTTTATTTTTTTCAGATTTTTTACAGTTATTCTTTCAGAGATATAACGTGTTTCGTGCTTGGGTCATTTTTGACCCGGGTTTGTATGGAGCACCATTAGTGTCACAAATACCTTCTGTAAAATAATCTATGAAGTTATATTAGTGTCAAAAACATTTGTAAAATATTTTTAACCTTTTCCCCATATCTCAGATACTTCTGGACTGAATTTTGTTGATGCACATGAATATGTGCAACTATTGATGAACCACTGCAGCATGAAAAACTGACCATTTAAAATTTCAATATGAAATTGAAAGTTTATGCAAGTAAAATGAATTTATTTTATTAGAAAAATTCTCAGAGTAATATTTATGTTTTGATAGTAATAAATATGTCGGTTTTCATACATTTGGGCTATTCACAAGATATAAATTCAAAGGAATTTAATTAAACTCTGTTCATTCCAAAGGGGTTAATACTGGTAATTCACAGATTATATTTTTTTATAAATTTCATACAATTATATTTTCCAATAAAATATCTCATCAATATTGAAAAAATACATATACATATTTTGCATCTTAGATTTTTTGGTCTGGTCCATGTGTAATTTAAAATGACAAAGAATTTCTTAATTTTTAAATTAATAATAAAGGGTTAAATGCTGTAATAACATGGGAACATTCAAAACTTAGAATTTTTCCGCATTCATGAGAAATTGCTGATGAGATACAATATGGTTTAAATTAGTTAAAAATATTAAGGTATGAATATACGGTATGAAAATAATGATTCTTCATGTCCAAATGGGCCCAGAATATGACAATAGTATCAGATTTTGAATGCATTGTGAGGGTTAAATGACCTGGTTCTTGTTTTGGTCCTCTGGTTTCTATAAGCATCTTTTGTTTGATTTGTGAGTGTTTTATAGCAGATTTCGATGTGCCTTTGACACAGAAGGAACTACAGTAACTCGCTCATTCATGTTTCTGAGATCTTCAACAGAAACCCAGAGGCCTTTAAGATACTCGTACATTTATTTTCTATCTGTCATCATCCTCCAGGGTCATCTGAGAGTTTTGTGTCGGTTCATGCTGTCATGAGAACCATCATGTTGCACCTTAACGTCCATTATTATTATAAGGGAAAACAAGACTTTATAAGATTTGTATGAGCTCTACATCAGATGCATTCTGTCTCCAAAAATTATTCTAAATGTACAAAATGGTGAAAGTATTTTTGACGATGAACGAGACTGTAAATGTTAATGCCCTTTTGTTTTCTTTTGTAATTTCTGTAGATTGTTTTTTCTGTACATGCTAATTTAAGGAAGACAACTGAAGCCATAAGCGCCACGCTCAGCGTTTCTCTCGCCAGCAGCAAAACTAGTTTACAGTGTTTGAACAGAGAATTGTGTTTGGTTTTACTTGCCTTTTATTTCAGAACAATGAACTTGCATGATCCACTCGTCTGTTTTTACCTGCTGAAACATCAGTAATGTTAGTTCGTTTCTTGAGCACATGGAATCTGAACTCATTTTGCAGAATTGAAGGCCTTGTACTGTAATATTTTCACTTTGATCTGCATGCGTCACACCCTGCAATAAAAACCCTTTCTGAAATAAGACTGCTGGCAATGTTTGATTGGATCTATGCATTTCTGGCATCCGCAGAGTGTAATAAATGAACTGCATATTTAGTTAATAGATAAACTAAACAGGCCATTGAATACATAAGAACATTTCTATGAATGCATGCTTTTATTGTTTTCATTTTGTTCTTTATTTTGTTTATCTTTTATTTATTTTCTGTATTTATTTTTAATTTATTTATTGTTATTTAATTTATTTTTTTATTTATTTTCCAAATTTTTATATATATTTTTTTTCATTTACTTATTAATTTATGTATTTATTTACTTTTCCATTCATTGTTTTTGTTTATTTTCTTTTTTATTCTTTGTTTTTATTATATTTATTTTTTATTTATAGTATTGCATTATTTTTATATTATTATCATTATTATTTCATTTTTTATTTATTTTGATCTGCATGCATCACACCCTGCAATAAAAACCCTTTCTGAAATAAGACAGCTGGCAGTGTTTGATTGGATCTGTGCGTTTCTGGCATCTGCAGAGAGTAATACATAAACTGATCATGTTTGATCATGTTTAGTTAATAGATAAAATAAACAGGCCCTCCAATACATGACAATTTTAATGCATGCTTCTTTTTTTTTTTTTTTTTGCTTTATTCTTTAAAACGTCTTTTAAATTATTTTATTTCATTTATCTTTATTGCTTTTTCAAAAATTTGTATTTCTCATTTATTATAACATAATTGTTTTGTTTGTTTATTTATTAGTTTTTTTATTTTATTAATTATTTTATTATTGTATTTATTTTTTGTTTTTAATTATTTTTAATTGTTTTTTTACTTTATTATTATTATTTCCTCTAAATGATATTTGTTCATTGAGATCATTAACAAGAGCACCACTGTATTTCCAAGTTCCCGTTTAAAACACGAGCCGCAGTTCCATTTCCGGCCGGCAGATGTCGAAGCCCCGCCCCTCAGTGAACGTGTGTCAGAGTCAGCGTGACGCAGTGAAGTCTGTGGTCTTTTTCTGGAGAGCAGCGCGCATTAAGAGTCTTATTCCCTAATTAAACACGACATTATCGGTCATGGCGCAGAGCATGATGCTGTACTGGGGCTCCGGTTCTCCGCCGTGCTGGAGAGTCATGATCGCGCTGGAGGAGAAGCTGCTGCAGGGATACAAACACAAACATTTGTCTTTTGATAAGAACGAACACAAGTGTGCAGAAGTGAAAGCT
The DNA here is from genome assembly GCF_012432095.1 of Onychostoma macrolepis. Taxonomy (NCBI): domain Eukaryota; kingdom Metazoa; phylum Chordata; class Actinopteri; order Cypriniformes; family Cyprinidae; genus Onychostoma; species Onychostoma macrolepis. Next base: position 32,442,791 of record NC_081173.1, read on the forward strand.
CTCAATCCCAGAGTTCAGGTGCGTTCAGATGCATTAGACCGGTTTATGATTTCTTATGATTGCATTGAGATTTTACTGTGTATGCAGCTTTAATTCAGCGACAGCACAGTTGCCAAACTTTTGTTTTAATATTGCACTTTTTTATTTTTTATTTGCAGCTTCCAACTTTTAAGCACGGAGACATCGTCGTGAACGAGTCCTTTGCCGCGTGTCTGTATCTGGAGGTAAAACACTGAAGGGGCGTGTAGTTACGTAATTCACGTTTTTATGCCATGGTCTGTCACGTTCTCTGTGGCTACAATTTTTAAATGCATGAATTATGTTTCCATCTTTGTTGCCACAGTTTTGGAAGTGCCTTTTTCTGTTCTAAAGAAGGGAGTGTCCCAATACTTTTGTCCATATAGTGTATGTACAAGGTGTTTAGTAAAGAGTTTTTGGCTCAAGATCTGCATTTAAAGCCACAGCAGAGGTGTTCAGCTTGGATCAGGACTTGGCACACTGACTCAAATCAGTTATTTCTTTTTGAACCTTGCCTTATACACAGAGGCATTGTCATGTTAGAATAGAAAAGGTCCTGTCCAAACTGTTGCTTTAAAATTAGAGCACGCAACTCCCTTGAATATCATTATATGCTTAAACATTAAGATTTGTACTCATGGAAATTACTAAAGTTGTCAAACCTGTTCATTAGAAGGGGGTGCCAATACTTTTGGCAATATAGTGTATAAACTCAGAATTGCAAGATATAAGCTCAGAATGGAACCACAAGCAGTTCTGTCTTGGCAAGGTTGAGTTGAAGGTGATGGTCCTTCATCCAGCAAGAAATGTCTGTTAGACAAGCTGAGATGCGAGCAGCTACGGATCATCAGGATGGAATTAGAGGTAGAGTTGAGTGTCATCGGCATAGCAGTGATATGAAAGACATGTTTCTGAATGACAGAACCTAGTGATGCCATGTAGACAGAGAAGAGAAGTGGTCCAAGAACTGAGCCCTGAGGCACCCCAGTAGTTAAGATGTTGCAACTTGGACACCTCACCTCTCCAAGGTACTTTTAATGAAAATATAATTAAAAAGGAAGTAAACACTGTAACCAACAGGGCACTCAGTATTCTGGGAAGTTTGTGTGCTTTGGTAATCTTTTTATCTTTATTTTAACTAAAGACAAGGTAACACTCATTTTACATACAGCACACTGTGAAAATGACATGAACATGTCTGGAGGGCCCAGAGGCAGCCTTATAATATCTTACTATTTATAGCTTTATTATTATTATTTCGTCATTACTATTACTACCATTATTATTATTACTATTTGTCCTCTTCCTGATTCCCCAACCACCCCCTGTCTCGGATGAATAAGTTTATTATTGTTATTGTTGCTACTATTACTAATTACTATTTAATACAATTATTATTGATATTTGTCATCCTCCTCACCCTCCACCTTTCCCCTCATTTCTGATTGAGTTAATTACTTATCACCTTCCTCATCCTCCATCCTCTAATTTTTATTATTAATGCTATTATTACTATTATTGTTATTATTATTACTGATATCATTACTATTATGTTTTTTTTTACTGTTGTCATGTCTGTTGTACTTTCTTTTATTTATATACTTCCACCCCCAACACCCAGTCACACTTACACAAACACACACACACACACACACACTCACTCACTCACACAAATCATGTTGGCTGTCATGTATGTTTTGTTGACCTTGGTTATTTTGTATTTGATTTGTTACCTGTAAATAGTATGTTTTTTAATAGTATGTTTGCATAATAAAAAATTTAAAAAAAAAAAAAGTACACTTAAAATCTCACAGCTTTGAAAAATGGCAAATATCGGCCGATATATCGGCCTTTGTTATAAATTGGTCGACCACTAAGTCAACCTAATCTACTTGTAAAGCATTGTGTAACAATCATTCAGTTAAATCATCAGTCATGATCTGCTTTACAGAAACACTGACCATCATTGGGAAAGCAGATGAGTCGCATGTCAGCTGATTTGCGTCATTCGAGAACAATAAAGCTAGAGTGTCTTGAAGTGCACGTGTCTCCATACAAATTAGGTCACGTACCAATATTAGCTTGTGACGTGTTTAATAATAATTGTATGATTATTTCCTTATTGCCGAAAAGTGTTTTATTTTGTGCACTTTGCACAAAGCAAACAACAACAGGGAACAGTAATATTTCAGTGTTTTTGCATTTATTTGCAAGACTTTTGTGTTCCATAAGAAACTTATGCACACATTTTCTTCCGGGAAAAAAAAAAAAACACAAAAGATTTGCAAGTGAATGCAAATTTTCTTGTGGAACCCCATTTGTGAAGGAACATAAAAGCATTGAAAAATATTTTTAAATCTCGTCTCGTATTTTTCCATTACTATGTCCGTGTAGGGTCTCTGTTATACATAAAGATGACGAAAAAAATAGTGGTTTTCACCACAGTATTAAAAAACAAAGACAAAAAATCTAATTGTGACGAGTTTTTTCACACAATTCAGATTCGTGAAATATAAACTCAGAATTGCGATGGAAAAAAAAGTCATAATTGTGAGATAAAAAGTAGCAATTACCTTTTTAATTTTTTTAAATAAATTAACTTTCCATAAATAACAACCCAATGGATGGATTATAGTGGAAATAAAAGAAGTATTGTCTATCAAACTGGGATAAGTGAGTTACAAATAATCACTTTGTACTACTAGTTTCCAATGTTTTCAGCATCAAATTAATTGTTTTTTTCTAGTTCAGAGTACAGGTGCTGGTCATATAATTAGAATATCATCAAAAAGTTGATTTATTTCACTAATTCCATTCAAAAAGTGAAACTTGTATATTATATTCATTCATTACACACAGACTGATATATTTCAAATGTTTATTTCTTTTAATTTTGATGATTAGAGCTTACAGCTCATGAAAGTCAAAAATCAGTATCTCAAAATATTAGAATATTTACATTTGAGTTTGAATAAATGACCATCCCTACAGTATAAATTCCGGGTATCTCTTGTTTTTTGAAACCACAATAATGGAGAAGACTGCTGACTTGGCAATGATCCAGAAGACGAACATTGACGCCCTCCACAAAGAGGGTAAGTCACAGAAGGTCATTACTGAAAGGTGTGGCTGTTTACAGAGTGCTGTATCAAAGCATATTAAATGCAAAGTTGAGTTGGGTAGGAAAAGGTGCACAAGCAACAGGGATGACCGCAAGCTTGAGAATACAGTCAAGCAAAGCCGATTCAAACACTTGGGAGAGCTTCACAAGGAGAGAACTGAAGCTGGAGTCAGTGCATCAAGAGTCACCACGCTCAGACGTCTTCAGGAAAAGGGCTACCAAGCCACTTCTGAACCAGAGACAACGTCAGAAGCGTCTTAACTGGGCTGTGGAGAAAAAGAACTGGACTGTTGCACCTGAGCAGTGCCACAGACTGATCGACTCCATGCCACGCCGCATTGCTGCAGTAATTCAGGCAAAAGGAGCCCCAACTAAGTATTGAGTGCTGTACATGCTCATACTTTTCATTTTCATACTTTTCAGTTGACCAAGATTTCTAAAAATCCTTTCTTTGTATTGGTCTTAAGTAATAGTCTAATATTTTGAGATACTGATTTTTGACTTTCATGAGCTGTAAGCTCTAATCATTAAAATTAAAAGAAATAAACATTTGAAATATATCAGTCTGTGTGTAATGAATGAATATAATATACAAGTTTCACTTTTTGAATGGAATTAGTGAAATAAATCAACTTTTTGATGATATTCTAATTATATGACCAGCAACTGTAGATACTATTTATTTTTTCTTCTTTCTTCCAAAGTAGTCTTTATTTGAGTTTCTGACTCAGTTCAGTTACACATTGATATTTTTCTTGGTGTTTGAAGTAAATAATGTCTAAGTGATTCTGAAAACAGTAATAATAATAGATTTTTTGTAATAAAGTAATAGATCCAGACACTACAGATCCCAGACTGATGACTAACGGATGTGTTTTTGGTTTCTAGAGCACGTTTAAGTCTCAAGGCACCCAGCTGATCCCAGACGACCCGGCTGAACAAGCGCTCGTCTACCAGCGAATGTTTGAGACCAACAACCTGCAGCAGAAAATGTGTAAGTGCCCTCAACAGTCAACATACTTCAACTCTAAATGCATGCAAACGTCTTCAGTGTCTTTCTGCTGTCAAATCTTGACTGATTTTGATCAAGTAAAGGTCAGAATAACTGCAGTCATGTTTCCAGATGAACACTTTCTGGACTGAAGCAGCTCAGCTTTAATCATTTTCTAGAAAAATCAGTGCGTCTCAAATCTGATCATCAGGATCTTCTGAGGAGCTTTACTTTCACTGTTCCTCAGCGGAGGAATGATCTTCATCTCACATCTTCTGAGGAGCGTTTATTTCTTCATCTCTCAATCAGCACTGCATTATATGTTTGGATCATTTACATCTCATCTTACTGAGACATATTGTTCATATAGCTTTCCTGTAGCTCAAATAGTAGAGCATGGCGCTAGCAACGCCAAGATCATGGGTTCGATTCCCAGGGAAAGCAAGAGCTGATAAAATGTAAAAAAAAAAAAACTGTAACTTGAATGCAATGTAAGTCGCTTTGGATAAAAGCGTCTGCTAAATGCATAAATGTAAATGTAAATGTAAATATTACTGGAGATATAGAGCGACCGCTGATATTTAGATCAGTTTATGTCAGGATCTGCTGCACTGTTTTTAAAGATCTCATTGATTTACATTACAAGCATCAGAATTTCATCATATAAATATCAGCATATATACAAATATTTTTTTGAGTCTCTGAATAAAATTGAGCTGTTTTGTTCTCCATATTCTCACTATATCAAACTTTACGAGTCGTAAAAGCCTGATAGATCAAATTTGAGAAAACATGCACTGTTTGTTGTTGTTGTTGTTGTTCAGATGACGTGGCTTTCTATGAGTGGTATGTTCCTGAAGGAGAGAGACATGAATCGACTCTGAAGAGGAATAAAGAGAATTTAATCACCGAGCTCAAACTGTGGGATGGATACTTGGAGAAGGTTGTGTTTTATTGATATTTATTGCTAATATAAATCATGCATTTATTACGTCAGATTGCTCGTCTCGTGAATGATGCATCAGTTATTCTCTTCATCTAAATGTTACGATTGTCAAATAGTCATTGTTTTTGGTGGTTGTTACAATTAATTGCAACCTAATGTCTTATCAGTAAAATTTTTAGAGTTGACCTTTTGCCTCTGTCTTTTTAAAATGTATTTCTTTGTGGAATGGATTATGAATGCACGTGTTGATTGCAGCAGTTGAATTCTCATCTTCATTAGTAGAGGAGATGCTGTTACTGTATTTTTAGCGATAATAATGAACCTTCACTAATGATCAGTTTGTTCATCAGATGGGTAAAGGCTCGTACCTCGCTGGAAAGAACTTCACCATGGCTGATGTGGTTTGTTTCCCCGTCATCGCGTATTTCCCGCGACTTCAGTGAGTGAATCGCTCTGGTTATAAAGCGTTTTTTCACATTTTCTCAGTAATGAAAAGTTGTTGATCAGATGCGTTGAAAAATAATGATTCTTTGAGTTTGAAAACAGTATCAGATATTGAATGCATTATGAGGGTTAGTGATTGATGACGTCAGGTGACGGTTCAGATGGGGCTGGTTTAATGTCTGATCTGGTTTCAGCTGTCCTCCAGAGCGTTGTCCCAGACTGATGGAGTACTACGAGATGCTGAAGGACCGTCCCAGTATTAAAGCCAGCTGGCCTCTGGAGTGGCTGGAGAAACCTGAGGGTCAAGACACCTTCAAGGATCTGTGAAGAACATCAGCACTTCCCAAACTTCACAGCAGCAAAAAGCCATCAATGAATTCAGTTTTATGTTCAACTTACTGTATTAAATCACAACCCTTGATTCTGATCAGTCTTGTTTACAGTGCAGCAGCTTCAATTTGTCTGACGTTTGATATTTAACCTCAATTATTAATCTTTAACCCAGCAGACCGCATTAATTTGTGAACTCATTTTTGAAGATAAAGCTCATTGTTATTGTGGCTGTAATGACTGTTAACAGCTTTTATTGTTATTGTTTGGGACTAATGAAGTTTTGTCCTGTTAAGGCAAATAAAGAACATGTACCATCATTACTACAAAAAATAAAGAAACGTGGTTCAGTTTTAAATTATTAGCACTATACAAGTTTAACTTACTGTAACAACATCTCTTCAAAGATTCAAAAGGTAAATACGTTGTACACAAACAACCAGAAGGCCAACAGATCGACTACTAGCACACGTGATAACGTCTGGGACAGAAGAAAACAACAGGAGGAGGCAACGAAGGTGGGAATAAATAGGGGCATCTTCACAGGGAGTCTCCAGCTTGATCCACAAGCTCCCTCCAGCAGCCAATCAGAGCCAGCCAGTAGCTGATGACTATTAGGACCAGCTGGTCTTCATTAAGCCTTGCATGGAGTATATGGAGAGCAAAAACAAAACACTGTCCGTGTCAACAAAACAAATCAGTAGCAATATCAAATTCTGCACAAATATAACAAAATAAAAAGTCATTACGTTTTGGGATGTAACAATATTTATTGGCACTAATATAATACTTTAGGTTGAAGTTACTGTAGGTGTGTTCAGGGAGCATTTTCAATGGGGACCAGAGACAAAAATAATACCTAAATCTGTGGTACAATATCAGAAAGTATTAAGCTGAAAATATTACCTCAAAATTCTACTGCTACTTGCACATTAATTTAGTTGGTGTGACCTAATGTTTTTAAAAGGGTTGTCTCATGAGAAATCAAATTTGCCTCAATCTTTTGGCATATAGAGGTCTTTATCATTAAAACCTCCTGCAAGTTTCATAGCTTAAAACGTCCTCCTCATTATAAACAAAGCGTTTATTTAATCAAGCTCCAAAAACGGCATGTTTGATTTCTCAAACTTAGTAGATATTTATTTTTAATGGCATCCCGGATCGTGTCAGAGGATTTTGTTTCGTAATCGAGGCAGTGTCATGCAAAAAACTTTATTATAAGTAAACATCAAGGAACATTAATATAATAATAATAATAAATCCATGTCCTCTTTAAAAATAAAAATTCCAATGATCTTTACTTTTTACAAAATTTGAAAAAAGTAATTGTTCCTATAAAGCCTAGCTGCATGAGGGTTAGCGTGTTAGCTTAGCAGAGCACCAAAACCTGACGATTTATGAGATTAAATCATGTTTTTGCTCCATACAAGTTTTCAAGTGATTTAAGTAATCATGTTAATGAGCCAGAAAAAATATATATTTTATTATATAGGCTACAGTGAATGTCGATTAGCACTGTATTAGAAATACTTTATTCTTATGAAAATACCCGAGATTAATTTAAAAACACAAAAAAAATATATATATATATAATCACTATCTTCGTTATATTTTCTCAATGTTTCATTAAACCCTAAACACACTGCACGATTTTCTGCTGTCCCAGAGGAAAGATTGGCATCGTGAAACAGTCCTGGCCAATCAGAAATCGCCGCGAATCGCGATTGCTTCACGATGCCGATCTTTCCTCTGGGACAGCCGAGAATCGTGTAGTGTGTTTCGGGCTTAAGCCAAAACGTCTCGATCTTTGTTATTCAGCTGCAGCAATCTCTGAAATTAGATTTTATGAATTAAAAGTCCAGAGGGACCTTTTTTTTAGTCAATCGCTATCATGACCGCTATTCAGGAATATATTAAACTAGTAACTTACTAATGTACTAATGTAAACAAAACAACAACGGATTACCCAGCAAACATAGAACGTTCCCCTAACGTTAGTTTTTGGTTCCTGTTTGGTTATTTGTTTGGGAAACAGAAAATAACGTTCTGGGAACGTTAGAATAACGTTCTAAAAAACAAAAACTAACTTTATGGGAATGTTAGAATAACGTTCTAGGAATGTTCTCCAAACAAAACAAAAAAACCACCCGAACGTTCTGGGAACCAAAAATGGTTAGCTGGGTAGTAGGATTACTGACTGTAATATCGTTCATGTTAGGCTACTGACGATTGTTTTGTACATGTTAGTAAACTTTAAAGTTTTAAATGTGTCTTTAGCAGAATCAATAAAGTGTTAAGCAGATCAGCTGAAATAATTTAAACTCATATTATTATTTAATGTCAAGGTATTTATTTGATGAGTAAAAATAACCAATGCAGTCACACGATCATTATAATTTTGCAAAATAAACCCCTTCACGGTTTTACAAGACCCCAAATCAGTGACCGGACATATTAAACCACACACAGAGGCTACCTGTTCTTTGTTTTTGTTTTTCTCTAAGCTCTAATTTATATATTTTTGTTCTTTTTCGTTCATTTTGTTATATTTTATTTGTTTGATGAATTAATTTTTAATTATTTTATTTACCATTTTGTGTATTTGTCATTTTTAATTATTTATTTTAGTTTATTGTATTATAATGTTTTGTTACTTTATAATAATAATTATTATTAGTAGTAGTAGTATTATTAATTATTAACACCACCTGAGCACCACAGTATTTCCATGTTCCGCAGTTCCATTTCCGGCCGGCAGATGGCGAAGCCCCGCCCCTCAGTGAACGTGTCAGAGTCAGCGTGACGCAGTAAAATCTGAGGTCTTTTTCTGCACAGCAGCGCGCATTAACAGTCTTATCTCCTAATTAAACACGACATTATCGGTCATGGCGCAGAGCATGATGCTGTACTGGGGCTCCGGTTCTCCGCCGTGCTGGAGAGTCATGATCGCGCTGGAGGAGAAGCTGCTGCAGGGATACAAACACAAACTTCTGTCGTTTGACAAGAACGAACACAAGTGTGCAGAAGTGAAAGCTCTCAATCCCAGAGCTCAGGTGCGTTCAGATGCATTAGACCTGTGCCGTTTATGATTTCTTATGATTGCATTGACATTTTACTGTGTATGCAGCTTTAATTCAGCGACAGCACAGTTGCCAAACCTTTGTTTTAATACTGCATTTTTTTCTTTGCAGCTTCCAACTTTTAAGCACGGAGACATCGTCGTGAACGAGTCCTTTGCCGCGTGTCTGTATCTGGAGGTAAAACACTGAAGGGGCGTGTCTTTCTGAAGGGGCGTGTCTTTCCGTGATTCAAACATTTATAAACGTTAGGAATTCACACAATCCTCGCGTGCTATAATTCTTATAAATAAGATGGTCAGCAAAAACAGTAATTTTAGATGACCTTTCGGATGTATTTAATTATAAAACACTTTATAATCTATGATAATATTTATTAACAACGTATTTAATATTTTCTCTAAACTTTTCAAGTTTAGACAAGCACCTGCAATTCTGGCCAAATTAAAGATATGTTGTGTGTGAATTTGCACATATTACGTTGCAAAAACGTTTGCAGTTAGTTTTTAATATTACATTCTTGAGGACTATGCTTGCATTTCTTTTAAAAAAAAAAAAAATAAATAAAAAATAGGAACAGACCTTCTGATCAATGACAGGAGCGTCATTCCTGGGATTCAGTAACATTTCAACTTTTAATATACATGTTTTTCAACTACGTGTCATTCAACTTCTAAATACCCCACATCATTAGGCACATATCAAACCTCCAAAAAATATTGATCATATTTTAATATCATATTCAAAATATAATATTTTCCCACCTCAGGCATTAAAGACCTTTTATCAATTTGAGTTTTTTTCCAGCTTTTTTTTTTTCGTTCTGCTGCAAATTGTGGGCACAATTTCTGATGTATGATGCTTGTGGTGGCATTAATACATATCATAATAACAATGTTATGAGACTAATGTTTTAAATATATAAATTTCAATGAATTAAATAACTCAATTTATACTTTAAAAATGAAGCAGAAACTGCCAGTAGGTGGCATCAAGTCATTGTCTTTGTCACTGAATCATTCATTCAATCGATTCATTCAAACCGCTGATTCATTTAGGAACGAAGCAAGTGACTCTCTTTATGAATGGGTCATTGAATCATTGACTCACTAGATTTGTTCAAAAGCAAAGATTCATTCATAAACGAAACAGTGCTGTGTCAAAGACTTGCGCAGAGGCTCAGTTGCGACTTTGTCTATTTTGCTCTGTTTTTTAACTATATTTTTGTTGAAGAAATAGTGTTCCTAAAATGTAAGTCACTTAATATTAACTTTTGTATAAAATCAAAAATGTATAAACTGTTGTATAAATTCAATTTCACATTTGCAAACTCTCTATAATCATTAAAAAGCTGTTACCCTCCATTCATCGCTATCTCACAAACTTCCATTTTAATGAATGAAGCTCTCTACACTGCACACTGAATATATTATTTACATCGTCTCTACACTTTGTTCGTTACAATGAATGACAACAACTGCAGTCTGCTTCACGGTCTGTGCTGTGAGGAGCAGGACGAGCGGCGATAGAGGAGCATTTCTATTGGCTGCAGTCTGCAGGTATTAAATGGAAAAAAAAACGGCATTGCACAGTGAACCATAAACACAGCGCTACATTTATATGCAGAACTGGGATCGCTTTTGTAGTCTTTTGGATGGATGAAATATAGAAATCACTTTAATTTCCAAATAAACCTAGCCAGATAGAAATGAAACGCCGTCCCCCTCGAAATTCACTCCCCAGACTCTGCCCCCATTTCCAGCCCTGGTTACATCTGAATATTATGGTAGCCCGTAAATAATTAAATAATGTATTTGCGATTTTTCTATCTCATAATTCATAACTTATGATTCTGAATTGCGAGAAAAAGTCAGAATTGTGAGAGAAAGTGTCACAATTAGCCTACTTTTTAAAGTTTTTTTTTGTTTTTGTTTTTTATTTGTTTGTTTTTTTAATTCTGTGGTGGAAACAAACAAAACAAAAGAAGTGTAGAAGATGTGAACGCAAATGGAAGAAAGATAAGTTACAAAATGTTGCGAGACCCCTTAGGCAAATTTCGGCGGGCTGTGAAAATTGCCAGGTCCAGATACTTTTCAGATGTTATTGAGAATAATCGTCAAAATCCGACAATTCTCAACAATTGATTCATTCTTGAATCCTTTGATTGGAGGTTCCCGGAGATATGCCTATGGGTTTATGTGAAAGTCTTTTCGATTTTTTTTTGTTGGGAATATATCAGACATCCGAAGTAATATACAAGTTGACATTCTCTCCTCAAGATATTGTTCCAACAAAGCTCTTAAAGCAAGTTATTGAGGTGATTGGTCCATTTGTTTTATTAATAACTAGTCAGTCAGTCATATTTATTTATAAAGCACATTTAAAAACAACAGCTGTTGGCCAAAGTGCTGTACAAAATTAAAACATATACCAAAATACAAAGGTAAACATAACACAGCAACAGATAGTACACTACAGTTATGCCACTGTGCTTACTTGAGACCATATGCAACAGTAAATAAGTACGTTTTAAGAAGAGACTTAAAATCAGCGTATGTTGGAGCAGATCTTATATAAGATGGCAAAATGTTCCAAAGTTGTGGAGCAGCCACTGAAAAGGCACGGTCACCTTTCAATTTCAGGCGTGTCCTTGGAACAGTCAACTGAAGACTACTGGTTGATCGAAGTGAAACAGGAGATCGGAGATATATGATGGAGCCAGTCCATGCAAACCCTTATAAACAAACAGCGATGTTTTAAAATGGATATGATATTTAACTGGGAGCCAGTGAAGAGAGATCAGCACTGGCGAAATATGTTCCCTCTTCCTTGTTCCAGTTAACAATCTAGCGTTTTGAACAGGTGTTTCACAGTCCCTACTGTCATGTCTCCTACTTAAGTACAATCCATTACAATAATCTAATCTGGATGAGATAAAAGCATGTATTACAGACTCCATGTCTCTTAATGTTAAGAATGACGACTTCTTTGCGATATTCTTTAGCTGATAAAAACAACTTCTAACCACAGCATTGATCTGTTTATCAAAAGTCAAAGCAGAGTCAAAAGTAACGCCTAATTTTCTGACATGTGAATGAAGATTACCAGATAGATGCTCCGTTGTACTGGCCACAACCTCTGTAGAAGCAGGGGAGCCAAAGAGTAGGACCGCAGTCTTAGACTCATTTAACTGGAGGAAGTTTGCAGACATCCATTGTTTAACATCTCCCAGACAATCAAATAAACACTGTAGACTGGAGACATCCTTTGGGTGCAAGGGAACATAACACTGAGTATCATCTGCGTAACAATGGTATGAGACATTGTGCTTCCTAAATATAGCATACAAAGGGAGCATGTACAAAGAAAATGGAACAGGACCCAAAATTGAGCCCTGTGGAACCCCATACAAAACCGGTGCACAAGATGAAGAATATTTGCCAGTCTCTACCGAGAAGGTAGAGAATATAATTAATAAGAGTTTACTTTCTGGAATTGTTCCAATTTATTGTAAACATGCCAGTGCAGCCCTTATTGAAGAAACCAAACCTGGATAAGAGTGTGTTGTGCAACTATAGACCAATTTCAAAGCTTCCTTTTTTAGCAAAGATTTTGGAAAACACTGTTTTTAAGCAACTTCAGTCCTTCCTTACTGATGATGCCGTAGGTGTTGTTTTTAAAACCCCGACTGAGAGTTTTAATTACATTTTTATGGCAACTGACTCTGGTGACGTGACTCTGCTTTTGCTTTTAGATCTTACAGCGGCATTTGATACAATCAACCATCAGATTTTGATCTCACGTTTAGAAACTTGTGTAGGTATTCGAGTTAATGCCTTGAATTGGATTAAGTCTTATCTTCAGAATAGGAGAATGTATGTCGACCTCAGCGCCTTTATCTTGTGGTATTCCACAAGGGTCTGTTTTAGCACCAGTCTTTTTTTCATTGTATATGCTCCCGTTCCCGGTCAGATCTTGAGTAAATATGGTGTGTCATTTCACTGTTATGCAGATGACACCCAGTTGTATCTACCTCTGAAGCCTACTGCCTCCATCGCAGTAGAAAGATTGGTGGAATGTTTTGAGGAGATTAAGGTGTGGATGTCTACTAATCTTGGGTATAGTGTGTGATAGTGCACTGAAATTTGATAAACAAATAATTGAAGTTGTCAAAATTACTTGACTAGACTAATCTGTAAAATTAAGCATTTTTTATCTCGAAAGGACTTGGAAAAGGTTATCCATACTTTTATTTTCTCAAGATTAGATTATTGTAACTCACCGTACCATGGTGTTCAATAAAAAGTTTGGACAGACTACAGCTGGTCCAAAATGCGGCTGCAAGACTATTGACAGGTACTCAGAAAAATTAGCATATCACTCCGGTTCTAAGAAAGCTACACTGGCTGCCGGTTTCTTATTGGATTGATTTTAAGATATTATTATTTGTTTTAAAGCCTTACATGGTACAGCTCCATCATATATAGCTGATCTGAGGAAACATGAGTGCGGTGTTAGTGGTGACAGTGGTTTTTACTAATTGCCTCATTGAATCTGAGGTTTGATTGGTGTTTGTGTGCTGTTATGATATAGAATTTGAAAGTGATTTTATTGTTATTCTGCATTGTTTCATGTACAGCACTGTGGTCAACATTTGTTGTATTAATATGTGCTTTATAAATAAAGTGAACATTGAACATTGAACAAAACAGAGAGACAAATTAATCACTTTTTTTCGTCATCTTTGTGTAACAGAGACCCTGAACAGACAGAAAAATATGAGATGAGGGTTACAATTATTTGAATTTCAATGATTTTACATTCTTTCACAAACTGGTTCCATGAGAAAATTTGCATTCAGTTGTAAATCGTTTACTTTTTACCTTAATCATCACTCATGATCTGCTTTATAGTACGACGGCATTTTAGTGCCACTTTATGAAATTTCGACTTTATTCTCAAAATTTCAACTTTATTACCAAAATATTTCAACTTTATTTTTGTATTGCCACGACTTTAATCTTGTAATCTTAGATTTTTTATTTTTTAATGTGTCACTGAAATGCTGTAGTAGCCTATTATAGAAACATTAACTATCACTAGAAAAGCAGATGAGTCACATGTCAGTTGAGAAGAGAAGAGTAAAGAGTTTCTTGAAATACTTCTCCATACGAATTAGGTCATATACCAATATTGGCTTGTGACGTTTTTAATAAATGTGTGATTATTTCCTTATTGTCAAAAGTGTTTTATTTAGTGCACTTTGCACAAAGTAATCAACTTGGAACAGAGAACAATAATATCTGTTTTTGCATTTATTTGCAAGACTTTTTCATGTGTTCGCTCAAAGTTCACTGCTGTACAAGTAGATTAGTTTGAATTTGCCCAGACCTGATTTACACAAACTTTCTCAGAACGTTCTTTACACGTTGCATATTTATTTATTTTTTTAGGTATTTGAAGCCCATTTCCATCATGATATATAAAAAATAATTGTTTCTTGCAGTTATGAGTTTACGCTTCGCAATTCTGATTTTTTGTTTCTGCCATGGAATAAAAAATAAAAAGGATAATTGTGATTTCTTATCTCAAAATTTGGAGTTTTCTTCTCATAATTTTAGTGTATATCTCGCAATTCTGAGTTTGTATCTTTGTGACAAAGATTTGTGACTGAATGCAAATTTCTTGTGGAACCAGTTTTGCGAAAGAACATAAAAGCATTGAAATATAATTTTAACTCTCATCTCATATTATTCCATTAGTATGTAAATTTTGGGTCTATGTTATGCATAAAGATGACACAAAATCAGCAATTAATTTTTTGTTTCTCTTTTTGTTACACAAACACAAAGTATTGCGTTTGAGTCAGCGGCATCTCGCAGCCATAAATTTAAAAATTATTTTTATATCTCAATTCTTTTTGTCTCAATTTTTTTTCCTTTTTTTCCCAACCACACATAGAATTTAAAAAATTACACAAAAAAAAAAAAAAAAAAAATCTGAATTGTGAGAAAGTGCCAAATTACTTTATTATACTTTTTATCTCTTCTCTCAATTCAGAACCGTGAAATATAAACTATGAATTGTGAAAATAAAAATTCAATTATTTTTATACTTTTATTTATTTTTTATAACATGTCAGAAATAAGATTTTATTAATAATAAGCCAATGGATTACAGTGGAAATAAACAAACAAAAAAAATTGTCTATAAAACTTAGATATGAGTTACAAATAATCACTTACTAGTACTAGTTTCCAATGTTTTCATCAAATATTTTTTTTTCTAGTTCAGAGTAGATACTTTTTATCTTCCAAGGTAGTCTTACTTCATTTGAGATTCTGACTCAGTTCTGATGTTATCAAGAAAAATATCAAAGTTACTCTGAAAACAAACATGTTCATCAAGGAAGAGTAGTAATAATAATTGATTTTTTAAAATAAAGTAATCAGGCTGATGACTTTTTGGTTTCTAGAGCGCGTTTAAGTCTCAAGGCACCCAGCTGATCCCAGACGACCCGGCTGAACAAGCGCTCGTCTACCAGCGAATGTTTGAGACCAACAACCTGCAGCAGAAAATGTGTAAGTGCCCTCAACAGTCAACATACTTCAACTCTAAATGCATGCAAACGTCTTCAGTGTCTTTCTGCTGTCAAATCTTGACTGATTTTGATCAAGTAAAGGTCAGAATAACTGCAGTCATGTTTCCAGATGAACACTTACTGGACTGAAGCAGCTCAGCTTTACTTGATTCTCCATCAATCATTTTCTAGGAAAATCAGTGAGCCTCCAAAACATCTCACATCTTCTGAGGAGCGTTTATTTCTTCATCTCCCAATCAGCATTGGATTATATATTTGGATCATTTCAGTCTCATCTTACTAAGATATTACTAGAGATATAGAGCGACGACTGATATTTAGATCATTTTATGTCAGTATCTGCTGCACTGTTATAAAGATCTCACTGATGAAATTCTGATGCTTATAATGTAAATCAGAGTTAACGCGTTACACGGTCACTGTATTCGTATTACTTTTTATATCTGTTAAAAATGTGACGGAAAAATAATTTTTAAAGCATGTTTTGCGCGTCAGTATGCCCATTAATAAATCACCAGAGAATGTGAGCTAAAATGCAGATGAGTCATTCAACATTTAGATGCAATGAATGGTCACATCTCAAAATGTTGCACTCAATTTCACATATTTTAGTCTGGCATTACAGTTTGGGAAAAGTTCAATGTGTACAAGTTTGTCACAATAACACTAATATAAGTAAAAATAAATGACTCTTCAGAGATCCTCCGCTGAATTGCATCGCGTTCTTCTTCTGAGGTAAATACAAGGTTGATTCTTCCCAACGCATCTTCTTCCAAAAACGAAAGGCAGCCGAGATGAACTTGATGAATCTTGCTGCGTTGTTTACGGAGGTGATGTGGGCATTTACAAGTTTGCGTCTCACGTGGATGATTATCGTATGAATAGCGCAAGCTGCACGTGAGAGTGACCACATTACAGATAATGAGCTCAGACGGGAAAACTGGGCATCGCGTTGGTTTCATACGTATTACTTTATCACAGAAAATAATTTTTCGACATGACTGACTTCATGACACAGACATGAGAATTATCTAAAGATAATTAGCTTGAAGTGTCTGTTTTTACAAGTATTAGCTGATTTGTTTATTTTTGTGGAACATTTCAGAAGGATAATCACGGAGACTGAGACGGCAGAAAGTGCAGCCTGTTTGTTTTCTTTATTTTACAAAAGCACAACGTTTTGTTAATATTGAGAGTGCACACAAATTAAAGTAGATGTAAATGTATTGCTCTTATCTGTACTATCAAAAATGAGGAAACATTTTAAGTTCTTTTCGCTGTTATCAGGAAAAAAATGCAAGTGATCGTTCAAGTTGCTGTTTTGATATTTATGTAATTTTTCAGTCGATATTAAAATAATGAAAGAACTACTTTCAAGTTTACTTTGAGTTTCATTTTGGGTTTTTTAATGACTTGAAAATTAAAGTAATTAGTAATCTGATTTTTTTTTTTTTAAATGCAGTAATCAGTAATGTAATCTAATTAAAATGTTAAAAAAATAATTACTAATTTATAGCAGATTACTTTTGAGTAACTTACCCAACACTGGATGACTAATATTTATATAATTTTATGTCAGTATCTGATATGCTGTTATAAAAAGATCTCATTGATTTACATCACAATCAATCATCAGAATTTCATCATAGAAATAGAATCTGCAGCAAATTGCATATTTTTGAGTCTCTGAATAAAACTGTTTTCCATATTCTCACTATATCAAACTATACGAGTCGTAAAAGCCTGATAGATCAAATATGATAAACACATATGCACTTTCTTGTTGTTGTTGTTGTTCAGATGACGTGGCTTTCTATGAGATGTATGTTCCTGAAGGAGAGAGACATGAATCGACTCTGAAGAGGAATAAAGAGAATTTAATCACCGAGCTCAAACTGTGGGATGGATACTTGGAGAAGGTCAGATTTTATTGATATTATAAATCATGCCTTTATTACGTCAGATTGCCGGTCTCATTGTGAATTATGCATCAGTTATTTTCTTAATCTAAATATGAGTCACTCCACCAATCATCAGATAGTCATTGTTTTAGGCGGCTGTTGCAATTAATTGCAACCCAATGTTTTATCAGTTGTCCATGCAGTAAAATGAATAGAGTTATGGATGGTGAACTTGACCTTTGGCCTCCATGCCTTTGTCCAATTATTATTATTATTATTTTTTTTTTTTTACATTTCCTTCTGAAATGAATCGCATTACAAAAGCCAAATGGATTATGAATACACATGTTAATTGTAATGATAGCATCTCCTCTACTAATAAAGACGAGAATTTTGTTACTGTATTTGTAGGGATAATCATGAACTTCTCTAACGATGAGTGATTTGTTCATCAGATGGGTAAAGGCTCGTACCTCGCTGGAAAGAACTTCACCATGGCTGATGTGGTTTGTTTCCCCATCATCGCGTATTTCCCACGATTTCAGTGAGTGAATCACTCTGGTTATAAAGCGTTTTTCAATGACTGACCTGAATGCATTATGAGGGTAAAAACACGCAGTTTTTATGCGGAAAAGATGCATAAAATTCTTTAAAAAAAAAAAAAGCAAAGTTTTGTTCCCTTACTAAAAACTATGCAAATGCATTATAATTTATAATGCATTTATATAATATATTACATATATTTTTTCCCATATTCATATTTATCAGCAAAATTCAGTCCCAAAAGTGTGTGAGATATGTACGTTTAATGACAAACCATTGCAGCATGAAAAAATTATTTATTAATTTATTTTTGATTTAAAAACTCTTCAGAATTATAATTATGTTGCTTTGTTGTATATAAATATGTAGGTTTCAATTTGGACTGTTTTTGAGCAATCCTGAGTTATAAATTCAAATGAATTTACTGTAATTAAATCTATTCGTTCCATTGGGATTAATACTGATAATTCTCAGGTTATATGCTTTTATAAATTTCATACAGTGATATATTCAAATAAAATTTCTCATCAATATTGAAAAAATAATTAAAGATTTTTTGGTCTGGTTCAAGTGTAATTTGAAATTTCAAAGAATTAAGTGTTTTTAATTAATGAAGAGAGGTAAGTGCAGTAATAACATGTAACGTTCAAAACATTTTTTTTTTTTCACATTCTCTCATTAATGAGAAGTTGCTGATTAGATGCAGTATGGTTTTAGTTGAAAAATATTGTCATGAGTGCTTTATAAAATGATTCTTTGAGTTTGAAAACAGTATCAGATATTGAATGCATTATGAGGGTTAGTGATTGATGACGTCAGGTGACGGTTCAGATGGGGCTGGTTTAATGTCTGATCTGGTTTCAGCTGTCCTCCAGAGCGTTGTCCCAGACTGATGGAGTACTACGAGATGCTGAAGGACCGTCCCAGTATTAAAGCCAGCTGGCCTCCTCACTGGCTGGAGAAACCTAAGGGTCAAGACACGCTCAAGAACCTGTGAAGGACATCCCGAACACACCAGCAGCAAAAAACCTTCAGTGAATTCAGATTTACATTCAACTTACTGTATTAAATCACAACCCTTGTCTGTGATCAGTCTCGTTCACAGTTTTGTCTGTATTGGTCTGACATTTAACCTCAATCATTTATCTTTAACCCAGCGAGCCGCTTCAAACTAATTTTTGAAGATAAAGCTTGTTGTTGTTGTGTCTGTAATGATTAACGTTAACATTTTCTATTGCTGTTTGGGGCTAATAAAGTTTTATCCTGTTTAATCCAAATAAAGAACAAATTTACCATGTTTTACCACTTGTTTTAAATGATTAGCACACACACATATATATATATATATATATATAAACACACACATATATATTAGTATAACAAGCAAAATGTCAAATAATTTTGCTTGTTATACCAAGAAAAGAAAAAAATTGGAAAGCGAATGCAATCATATGCTTACTGTATTTGATTTCCAAATTATTCAAATTTTATCTTTTAATATTTTGTCAAGTCATTGTGTGAATTACTAATTAACAGAGACTGGCACAAAAAAATGATCATCAAAAATAAATAGTAGGCTTGTTTATTTTGTAAGTAATCATTAACCAACATGAAGTACTTCTGTTTGGTGTTATAGATTTGAGCGTCAGACCTTTTATTCTGCTTATGTAACAAGGACGCCATAAAATAAAGTGTTACCGTGTTACATGTACTTACTTTATAATAACAACGAATTATGCATAATTACATTCAACTGAAAGTAATATACAGAGACCACTTACAAAGAGATACAGCGAGACTTTAGATGAAATACATCAGTTTAGAAAGAAGAGAGATGAAACGCCAGTAATACGTTTTACATTTTAATTAACCAACATTTATTAAAAAAATTTTTTGCAATATTAAAAAAAAGTACTTTCTGTTGACAAAATATCAACTTCTATAAACTCGTCTATACTTAAGATGCAGCTAACATTTTGTATCAGAACTGATAATCATTCGCTTCAAATTAAAAATATTTCTCCAAAACCAACAAAAACTTCACAATCTGAAACTACATTCATAGCTTGATTTATTTCATTCTGTCTTTAACTGGATAATTCGGGGAGAGCGCGAACGCAGTCCCCATTATCAGAAATTGTGCAGTTGAGATTCTCACATGTGGAGAATTCATTAAGGTCAGAGAAGCCGGAGTGCAATGGCTAATCCTCGCTTAAGGCGATCCACCTTCCTGATCACGGAGGCGCCCCTGCCAGGTAAGTATGACCGAGAGCGGATCCGATCAGAGACTCACTCCGCCGCACACCGATCACATCGACGGTGAGGAACAAACATCACCGCGCTCTTCACACGCGACTCACCGTCAGCTCGCGGAGACCCGCGTCTCGACCGAATCACGAGTCCGACGAAGCGCGGGAACCAGCTGAGCTTCAGAAAAACACAAACGACGTTCGCGCTGCGCACTAGCGGAAACACGTCACGCGTGACGTCAGCGGCGCGTCTTCATGTTCAGTTCCGCTGCCAGTCTTTTCACGGTTAATATCATCTTTTCGTTTCATTTACTTTCTATCGACTTGGAAAGAAAGTAGCACGTTGATCTGTTCACAACCAAGCGTATATATGACCCTGGACCACAAATCCAAATCGATGTATGTTTTGTTAGGAATATCCACGTTCTTAAAATGTCTAATCAAATTATTTGGGATCTTGACTCTTTAATTCTTAACATTAGATTTTGGTTGTTATAATTAAATTACAGCAGCCGGACAAACCAGAGGAAAGATGATCATGTGGTGTTGAGTATGTAGTGACTTGAATAACTGAGTTAGGTTTTCTTTAATAATTACATCAACAAGGTGAAAAACACAAGATCTGGTATTGTCGGCGTAAACACACAGATGTTTTCAGAAGTTACACCTACTTAAAATAAATTTTAAAAACTTCTTAATTTAGACACACAGACATCAAGAATCAGCGTGAGAATCACAACAATGGTGACCATCAAAAAAGCATGTTGGAGCCAATAAAAATTCATCGAATTGTCTTTGTAACTTCTTTTATTCTTACTATTTTCTTTTATTTTTGCTGTTTTTAATGTGACTCTTTAGTAGCTTGTTTTGTGATGTTCAGAGTTTATCTGTTTATCTGAATATAGTAGTTGAGATTCATACTCTGATTCTTGATGTCTGTGTCTGCCTAAAACAAAGAGTTTTTTTTTAATTATTATTATTTATTATTATTATCAGAACAACTTGCAAGAAACCACTACAAATTTTTAGCATCATTACATGGTCACATGATCCTTCAGAAATCATTCTAATATTCTTATTTGTTGCTAAAATCATTTATTAGTAGTATTATGTTGAAAACAGCTGAGTAAAATTGTTTTCAGAGTTCTTTGAATAGAAATTTCAAAAGAACACCATTTATCTGAAATAGAAATCTTTTGTAATATTATAAATTCTTCATTCATTAAGTCTTTATCATCACTTTTGATCAATTTAAAGCATCCTTGCTAAATAATATAGAGTTAATTTCTATAATTTCTTTCCAATACTGACTCCAAGCTTTTTAATGGTTATAGTATATAAATACTGATCTTTGTATATTTCTATTCATCAAAGAATCATGAAAAAAATCTACTCAACTGTTTTAAATATTAAATTATAATATTATTTCTATTATAATTATACTATAATAATAATAAATGTTACTCGAGCAGCAAATCAGAATATTAGAATGATTTCTAAAGGAGCATGTGACACAGAAGAGTAATGATGTATTTAAAATAAATATTTTTCGGCAGGTTATTGATTAGTAACCAGGCAAACCCCTTTATTTAAACCTCCAGCAGTCGTTCTCGCGTATCCGCCATGTTTGTAGTTTTTAACACTTTTTATTCGTGTTTTTGTAATTCACTTTCAGATGTAAAGCTTTGCAGGATGTTTTCATTCACTTGGAGCTGTGTTACGCACTGCATGAAAGGTCAAATCACAGATGCATTGTTTAAGTGGACAAAAGTCTTCCATAACAGATGTACTGCTCTGACAAAATTCAAATTTTGAGCACTTTCTACTAAACCAATTTATATAAATTGGCTATTGAACTTGGCATGTGGGACAACTTACACTCGACCATATCCGCATCATCAGCACATCACTGCACTATTTCTCGAGGACACATGCTGCGCTGCGATCACTCAATCGATCAAACACAAATTTTTTACCAAAATGTATTACTTTTCTGAACACCCCACAGCATTAATGACATACTTAAATAACATCTGAAAAACATATTTTCCCACCTCAGGCATCAAATCCCTATTATTATTGGTCATTATTTTAAGATATGGGCACTATTAATCTTCAACCCCGTTATGGACACTATGGGAGCTCTCTGAATATGATCATAAAATGTACTTGTAATAAAATCAACATTTTCCTATTAATCAGATGTCCCTCACACTAATTCAGTATTTGCAAATATAAAAGTTACATAAAATCTCACACTTTTGCTATACTACAGCCTGAAATTGAACTTTTTGTGACAGCAACCTCATCATTTTTGATCAAAGAAGTGGGTTAACTTCAGAATTTGAACTAAAATCAGTATTCTTATGATTGCTCTGAACATTTCAGACTGAGTTCAACAAAAAATAAATGACTTTTTCATAAACTTAAAAAAATAATTAATAAAAATGTAGGTGGAAACGGGGTTGAAGAGACAAATACAGCTTAACATATAAATAGTTGTTTTTTTCCTCAAATTCACTAAGATTTTCTATAAACACTGTATTTCATTATGTGACCAAGAAAGACAACAGATATAAATTGCAGTTGAATGGAGTTTTATTAACCCGACTGAAGGAAAAACAACAATAACATAGTATACATTATAACATTATAAACTGAAATTTGAAACAACCTGGGGTGTGTTTCCCAAAAGCATCGTTAGCTAACTATGGTCGTTAGTTCCATTGAACTCTATTGGTAACAATGTAACTTGTGACTATAGTTGTTTTTGGGAAACGCACCCCAGGACTTTTAGAAAAAAAGCTCAGTGCACCAAAATATTGAGATAGCCTTAATGAATTGATTGAGATAGCATTAATGATAATGATTCAGAATCTCAGACTGGGCAGAAGGTCAAAAAGACTTGAGGCTGTAATTGCTACCAAAGGTGCTTCAACAAAGTATTGAGCAAAGGCTGTGAATACTTATGTACATGTGTTTTTTTAAATAAATTTGCAAAAATGTCAAACAAACCTTATTGACGTTGTCATTATGGGGTATTGTTTGTAGAATATAATTAACACTGAGATGTGAAAATCTCATCAGAACACACGTGCACACACACACAGCTTTAACATGGACATTACTGCATTCAACATATGCATGTGGTATAAGACTCTTGATCAAATATAATAATTCATTTAAATTATTGAATAACTTCAGAGCCAAAGTGTTGAAAACACAACCCCGTTATGGTCAAATAAGTAACGGGGTTGAGTGTGACGGGGTTGTGATTTTTTGCTCAAAACAGACCCTGCCCTAAATGTAGTGAATAACAGGAGAGCACATGATATTAAGAAATCATGTATATTGTTAAAATAACAAAGATCATTTTCATAAGTAATAGTTTTCTATCTTTATTTAATGTAACAGGGTTGAGTCGTTAAGCTTGACAATCACAATATCACAATATTAATAAGCTATATTTATGAAAGAAGGTGGTAACTTGCCTATGTCTGCTCACAGTGTTGATCGGAAGAGTTATATGATGTCACTTTCTGTTAATGATGTCACATAAGGATCAGTTCATTATTTTTACGGGGGGAGAATGATTTGTGTAACGGGGTTGAGGGGTTACTGAGGTACGGAAATAAATAATATGATTTTAATGAATAATCATGAATTTACTTAGAAAAAAGTCCATACTATTCTCATAAATATCTATCTGTGCTTTTTGCTGGTAATGTTTTTTTTTTCTAATTTTATTATTCATGTCCCAAGTACACTTTCATAGAAGGCCATGAGGGACATGACAAAATAGGTGGTGTCAACTGAAAAAACACAAGATAATTTCTAATATATAGATAAAATGTATGTCATGTTTTTAAACCTTATTAAAGGAGACATTTCAATTAATACAATAAGATACAGATTTTGGTGACCCAGTAGATAAAATACACATAAAAAGGTCAGAGGGACTCAAATCGTACCGGTTTCGTGGAACTCACGTACGACCAAAGTAAACAACTCTTCTCTATTGTTTACCATTCATATTTCCCCAAAAGGGGATACACCGTTCCTGGAGGTACTGCAATACCAGGCCGATGCGTGGAGTGGACGGAGCAAGCCCCTATTCCATCTCCCTGCTCCAAAAATCAATTTAATATATGGTCCCCGGGGACGTATCAGATATAAAACTGATAAGAACAGATTTTAAATTTTTATTAACCAAAACCATATTTTACAACAAAAACCAATGTTCAAAAATACAACATAAATACTCTTTAGCATTCCATCATGCCATTCTCTGAGCATTCAAAAATCAAAAGTCATGTGTACATCAAGTTTCAAAAACAAACACCTTCACATTGAACAAAAAGCACAAAAACACAAATACAAACACTCCTTCTACCCCACCCCAACCTTCTGCAGCCCCCTCCAAACCCTCCTGGTTACCTCCTCCCAGAAAACCATTCTAAACACTTTAACCTCTGCTGACATTTCCCCCAACAGTTGTAAAAATAACCTTTCTGGTTCCAGACGGGGAAACTGCTTTCTCAAACGCATTGTTCTCCATTCCCACAGAACATGCTTCCCCTCTGAGATCGTACCCCATATCACTCTCCTTCGCTGTGCTTCAAAACCATCTAAACCCACTCCATACAACACTAAATCTCTTGTGATAATCGGCCCCCTCCACCTCTCCCACCACCGCATAACTGCCCTCCAGAGCGCTACAGCTCCTGGGCACGACCCCGAGCCGTGTTCTATTGTCTCCTCTTTACCACAACCTGTCGGGAACATTGGGGACAGAAGCCTGTTAAAAACGATGGCTGCACCATTAACCACCTCACTTCACGTGGCAAGACCACCGTTTCTACCCCTTCCACCAGCTCCGCACTCAGACTGTGGTACAGTTTCCTCTGCTCTAAAATCAGGGATTGCTGTAAACACCAAGGCTTCCTAGCAATAAAATCCACCGCTTTAGGCTAATGCTCCGGCCTATCTGCCGACCAGGGCCTTGTTCCCCTCCAGTTACCCAAAGACCTCGAGGGAAAGGACACCTCCCCTCCTTCCAGTCCCGCCAAAAACTTCCCATAAGCTGAAACTGGAGGAGTTCTATCAGCGAATAACTTTCTATAAAACCCTTCAGCTACTTCCAGCATCCTTTTCACTGATGTCTGCACCCCACCTTCGCCCCTCAAACCCTCTATATAGCTTTTCCTTTGCCTACCTCGCACTGTTGCAAAGAAAAAAATGGTTGGCTTTTCATCATAGAGCCGTTTCCGGATGCTTGTTCATTGCAAACATGACTTGGCTTCCTCCCAGTAATGAACTTTCATTGCATCCTGCAAATGCCTAGCCCTACACCATCCCTCTGTAGTCCCCAAAGCCCCACCTGCCGATGTGCTCTGCAGATCCACAAAAGCGGCATCTCCGTCCTGCGCAGTCTGCTTTCACATGCCCTGCACCCCACACCTCCTGCAATATACTGGCTGGCTTAGATAATGCAAAAATCCCTTGTTTGATCCAATGTAAAAAGACCCAGGTGGATGTACACCATACACCAGACTGAGAAAATACACCATGAAAAAATGAAGCTTGATCCATCTGTAAAGATCAATATTAAATATTAAACATATATCAAACACCTGGGTCACTTGCAAAAAAACATATATTTACTGCTGACTGGCAGAGATCGCTAAAACACAATTATGAACGTTGTGTTCCAAAACGTTGTTTTTCATGAGACACAAACAACTCAAGTTGCTCTGAATCCAAACATGTACTGTATAACTTCATTTCTTCTGCTGATATTAGAAGTAGATATTTTGAAGAATGTTGGTGTCGAGCAGTTGCTGGTAGCCATTGACCTCCATTGTTTTTTCCGCTGCATACTAACTTGAGCGCAAGTAAATTTTTGAATGAACTATTCCTTTAAGTTCCTTAGTAAGACGGCAAAGGCTTTCTTATTTTTAAACAGCGCTGTCTATGAAAAAATAAGAAATGAGATTTCAAGAGATGAGAGAAATCAAGCTCTTATAGAAACGTAAATATCAATTCAGCTCGTGAATTCATTTGATTTTGAATTGTGCAATGAAAAAAAGACAACCTAGTCCCACTTAATTTTAAAGGTGTATATTTCCTTCAGATTAGGCAAAAAAAGTCAACCAAAATAAAATGGTTTCATGAAACATGTATTTAGTAATTGATGAAGGACAATGTCCACTTTAAATAATAACCGTTAACTTTCTTGAAGGGTATAGCAGGCCTGTAACTCACTAATAATTGTCCCAATTTTATATATATATATATATATATATATGAGTTCAGATGCAAAAGCCTTTAAGTGCAGTTTAAACTTTTCTTCTAAAATGAGCATTTTTATCAGGATCCTATGTCTAGGTTCAGTAATTTCACTGTAATGGCAATAATTAGATTCTTTTCATTGCCATTAAAGTGCCTGATAAACTCATTTTAGAACAAAATTTCAAATGGCACTTAGAAGCTTTTACATCTGAACTCTTCATATATATATACATATTTATTTTTTATTTATTTCTTTTTAATTGGAACATGTACATATTTCCACAGTTTATCGCTAGAAAAGCAGGTTCATTGAGGTTAACATACACAGACATGCACAAATGTGGGGAAGGCACCACATCCGCCACGTTTGCTTCTCACAGTTTCTTCATCTTTCTTCTAAATGCTGCAGCTGTTTCTGAAGGGTGCGTTCAGTGAGCTCCTATCCCATCATTCCCGGAGGCAGCAAGCTGTGAGCGCAGCATCGGGGCGGACCCGGGCTCTGAGCTCGGACCCGAGGAAGAGCGTCCGCTGGAGATCTCCTAGTCATCCTCGTCAGATGAAGAGCGGCAGAGGTCGTGGCGGTAGCAGTGCGCGAGGCTGAGGAGCTGCTCCATGGACTCGGAGATCTCGCTGGGCTCGGGGCCGTGTGAGAGGAAGCTGGGGGCCACACGGCGCAGATCCAGCGCAGCGCACGCTTTCTGGAGCTCAGACAGCTGGAGACCCACGGCAGGACTGGACTGAAGACACGTCAGCACAGGAAGACCCACCACCGGCTGAGAGGAAGCTGAGAGAGACATGACGAAAACATGAAATAAACAGCAAATATAAGCAACCGCAGTTTCAAAAACAAGCCCAATATTGTTTTGTTTTTAGGTCTCTTTCCTCCGCTGCACCGTTCACCTTCTCCCATGTTTCTGTTTCATCTCTGTTGCCTTTTCCTAACAACCATATTTGTAAAAATAAGCCCAAAAAACCGCAACCCGTGATTTTTTAACGCGACTTAAAAAATAAAGAAAAAGCCCAAAGTCGCGTAAAATACGCAGACTAGGCAACTGTGGTAATAAATCAATTATTTGGTTTCATTTCGATGTGTTTAAAGCCAAAACTGCAGTTTTTGCAAGGATAGACAATAATACAAACAATAATAATAATAATTTCAATGATACCGTTACAAAAGCATAACATGTTAATTAGCGCCTAATAAATGTAAGCAATTATGCAATATTATTACATCATATGGAAATACTGTAAAAACAAAAGCAAGCCATCAAAACATATCTGCCATACGGCACCTGAAAATCTGAAACTTTGTTTTCAAATCTCTTTATTAAAAACGTATTATTATTAAAACTAATAGTAAAAGTTGCGATGAAATGTAATTAGCAACAGATTATTTCTTCTGTATTGTGATGTACGTCTGAATGAAATGGGTTATTGAAAAAGAAAAACGAATATAGGGCAGGACTTGGTTCTGTCCCGTCGCTTGCTGATTGGATGTTGAGATGTGGGCGTCGCTCTCAACATGTGGGTGGGGCTCGCAGTGGGGGCGGGGTTTAAGCAGACTATATTACTGGAGAAGTCCTGCATATCCAGTTATGACTTTTGATTAAACATTATGGAGGAAAAAAAATAAAATAAAAAAAGATTAAGCACACACATGAATTAATTATTCACAAAAAGATAAATAATACACATTTACATAGTAAATAGGGTGAATTTTCACTTCATGCCAACAGCAATTATAATTTATGTGAATTTTATTTAAATTCTAAAGTTTTCAAAAATTCTAATTCTGCAACATGTTTGCAACCTTTAAAATTTAGGAACTGGATTGGAATTTAAAATGCAATTTATTTATTTATTTAATAATAATAATAATAATACTAATAATAATGCATTTTATTTAATAAATTATTATTATTATTATTATATTATAATTAATTTCAGTACAGTTCAAAATGCTGTGCTCTAAACCTGAAATAAAATAAATATAAATTTGTATAAATTGTATAAAATGTAAAACATATACATAAACATAAATATGAATATAACATAAATATTAGATAAAAATAATTTAATCAAATATAATAACAATTTATAATTTAATTAAAAATATATAATATATATATATATATATATATATATATATATATATATATATATATATATATATATATATATATATATATATAAAGACTATACAGACAAAAAAAAATTGTAAATTATATACAATGTTTTTTTTTTTTTTAAAAAAAGGGAATTAAATTATTTTCTGTGCTCATCAACATTAAGCCACAAATTGTGTAGCTGGAGCTGAAGTGAAGTATTGAACCTGAACTCTTCCTGCAAGTCCAGGATGTTTGTTTGGTTGCTGTAAAAGCGGTTTCAAACATTGTAAAGTGGATCATTAACATCCAAAATGCATCCAGAAGTCTCACAGTCCTGTTTAAGAGTCTTCGCTCATCTTTACACATTCAGTGCTATTTTATTGACAAAACACAAAGCTTTTATTAAGAGAAGAATAATATGCTCCACATGAGCTGACGGTTATAGAGCGGCACTCACTGTAATCAGCAGCGGACTGGTTCTGGTTCTGGAGGAAACCCTGCGGACTCAGAGCCGGACTGAAGATCTGTGGAACGGAGGGATGACTTTACTGGCGCCGGACAGCAGCTGAACCGCCCTGCACACACGCACACACACAGAGGGAGAGAGAGAGATACAGCATGACGTCTCAGAACTGAAGATCAGTGCAGTGTTGTAACAGTGAGAGTGTGTGTGTGTGTGTGAGACTCACAGTGGTGTTGATGGGTAATGTAACCTGACGTATGCGGCCAGAACATCCTCTCCGGAGCGCTCCAAGTGCAGAGAGCTGGACGGCTCCGTGCCGGGGCGCAACTGACTGCAAAAATAATAATACTAATATTAGACCAACAATATTCAGTGTGATTTCAGTATTATTTTTATAGTGTTATATATTTTTTTTATTGGTCATTTTTAGTACTTGTAGTTATTTTCTTTTATTTATTTTTTTTACATTTATCAATCACGTTTTTTATGTTCATTATTAGTTTTTTATATTACTATTTAGGTTTAATTTTATTTCAGCTTTATATATCACTTTAATATGCATTTATTATTATTACTATTGAGGTTTTTCTAGTGCGTTTAGGTCTAAACTTATTTTACTTAATTTTTATCACTCACATTTTTTGTGCATTATTATTATTTTAATATTGCTATTTAGGTTTCATCTATTTTTATTTCACTTTTTGTTTTTATTTACTTACAGTTAGTAATTTTAGTGCTTCTACTAAAACATTTTTCAGTTAGCTGATAAAAAAAAAAAATCTAATTTTAAACTAAATTAAGTTTTTCTTCGAATATTTTTTATTTTATTTCAGCTTTATTCCAAATAACATTTTTTTTAATAGTTTTAGTTTAGTACATCAGAGTAATGCATTATGAAATTAATTGTAATTAATTTAACGGTATTTTAAATTCTAATCCTATTCCTAAATTTTAAGGGTAGTAAACATGTTGCAGAAATAGAATTTTAAGATGCAGAATTTAAATGAAATTCCCATAAATGAATACAACTACAGATTTTAAAAATGGCATGAATTTAAAATTTTCCCTATCAATTTTCTTAATGCATGTTGTGAACTACTCATTCATGTCTATGTGTGACTCTTTAAATGAATGTTTATGTTGCATAATTAATTATGTTTATTAGGCGTTTATTGAAACTAATGCTCTTCAACGAGGATAATCGGTCAAAGTGCAGCTGTAAATGAATGGTTGGCTGACCTGACTAAACTCTGGCCGTCTAAACCTCTGAGAGTCACTGACTGGCCAAAACAGTGGCCACCTCCGAGCTCGGGACACGCTGATATGGGTCTCCAGGGCAAAACATCAGTGAACGCATCCAGAGCATCCGGGAGACAGCCCCCGTGCATCATGGGAAACGGGACAGAGCCGTACGCTGAAACAACCTGCAAAACACAGATGCATGAAGTCATACGTTACAGACTAAAGCAAGGCCCTATGATTTCCATGATGTGGAAAAAACAGCCATAACTAGGGCATTTTATTTCATAAAAACTATCATGAGAAACACACAGAAACTCAAACAGTCTTTGCTACAGCCTACCAAAATAAGAGTTCAGTTTAAATTTATTATGACAGAAATATCACTATTGTACAGCACAATGAACTTTGTTAAATAAATAATAATAATACAATTTATAATTTTTTTTTTTTTTATGCAGCAAACCTCCACTTTATATGTGACCCACAAAACCAGTCACAAGGGTCAATTTTTCGAAATTGAGATTTATACATCTTCTGAAAGCTGAATAAATAAACTTTCCATTGATGTATGGTTTGTTAGAATCGGACAATATTTGGCTGAGATACAACTATTTGAAAATCTGGAATCTGAGGGTGCATAAAATCAAAATATTGAGAAAATCACCTTTAAAGTTGTTCAAATGAAGTTCTTAGCAATGCATATTACTAATCAAAAATGTTTTTATATATTCACAGTAGAAAATTCACTAAATATCTTCATGGAACATGATCTTTAAATAATATATCCTAATGATTTTTGGCATAAAAGAAAAATGGATAATTTTGAATTGACCCATACAGTGTATTTTTGGCTATTGCTACAAATATACCCCAGCGACTTAAGACTGGTTTTGTGCTCCAGGGTCACATATATATAGAAGGTGCACAGTGTCATTCACACAAACACTAAACACCATCGTGGTAACACACATGAAACTGAAATAATGCAATAAACATTAATTTAACAATATTAGGTGTAACATACAACCCTAATGTACAGATACGAAAAAACTAAGAAGAAACAGTTATTTCAACAAAAAAAACATGCAATTTGAAATGTAACACAGGGAATTCTGGGAATGTCAATTTACGGTTATTCACTGTAAATTATACGTTCTTTTTCCACTTTCAAAAAAACGGTATAGTACCATAAAATGACATGTAATGTCCAATACAGTTTTTCACCGTATATAGTAGGGGAACTTACCGTTAACCATTTAACAGGTTTTTACTGTAGCATTTTTACAGTCTTAAACCATTAAATTCACGGTAATTTTTTACAGTGCAGCGGTTAAACTGACCTTTCTTCCCGAGACGGCCAGAGCATCTGAAAACTGCCACATGGGTGTGCTGTTCTGTCTCATTCTGTATGAGGCCGTCATACAGTCCAACGCCAGAGCCAGAACCGAGCTGGAGTGATACCACAGCATCGGCTGAGAGAGAGATCGACAAACACATCACTAAACAACCACTGAAAACATGCTAAAATACACGGATCATCAGTGGAGAGCAGGGATGCAACCATACCATTTTCTGAGAACCAATCTGATCCGAGCACAGTTTTTCTTTTTTTTTAATCAATGTAGAATTTCTATACTTCTGTGTGTTGACCTGATCGTCACTGTTTTGTGTGTTAAACACAATCTGCTAAATATAAACAACTTCGTTTTAATGAAAAATAACAAATGAAAAAATATATAATCATAATCTATGACAAAAATACTATTATAAACTAGGTTAATGGATGATTCAGCAGCAAAAGATACTCTAGAAAAATCATGGGTGCACAATTTTAAAAAATCTAAACATTTATTGAAAAACTATTTAATCGGGAATAAATAAAATGTAAAATGTTACACATTGCTCTTTGTATTGTTGTAAAATACATTCATATTCATAAATATATTTGAAAATGTATAGCATAGTAATGAAGGCAGCAACATAAGATAGATAGGACAGAACAAGAAAGACTATTAATAATCTTGCGCAAAAGTATTATAATACGAAAGGCTCCAATGCAGAGCAGCACAAAGCGGAAGAGCACGAACACAGAACACATATAGTCCACGGAAACTTTATGGTTCTTTATAATGCTTTTGTGCCTTTTGTGGGGCTTAACAATAACACAGAATAGTATACACACAATATCGGATTTGGACAGAAAATGGCAGTATCGGAGCCGATATCGATAATGAATATCGGCTGGATGCATCCCTAGAGGAGAGACAGAAGACAGGAGGACGAACTAAATCAAGAACTATATAAACCATGTATCATCAGAGTATTTAATAACTGAGCAGATTCCAGGGCTTACGTCACAGTTGAGCAGCGGGAAGGCTGTGGGTGGAGGCGGGCGTCTCATTAACCCGCCTCTCAGGGTCAAAGGGCAGAAGAACGAGCTGTGATTGGCCATCTGGAGCGTTCCTAACGCACAGTTCATCATGTGGTACAAGTCCTTTATAGAGCTCTGTCCACAGGAGACAAAACTAATTTAGCCACTTTCCTTCAATATACACTACCAGTCAGACGTTTTTGAACAGTAAGATTCTTAATAATTCTTTAAAGAAGTCTCTTCTGCTCACCAAGCCTGCATTTAGGTACAGTAAAAATTGTGAAATATTTTTACTATTTAAAATAACTGCT
Organism: Onychostoma macrolepis; assembly: GCF_012432095.1. Taxonomy (NCBI): domain Eukaryota; kingdom Metazoa; phylum Chordata; class Actinopteri; order Cypriniformes; family Cyprinidae; genus Onychostoma; species Onychostoma macrolepis. The sequence continues at coordinate 32,475,798 of NC_081173.1, forward strand.
TTATATTTGAATATATTTTAAGATCAGCTTTGATCACAGAAAAAAATTACATTTAAAAAAATATTCAAATAGAAAGCAGTTATTTGAAATAGTAAAAATATTTCAAAATTTTACTGTACTGGATCAATTAAATGCAGGCTTGGTGAGCAGAAGAGACTTCTTTAAAGATCATTAAAAATCTGGTAGTGTACAGATGAAGCGATGTTAAATTAAAGTATGAACGCTTGAATGATGAATCAGTTCGGCTCTAAGTTTGAATGACCTCACCGTGTCTGGGTGAGTGACAGGTGCCACGCCCCAGGTGAGGATGCCACGCCCTCCGTAAGAGTCCTGCAACAGCTCTGTGACCTTTGACCCCAAGCCTGAGAAACCGTCAGCAAGATCGCACAACACCTGAAAACCCTGAGCAGGAGAGAACAGAAGCACAGTTTACAATGCATGCTCTTCAGTGAGTCACATAAAAGATTAGAATACATAATAGAGTATAATACATACGATACATTATTTCAATGCACTTGCATTCGTTCACAAAACTTTTGCAAGAAACTTTTCATTCGCTCGCAAAACTATGGAAGCTCATTTCCAGTACAAAACAAAGAAAAAACATGCTTTGTTAATTCAGAATTATGAGATGAAAAGTTGAAATTGTGACTTTAATGCGGTTTTCATGAAATATAAAGTCTTGATATTGAAATAAGTCAATATTATGACATGCTAAGTTGAAATTATGATATAATAACTCATAATTATGACATAAATAATTAAACTTATGAAATAAAACATCAAAACTATGATATAAAAAGCTGGAATTTACATAAAATTACGAAATTATATATATATATATATATATATAAATAATTTATGACATGCTTAGTAGAAATTACATACCAGTCATATTATTATAATAATTACATACCAAGTAAAAATTGACAATAAGTGGAAATTATGAAAAAAGGTTAGAATTATGACATAAAAAGTAGACATTTTGATATAAAAAGTTGAAATTTTGACATACCAAGTCTAAATTATGACATAAAACATTGAAATCATGAAATAAAATGTTGAAATCAAGTTGAAATTACATAAAGTCAAAATTATGACATACCAAGTCTAAATTATGACACAAAACACTGAAATGAAATAAAATGTTGAAATTATGACAGTCGAAATACGACATAAAAAGTCAAAATTAGGACATACAGAGTCAAAATAATGACATTAAACTAAAAAAATGGACAAAGTCTTTTAATGTTCCCCTAAAAAAAACAAAAAACACTGTATTAATTTTCAAATCTTTGTCGTTCCTTGAGAAACTTTGTTTGCTAGAAAACCATTGCATTCCCAGACAATCAACGCCTTCGCTCACAAACGTTTTGTGTTCACTTGCAAAGTTGTGCATTCAATCCCAGAACTTTCGCTGTCAACACAAACATTTTGAAAACTAACGCAAAGCATTGAAATAACATTAACAGTTTTTCTTTCCATCTCATTTTTTTTTCATCACAAAAGATAATTTTTGTCACAACAGGCTTAAAAAGCTAAAAGACCTGGACACGTCGCTACAGGTGTCCTGGGTTTCACCCTGCTGTGTTTATCATGTTGTGTTGCAGAGTCTGATCTGTGGTTCACCTGCAGATAGTCGCACTCCTCCACGAAGAAATGCAGCCGATCCTCCAGATCTTCCAGCACCGCCCCACGTAAGAGCGCCTCCCCCTGGCCAAACACCTCCAGACGCTCCGATTCACTGACCGCAAACATCACTAACATCACTCAGAGTCCCCATCAAAGCATGTAATGTGACGCGCGAGTCGTTGTATTACTCACCCATCATGGTTGTACTGGTTAATGACGGAAATGGTGCGCGGATGTAGGTGGATCCTCAGGAAATCTGACCACACCCTCACGCTTCCCTCCAGCCTATAGGATTTCAGCATCCGCTCCAGACTGCTGTTCACCGTCTCCACGGCGACAGCCGCTCCCACGCGGCTCACTTCAGGAGTCACAATACAAACGCACGATATTTCATGCTCAATTTACTGCATCTTCTCAAGAAATAGCTACACTTAGGGCTGGGTTATATAGAATAAACATAATACAGAATCAATATAATACAGAATAATCATTAAAACGTGCTATTTTTTCAATGACATTTTCATTATTTTGAAAAACTGATATTTCTGAGTCAAGCGGGACAGTAAATGAGAGAAAAAAAAAAAAGTAAGATGAAAGTTAATTTTGTGGTTAGATGGTAAAAAATAGAGATTGCTGAAAAGAATGCGGTTTCAGAAGTGGAGCAAGTTATTAATTTCATATCACTTTATAATATTTCATTTAATGAAATGGTATGAAGGCAAATTATGCTTTTCTTTAGAATAAAGTGCATTTCTTTAACTCAAACAGCAGGCAGTGTTATTTTAGTATAATTCAAAAAAATCGTATAATATTTTAGATTTTTTTTTTACATTTTAGTATAATATAATTCTAGTAAATCCTATTATAGTTTTAGTTAATATTTAGAATTTATATTTTCTGGTTTCACTATAACTTTAGTTCAAGTTTTAGTATTTTTCTGTGTATTTTTGTATTTTAAAACATGTCTATACAGTTTTTATTATTTTTCATTTATTAGTTTTAGTTATTTTAGAGATAAACTAAACAAAAATCGGAAATGTTGTTTTAGTAACTACCTCAAATAAAATGTTATATTTTTATATTTTTTATTTCAGTTACTGTTTATTTTGTTTCATGTAACAATTTTTTTAATTATAGTTTTAGCTGTAGTTTACAAAAATAGCCCCACAACAAGATCAATGGATGGATTCCCAGGGAATGCATGAACTGATAATACAACGCAAGTCATTTAGGAAAAAGGCATCTGCTAAATGCATATGTAAATGAACAGAAACATGAATTGAGACTTTAAATAGGGTAAAACAGGGGCATTATGAGTTCATGTTTGTTTTAACTTGAGTCCTGTCAGACCTGAGCAGCGATCCACTGCAGACGTGAAATCCGGCTCAGCTAGTAAACCTCCCGTCTAGACACACAAAACACAGACAGACAGGTGTCACTCTCAGATAACAGATGCCTTCACATCCTCAGTGAAGTCCATTATTATAGTCACACTCACATCCAGACTGTCGAGCTGCTGTAGGAAGGCGTTTTTGATGGGAGGACTTTCTTTATGGGTCATAATCTGTCCTTCCCTAAGAGCAGAGAAAACAATGACTCAGCTCATAATTCACAAGTATTCATAAATACTGAAATATGAGCACACAGACACATGTTCATACCACGAAAAGGTGGTGTTTTCCTTCTCTGTGTCATACAGACTGCCTTCCTTCCTCAGCGTCTGAAGACTTCCTGATGATATCAGCACAATAAACACATTATATACCAATATCACATTCATAAACCAACGATCATTAGCAGTGACTGCCGAAGTCAAGCATCACTCGTATTGATGCTCATAATTAATGTCAGTGAGAGCTCAGTGGCCTCGTTCATAAAGATGAGCGACAGTTTCTAATGAATGATCCATATGCACAAAAATATTCCTATATAATTCTCTCTTTATGAATTGCAATTCATCTTAAATTCAAGTGCAGCAATTCCAAGAAAATCCAAGCGTGCTTTCGGAAAATGCAATAACGTTAATGAATTCATTTTAGTTAATTTAATTATCACAAAGGAGTTAAAATGTTTGTGCAAGGGTTATTATCATTAACTAAAATAAAACCATAAAAAACGAGTTACTTGAAATAAAACAAACGTTAAATGAAATATAAAAATCTGATTTTATTTTAGTTTAACTTTAAGTACTAAAATAACAACAACAAAAAAACTAAAACTGATATATAAAAAATCTACACAAAATATATAGACATTTAAATAAAATATTAAAAATAAAAATGACAAAAGCACACAAAATTACTACAGCTTTAGCTAAAATTACAATGAAAACAGATAATATAAATTATATTACTAAAACAAATACACCACAAAAACTACATCAACAAATAGCGCTAGAATCTAACTCTAATTCTATTCTTTTTTTAAAGCCCCTTTTAGACTTGCACTCTATTCGTTTACTAACTGCTTGTTTTCTTAAAAAAAGCTTCTTTATTCTTTTTGTATTCTATTTGTTTTCCTTTTATTTATTATACAATTAACAAAAGGCAAAAAAAAAGGCCTCGCTCTATTCTTTTACTATTCTATACATGTATTATATAATAAAAAATAAAAACACTTGCTACGTGCACTGCATTATATTTGTGCATATTATATTAATTTGTGCATATTATATTAATTCATATTGTGATTGCAGTTTTATAAACAATGTTGGATTCATTTATTTACTTGATATAAGCGCATTAAAGTTTGTATGCATGTGCTTATGGACATTTTCACATCTGTTTCTGCCTTTATATATATATTGATATTTCCCCTGATTTTGATGTAGGATGAAACCATGGGATTCAGGACTGTGTGTGTTACCTTTGAGGTCCATGGCAATGAGTCGGGGGGTGTATGTGACGTGTCCACCGAGAGTAAGACCCTCTCTGAACAGCATGTCGCTCTGCAGCTCTCCCGCCGGCGAATCTGACTCATAAACCAGCGCCGCATCCTACACACAAACACACACAGGTCAGATCAGATCCCTACAGCATGGCCACTTAATCACGGCACTAATATACTACCAAATTTACACGGCACATCAATGCACATCAATGCAATTAAAGTATTTCCATGTTATATGGCCAAAAACATGATAGTAACATCACGAGAGTGTGCAAAGCCATGATATTAATTACTCAGTTTTGTTATTAGTCACTCTTCCCAGATAAACAAAAATAAGTTCTGGCATCTTCCCATTAAGTTATGAAAACGCCATTTCTGAAGGTTTTCAGAACATTCTAAATGTTTATGTTTTTGTTATGCAAAACTAAGGATTAAATCAAATCTATACATATAGACATTTAGATGAAAACTAATAAAAACTATATAGACATGAAAAATTACTAAAACTAAATGAATACATTTAAAATGAAATCAGAAAATCTAAAAATACAAACAAATGTAAAATATGTGACCCTGCAGCACAGAAGCAGTCATAAGCAGCACAGCTATATTTGCAGCAATAGCCAACAATACATTGTATGGGTCACAATTATACATTTTTCTTTTATGCCAAAAATCATTAGGATATTAAGATCATGTTCCATTAAGATATTTAGTAAATTTCTTACCATAAATATATCAAAACTTAATTTTTGATTAGTAATATGCATTGCTAAGAACTTCATTTGAACAACTTTAAAGGTGATTTTCTCAATATTTAGATTTTTTTGCTCCCTCAGATTCCAGATTTTCGGGCAAATATCATCCGATCCTAACAAACAAAATGTATGCATCAATGGAAAGATTATTTATTCAGATGATGTATAAATCTCAATTTCGAAATATTGACACTGAAGACTGGTTTTGTCGTCCAGGGTCACATATTACTAAAAACTATATTACCAAATATAACGAAAATACTATATCAACAAATCTTATAATTTTTCATATCATCATATTAATTCAATGTGCGCCTATTTAACTGTACATGTTCATAAATATACTGAATTTGAATTACTAATGTTGGAGATATTAGTTGAAGATTCCATTTCATTATTTTGCAAATATTATTGGAACGTTACTTCTAAATATTCTCTGAATAAGTTCTGTTTTTAAAAAAAAAAAAAAGTTTTAAAAATGTTTTTGGGGAGTTGTGCAAATGTTAAGGGAACATTTATCATTTCATCATTTGGCAAACATTATGTGAACATTACTTTCAAACAATTAGCAACATTTAAAAATCATTGGACGAACGTCCAACTAAAACGTTTCAGAAAAGAAATGTTTCATGAACGTTGCATAAATAACATTTTGACAACATTACTAAAGATCAGAAAACTGAACTAACTTTCTATTAAAGGTTACTGTGTTGGTAACTTTGAGAAAACCTTCCCAGGACGCTCTGAACGCTGGGTTATTGTTGTAAAATCATTAAAATGAATAAAGGATCGTTGAAACAGTATTAGAAGCTGTCAGACTCTGTTATTTTGATTTTGCGACAGTGATTTCTAATGCTAATGTACAGTAGTTCTATTATGGTAAAGTAAAGATGACTAACAAGCAGACAGTCTTCTTTATGGAAGCTAAATTCGTCTGACAGCTCGTTTATTACTGATCCACTCAATGATAAGTTGATTTTTCACGCATGTAGCGGTAAATAAACTGAATATATTCGCTATTAATCAAACTCACCTGCAAATTCCACCAGTGCGTCCCGATAAAGTTGGAATAATGCCCCAGCTGGAGTGTAACTACCTCCTTACTCGTGCCGCTCATGGTGCCCTTTAGATATTAAAACATTTCAAGCATCGGTTCAGTCTAAACGAGCATGATATTTCTCGTGATGTGCTCTGAAAACACAAAGCGGCGACACAGACGAACACTTCCGGGTGTGTGCGCTCGCCCCTCTGCCAACCCCGCACTCTGATTGGCTGTCACAGCGCACGGCGCGTTGTGATTGGCTGAGGGAGCTGTCGCTCGGCGGAGGGGTAGTTTGGTTGCACCGCGCCTGACTGGCGCACATGTGCAGTGCTGGTAAACAAGAGTTTCAGAATAGCTGTCACGTTATGAAAACTATACAAACGCATTTCCTGTATCTTAAAAATTAATTTAATTATATGCCATTTTCGTTTCATATCAGCTGAACAACATACACGCTCATACAAATGCGTGTTCTGCTCTACAGGCAGAATTAATAATTTTTTTTTTTTTTTTTTTTTTAGCGCAGGACATTGTAACTTTTATCAGCTAACGTCTGACATTTGAAAACTGATTTATATTTTTTAACATGCATAACGAAGTTTAAATTAAATGCGCTTTACTTTAAATTCAGCGCGATATGCTCAAGTCTAGGCGTCGACGTCAGTCACGTGATGCTGAAAGAAATGATTTACCTGCTGTCTGTGTCTGTGTCACACCTGTACGAGTGAGTCTGACGCTCCCGAGCTCTTATAACATTACATATACATTCATTTAATCTTCTCAGTGGTGTATCAGGTAAGAAACAACAGCGTTTTACTTTCTTTCTCTGACTTCACTGAGGTTTTGTTGTAAAATATCAAAGTTTCATTTGAAATATCGATTTTTTGTGTGTCGATATCGTGTTTATGTATCATATTAGTGCAGTTTCCAGAGGATCGTGTGATTGTTTGCTCTGATTTAAAGCGCAGTGATCGTGTAGAGTTGTTTTCTGCTTGAAGTTGTTGATTTCCTTGAGTTCAGGTTAAACAGGTTGAGCTGCATCATCACTCTTTACACACAGCTGCTGTGCTGCTCACGCTGTAATGAATCAGAGAAGTGGTGTGTTATCGTCTAACTCATGCCTGAGCAATCTTTGTGTTGGATTTATGAGCATAGAGAGCAGGGGGCTGGTTCATAAAACAAGATTACCAAATAAACCATTTTGAACCAAATCAAATGACAATAAGTCTGATTTATGTATTTTCAGAGTTTCATCTCCCAAGAATCTAGTACTTGACACTCGAGGCGCCTCAATAGACTCCATAATCATTTTTGATAAATCCTTTGGGTATATTCTTTTACTGCTAAAAATAATAAAACTAGATTTCATTATATTTAAAGATAATTTTTTTAAATGATCTAAATGCAATATAATATGGTAATTGGAGTTGCTAAAATGAAATGGACACTTTTTATTACACAGTAATTACTTAAAGTTTAATTCAGATGTTTATTTACATTATGTACTTGGCAGATGCACTTATTTAAAGCAACTTGCGCTGCATTGAAGATATGTTTTTGTCAGCGCATGCATTCGCTGGTAAACAAACCCGTGACCTGTGCATGTTAGCATTAGTTAACTACAGTAAACTAACAATGAATTCTTCTTTCTAAAGCATTTATTAATCTTAATGTTCATTTAAAAAAAAAAAAACTGAAGTTACTTAAAGTAAACTGAGACATACAGCACTTGCATATTTTTGCTCTTTTGTTGGTTTTGATTGCTTCCATTGTCCTTTGGATAAAAGTGTCTGCTAAATGACTAAATGTAAAATGTTCACTCAGAAATTGCCAGTAAATTTCAATTCATCACCCCCCAAAATAAATAAATAATTGGAAATTAACATCAAATTTAATGTGAAATTTTGAAGTAGAAATTCTGAATTGGGAAAGGATTCAAGAAAGCAACCAGAGCTGCTAATGTGTTAATAAAGGTTATGGATAGCAATAGACTGATTCATCTGTAATATTTGGGCGATCTGAGGAGATCTACATTGGCTGATTGACTCTCTCTGTGTTTAGGACTCTGATCGTGGAAATGTGCGACTTTCATGTTCAACCCTGAACTAACTGGAGCTTCGCCGCTAACCTCAGACATGATCACAGATCAGCAATCCAGCCCAGAAAAACAGACTGACATGCTTAAACATCCAGAGGAGATGTTCTCTGAGCTCAGCAGAAGTGACGGAGGTCCGCCGGACAGCAGGACGGAGAGCAGCCGAGAGCTGGAGGAGCGGGACGAACGGATGGAGGCGCTGGAGAAGGATGATGGAGATGATGGCAGACGGCTCCTGGACTCCTGGGGTCCAGAGAAAGCCATGCATGCGTTCACACCGAACGTGATGATCGTGCAGCCGACGGGACACGAGGACGTCCAGAAGGAGATTCATACGGAGAAGATTCCTCTGTATGTGCAGAACTTCCACACAAACCCTCCACAACATTTCCACCCGCCGTGGATTGACGAAATAGACAAACCTGAAGGTAAACGTCTTATTTGAACAACTGTTAAAGGGTTAGTTCACCCAAAAATGAAAATTAGCCCATGATTTACTCACCCTCAAGGCATCCTAGGTGCATATGACTTTCTTCTTTCAGATGAATCCGTTCGGAGTTATATTAAAAATTGTCCTGGCTCTTCCAAGCTTTATAATGGCAGTGAATGGGTGTTATTTTTCAACAGTCCAAAAGAAGTGCAATAAAGCGCATCCATCCGTAATAAAACATGCCTCACACGGCTCCACACTGCGTTTGTTTACTGTAGCAAAGGAAAACCAGTCTCCTCTTGGCTCGTATCAAAATCCTCCATTTTTCTGGAGACCTTTATTCAGGCCCCGGAGCCGTGTGAGGCACGTTTTGTTATGTTGAAAAAAACAGCCATTCACTGCCATAATAAAGCTCGGAAGAGCCAGGACGTATTTAAATATAGCTCCGATTAGATTCGTCTGAAAGAATAAAGTCATGCACCTTGAGGGTGAGTAAATCATGGGGTCATTTTAATCTGTCGATGGTTTTCAAAGCATATATAACCAGATTTGTGTGGGACAGACAGTATTTATAATTTAAAAACAAATCGGTACGGCATAATAGTTCACTCAAACCTAAACTCCAGCAGTATGGAAGATATTTGGATGAAAACGGGAGTATGTCATAATTAGTAAAAGAGTAATTGTGTACTGTTTAGTGTATACTGTATACTAGATTGAAAAGTTGACATTTATAAAGCAGTCATTTCTAATTGTGAAATATTTAAACTTTTCAAACAATGAGTTATGAAAACAATTGATTGGTTTTTAGGTCATTGATTGTATTTAAAATGAAAGGAATTATTCTTTACATTTTCCTCTTTCATTGTAATTTTATAGTTAATAATTCCGTTGTGTTTTGTCAATTTTATTTGTTTTTGTTTTTTAATATGTCCATACAGTTTATTCATTTTTATTTCGTTTTTTATTTATTTTAGTACATCAAGTTAAACTAAACAAAAATGAGAAATGCTGCTTTGGCAACAAGCTGAAATAAAATACGTTTAAGCTATTTTAATATTTTCTAATATTTCCGTTAACATTAGTGTTATTTTGGTATCGTTGAGATACTATTATTATAGTTTTTATTAATATTTTGAATTTTTGTTTTAATTTTAAAGTTTTGTTTTTGTCTTTTATAATATGTCTGTTATAGCTTTTATTAATTTATTTTTCTGTTCGTTATTTTAGTTCTTTAAGCTAAACTAAAATGAGAAATGCTGCCTTGGCATCTAGCTGAAATGAAATGTTTACATTTTTTATTTCACTTTAAGACTAGTAAAAACAAATCATATTTAAATGTTATTTAACTTAATGTTAATTTTATACTAAGTAACACAAATAAAATATGAAAATTTACAAATAATTTCAAATAAACATTAATTGAAATAAAAATACATTTTTCATATTTTATTTTCCAGTTAATGTTTATTTTATTTCAAGTAACACATTTGTTTTTTAGGTTTTAGTTTTACCTAGCGAGAGTGCATTGCATTGTGGGATACAGTATCATACTGTACAATTTGGCGAATGGCTGAAAAGTTTTTCCGTGCTAAAGAATGTGCTTGTGTTGATCACAGATCTCTGTCTCTCTCTCTCAGACAGTTGTTGTGTGGAGGTTGTGCGCTTGTGTGTTTGTGTAACGGCTGCCGCGGTGATTTTCCCGTTACTGACATGGGCCGGATATAAGCTCCTCCCCTTCGATGCCCCGCCCCTCGACAGCTCCGCCCTCAGACTGGTCTACACACTGCGCTGTGCCTTCTTCGCCAGCATTCCCATCGTGCTCGGTCAGCAAATAATCACATCTCCATTTAATCTCAATGTTGGGGAGTAATTGGTTACATGTAACAGAATTCCGTAATTTAATTACAAAATAAATGCAAATGTAATTTGTTATAGTTACTGAGAAAAAATGTGTAATTAAATTAGTTACTTATGAAAATGTTAACGATTATAAAGGGGTTACATCTGAATATTATCTCACACATACAGATTTGATTGATTTCATTCCCATAGCTATAGAAACTATATCTTAACCTCAGAGCGATCTCAAAGTAAAAAGAGGTGCTAATGTCTAATTTTGTGGTGGCTGTGCTTTAAAATAAATTTTTTATAATCTTAATTCAAGTGATGATGGATTCTGAAAATCTGACAGTAATCAGTGTTGAGTTCTACTGTACGCTTAACCCTGCCTGCTTTAAATGTTACCAGTTTGTTAGAAATTTAGAAAAGTAATCAAAAAGTGATCAAATGTAATCAGTTACATTACTTTATTAAAGTAATTGAAATAGTTACACTACTTGTTACATTTCTAAACAGGGTAACTTGTAATCTGTAACCTATTACATTTCCAAAGTAACCTTCCCAACACTGATTATCATAACTGTTATTCGTGATGTTATTTGTCAGGTGTGCTGGTTCAGGGCGTGGCGCGTCTGAGGTTCGGGACGCTGAAGCCTCTGTTTGAGGGGACGTGGGAGAATCATGAGGTGATCGTTCACAGTCATTACGTGCGAGACTCGCTGCACCTGCACCTGCTCTACTTCCTGCAGCTCGCCGTCATGGCAACATACACCCAACAGGAAATGCTCAAACTGGTGCCGCTCCTCACCATCATCTTCGTCTTTGGCAGGTGTGTTCGCAATGTTACTTTTAAGACTTTAGTGGAGAGATTGTCAACTGTATTTATAAGTAAATAAATACAAATATTACGTTTGTTTTTCTTTTTACTTCTAAATGTAACATCTACATTATTACAATACTGTAAAGTGACTAAATATATGTTACATGGGGGGAGATTTTCAACTGTATTGAGTAAATAAATTCAATAAATGCTAATGTTACATGTTTTTTTTGGAATTTTTTTTTTTTAAATGTAACATTTACATTACAATATTCTAAAAATGACTAAATATGTGTTACATGGGGGGAGCATTTGAAAAATTTTAATTTTAAGACTTTTAAATGTGACTTTACATAACTATTTAGAGTATGGCAATAAATATAATTACATTATTTGTAATTTTGTAACATATGTTACATTTTTGGGGAAGGGAGAGATTTTCAATCATATTTTTAAATCTAATACATAAAAATGTTACATGTTACTTTTACATTTTTTTTAAATGTACATTTATTACTATTGCAATAATCTAAGATTACATTAATTATATGATACATTGGGACAGGAGAGATTTTTGACATTGATAAACACAAGACATTTGAAATAAATTCAGTAAATTCAAATGTTACGTGTTTCTTTGGAAAATGTTACTTTTAAAACATTTTAAATGTAGCATTTGTATTATTAAAATACTGTAAAGTTACATCTCTAATTATGTTACATTGAGGAAGGGAGAGATTAAAAAAATAAAACAACTGTTTTTAAAAAATAAATTCAATAAAAAGAAATGTTACATGTTTCTTAACTTTTAAATGTAACATTTACATTATTGCAATACTCTTAAGATTATGTTACTAATAATTATATGTTACAATGTGGAAGAGAGACATTTTATATAAATAGAAATGTTAAATGTTTATTTGAAAATGTTACTTTTAAGACTTATAATAAATTCAGTAAATAGAAATGTTACGTGTTTCCTACTTAGAAAAAATGTTACTAATGACTTTTAAATGTAACATTTACATTATTGCAATACCAAGTAAATAAATTAAATAAATGTAAGTGTTCTCATTTGGGAAAAAGTGACATGGATATTTTGTTGTATATTCAGTAAGTAACATTACTATACTTACTAAAAAGTATGCAATTTATGTTACTTTATGAGGCACAAACCAAACAAATCATTCATAAATCATTTCTGAATAAATTGTTACATTCAATTCACTGTGACAATTTACGTAAAAACGTTTTTACAGTTTACCCAAACATTCTCAGTTATTTGATGAAAGAGGTTAATGTTAGTGTGTTTTGTTTTGTGTTTTATTCTCAGACTGATCTACTGGGTGTGTGTTGTGTTTGACAGCAGCGTCCGAGCGCTCGGATTTGCTCTCTCCTTCCTGCCTCTGCTTGTTCTGCTGGCCGCAAACCTTTATTTCATTGGCTCGGTGAGCGGACAGGAGGCGGTGTTTCACATGACTCCGCCCACTACAGCTCCACCCCCAAAACAGAGGTGGTGGGGCTAAAAACAGCATATGAATAATCAGAATTATCACTTAAAAAGCCAGCGATCACTTTACCGCAGACGTCACATCCGTCAGGCCGGACAATCAAATAATAAAGACTGAAAGACTGAATGAAGGACTCTGACTTGCACTGAAAGGAAGAGATGATGAATGAGAAGAAACTCCATATGCGTCACTAAACCAGTTTAACTGCTGCAAACCTCAGCGAGCTCAGTAGTTACTCACTATGACTCCACAAACATGTCTGAAACCAAAAGGAGAGATGTGAGATTAACTTAGTCTTGGATAATAATTGTTTAATAATTTTTTTTTTTGTATTACAGAAAAGTATTTTGATGTTTCAGACATGTTTTTGTCATTATGATTGCTGATATTTCATTGATTGTGCCATATTCCTCATGTTTAATAATGTTTGTCATGATGCAGTCTTGTCGAGTGAATCTGATATTTCCATATGTATATGATGTTTGAAGGTTTATGAATAAATGATGCACAAGATGATTGATTTGAATGATTTCGGTGTTTGATTCAAATGTATTAAGTTTAATTTTCTACAGTAAAATCACTTTACTAAAAATTATAGTAAAAAAAAAGTCTTAAAGATCACATAATGCACATTCAATAAAATAACAACATTTGAGATCTCTCTGTCTCTCTATATATTTCTAAATTAAGTTATTAGGTTCAAGTTGATGAAAACATTTTAAATAATTTTATTTGCATTTCATATTTTTATATTTTTCTTCTAACAGATACTACAGTAAAATTACTTTACTAAAAAAATGAAGACTTTTAAAACTATAAAGATTACAATCAATGCAGTAACATCATGCTGTTGGTTTTGTCATGCTGATAATTCACTGATTTATGTCATATTCCTCATATGTTTACAAATTTTTATCATAATGCAGTCTTGTGTCTAGAGTCTGTTTCTACTTGTATATAATGTTTGTTTGTGTTTATAAATAAATGCTGCACAAGACATCAGTCCACAAAGTGTTGAATAAATTTATAAAGTGAAAAAGAGAAGCTTTTGAATCCGTATTTACATTTTTATAAGTCACTAAAGGCAACAACAACAAAAGAAAAGATGTCAGAATGTTTCTACATGGTGAAAATGAACGTTTACAAAACGCCTTCACAATGAACTCTCCCATTAACCACAGTTATGTTAAAAGCATCAAAACTAAACATACTGAACAGAGTGAGAATCCCTGAGAATCTCCAACAGTGCAGTTTGCATTAAATATGAAAGCATTTGCATAGATTTCAGAATTAAAGAGAAAATAATGTTTTAAACCTTTAAAATGTGCGCAGCTGTCATCAATCAGGTCAATTAAATCGATTTTTCAAGCAGATTTTTGGCGCAAACAAACATCAAGTATGAAAAATGATGACGTAAAAACAAAACAATCAAATAATATCTCCATTCCACTTTCAGTTTTGATGTGCGATCGACTGGCCAATGAGATTTAAGTATAAAGGTGTAAAAAATTCACTATGTAACACGTTTAAATCAAAACACATCCAGAGAGTTGTTCTGTGTAATTGGTCAGTTAAATTGAACTCCCTCATCCACTCGTCAGGAACGTGTTTCTAATGGTCCGCTCTGGAGTCAGTAACCTCATCACTGATTAGTTGATTGGCTCGTAGACGGACGAGTGCGACATCCTCTTGCGGATCCAAACAAACAGTCCACCCAAGATAATGATGGCCAGAGGAGTACCAAGTCCAACGGCGATGATGACAATGATTAACGTGGAGAACGAATCGGCCGGAGGCTCGCCCAAGCCCACTAAAACAGTCCTGAGAGCAAAGCAATTCAAACAAACGTTATTCAAACAGACCAAACACACGCTGACAATATGGGCTGTAGTTCATTTAATATGCTCTAAAGCTGTAGGTTATGATCTTATATGTGTAGTGAAGAGTATGTTACAGTTTCTGCAGTGTGTCACTTTAATGTTCAGGGTCTCTATAATTCAGACAATGGCATTTTTGACACTTTAAGAAGATTTCTCTGACTCAACCAATCATGAGAGTTTGGGGGCGTGGCTATCTGTATGATTGACTGACTGATGGCAGAAGAGGGGTGTGTTCAGGAAAAAAAAAGTTAAAAATAAATGTATTTAATACATATGATGAATGATGAATGAAGCATTTATATAGCGCTTTTATCTTCAAATAAAAATATGCAAGAACAATTTAAATATTTCAAATTCAAATATATATATATATATATAAAAAATCATAACCTACAGCACACATTTTTAATATTTCATTATTTTCTAACAGATACTAACGGGCAAATATACAATCTAATATTTATTTAATATGTAGAGCATGTTTAATATTTAGAATTCAAATATCAGAAAATATTAACATATTACAAATTAGTGCTGTCAAACGATTAATCGCATCCAAAATAAAAGTTTTTGTTTACATAATATGTGTGTACTGTGTGTATTTATTATTTATATATAAATACACACACATGCATGTATATATTTCTGAAAAATATGGTATGTTTATATATGAAATATATTTAAATATAATATAAATTATATGAATGTAAATATACACATGTAAATATTTTAAAAATGTATACATTCATGTGTGTGTATTTATATATACATAACAAATATACAAAGTACACACTCATATATTATGTAAACAAAAACTTTTATTTTGGATGCGATTAATCGTGATTAATCATTTGACAGCACTACAATCAATAAATAATTTTATATTTATTTAATATTTATTACTTTCAATATTTTCAGTTAAAATGTTTTTTTAAAAGACATTTTAACGTTATTTCCTACGAGACACTAATCAGCTACTATGGGTAAAAAAGCAAAATGACGAATTAAAAGTAACATTTAATGTAACAATGCAGTGAAAGTGTGTGACTCACCAGCTGACGTATTTGGTGTCGCTGTAAAACACCGGGTCTTTAGCGATGCCGAAGCTGATGTTCAGGCCGTAAGTCTGAAGATCGTCTGTGAAATACGCCTGGACCAGACCGGACCGAGGGATGCGGTTCACAGACACGAGCTGGGAGTGTTTGCAGGGCGTAGCGTCCTCAAACACCGGCTCAGGTTTACGATACGCCACGGGTTTCCACTGATTATAACCCCAAACCCCGCTGCTGTTCACCGGAGACGCCACCCACTGAGACACCTGAGCAAGAGACGGACAAACACTCGATTAAAACACTCACAGCAATCAACTCCAGACCTCACATTTATGCATTTACACTTTTATCCATAGCAATGATGTTTTAACAAAAGCTAAACATTTTGGTAGCACTTAAAGCCTTTATGTATAATGCATTATAAAGGTATTTATAATGAACACTGTAAACTTTAAAAAAATTTTTAATGAAAGTTACAAAAATGCATTATAATATTTGAAGGGTGTTGGTCATATGTTTTAATGCATTATATTTTTTAAAGGTTTAATAATTAACAGATTATAGTATTATAATGTTTAATTATAATGGTTGCAATTTTGCATGAGACCATTGTAAGGTGCATTACAAAGCATAATTACTGCATTCAAACTACTTTTATATAGAAAGACTTTAAGTGAAATTTACCAACATTTTTATTTATTGTGTTCAGTAACCTGTACATTACACTGCTGATCGACACTGATAAACATCACCTGTTGTTCTGTTGTTTTTATTTGTTCTTTTTATTAACTAATGTTAACCAAGATTAATCAATACTGTAACAAAGGTATTGTTCATTGCATGTAATTATGCATAACTTATTGTTACTATAATAGTATGTACATTTAACGTGTAACAAGGACACCTTAAAATAAAGTGTTACTAAAAACACTATTGTGGCTTTGTTTAACCCTCTGGTGCTCCTTATTTGGGAGTCACACTTGTGGTCTTCACAGTCAAAAGTGACCGAACACCTAAAAGTTAACTTTCCCCCCCCCCCAGTAAAATCAAATGTAACATATTTTGGTTTAATAATATTTTTTTATTTTGTATTTTGAGAGAATTTCATGGTACTAATTAATATTTATGCAATAATTATGATACATTTTTCCTACTGAATTGTTTTTTTTTTTTTTTAGTAATTCTATTACTTTTCAATTATGGCAGTATTTCATGTTAAAATAGAGACAATGCCTTTAAAATCAAATTTTTGAAGCCAGATTAGTGCCATCTGGTGGGAGTAAAATAAGAAAAACATATGCAATTCCAATAGCTCTATATAAAAGGCCTATAAATTCTCTAATTGTTTTTAGACATAAATACTTATTTTTATTACGTTGTGGGTTTGGATATACATTTAGACATTTTCAAAGACAACTTTTTGTAAAGGTATAGATTTTTTTTTTAAATGTTGATTTAAAGCGTCAGTTTTTGAATTATTATTACTACAATCAAACCTGAACACAGAGAAAGCATTTTGTTACACAAAACATTAAAATTCTATAAAAATGTAACAAAAATGAACAGGAATGTTTTATCAGAGCTTAATCCTTCTGGGTCTGATCTGATTTCAACCTCTTTTTTCAGTTTTCTGACTTGTTATGGCTATATGGTTATAGCCAAACCAATTCCTTTGAATGTGTATAATTGTGTATGTCTGTGAGTGTGTGTGTGTGTGTGTTCGGTCAAAAGTGACCGAAGAGCACCAGAGGGTATTGTGGGAGTATCATATAGAGAAATGAGTATCGTTTACCAAACCAAATCGTGACATGAGTGTATTGTTAGACCCCTGAGGTCCATGTTTGCTGTAGTTATCACCTTAAATATGGAGGGTGTGTACTCATCGTCTATGGAGCTGCGGATGTCCACTCGTCCCTCGAACCCTGATTCACCTACAGACTGAAACTCCAGAGCGAATCTGGAGTCGTTTCCTCGCGGCGTCACGCCGTCCAGCCACACGCGCAGCTGCGAGGAGTTAGCGTTATGATGGAGACTCGGCCAGGCTTTCTCACGACCCTCCGACTCAAACGCTGAGAACTGAGGACAGGAATCACACCAGTTACTGTATATCCACACAGAACATGTCATGTTAGTTGCTGCAGTTCTGCTGACCTGCAGACAGAGGGAGCCGTTGAGGAAACTCTCTGTTTTCTCTCCGCCGCACAGCTTCACCGTGTGATCCGACTGGTTAACACTGACGGTCAGGTCGGACCAGGTGAAGTTCTGCAGCTCGTATGGAGGGTAAAAGCTGGACTCTGCGGCCTGCTGGGGGTCCGCGGTGTTATTGACGTCATCGTACTCCCACACCTGACAAACAAACAAAGCAGAGTTCATGTTTCATTTCTTGCCCTCATCTGTAAAGATTAGGCTTGTAATAAACAATTCTGTGTATTTGTGAACTCAATTATTTTATTTAAAAATAATAATAAAGGTTGTTTTATTATTTCATATTACTACAAGTTATTATAAAACAGCACATTTATAAATCAAATAAAAATAGATTAGGCTTGTAATAAAAAAACGTCCAGATTACATTCATACTATATAGAACATACTGTTTTTACAGTCGCAAAGTAATTACTTAGTTTTTTTAAATACCTAGAGTATGTGATTTCAGACACAGCCTGTATTTACACAGACAGAGAATCACACACTTATACACTATTCTATGACGTTTGTAGTATAAATGTGTATAAATGTGACCCTGGACCACAAAACCAGTCAAAAGGGTCAATTTTTTAAATTGAGGTTTATACATCATCTGAAAGCTGAATAAATAAGCTCTCCATTGATGTATGGTTTGTTAGGATCGGACGATATTTGGCCGAAAATATCGAAGGGGGCGGGGCTATCAGACTCCGATTATTAATGTCAAAATAACTTTATTAAATTGATACACTACATGGCTAAGTACATAGTGCATAAGTACATAGTGTATAGTGTGTGATTCGGGACTCACTCTGGTGAACACTAGTGCGCTGCTGTACTGCACGCTGCTCTGCGGCTCCACCTTCAGGCTGCCGGATGAACTGTGGTTGATAAACGCAGGCCATTCCACCTGTACTGCAGACTCAGTGCTGTTTGTGTGAACCATCAGCAGCGCTGGAGCTCCAGAGTTACACAGCAAGAAGTGCAGCGTGTCATTGAGCCCCAGCCCTCGCACATGAACCAGACCCACTCCAGGAGGAAGAACCGACGGCGGCGTCAGACCGGGATTCAGCTCCACAGACACCTGAGAACATGAGAGAGATGACCACATACTGACCACAGACAAACCTTTACAGCATAATCTGAATTACAGACATTAGAGAGTCCTAGAGAGGTGAAAGTGAAATTGCAAAAACTGACTTGTGACAGTCTTGGAAGTATCAAACAAATCAGAAATGTTTTGCTTCATATGGTAATATTTTCTTGCATATGCCAAGATCTATTATTTTTAAGTGAAAATGTTGGAAGAGAACTACAGCCATCAGAAAGAAAACCCTTATATTTGAGCCCTGGTTTCGTTAAATAATAGTTTCTTACATTTCAATTAAAGTTTATTTATTGCTTGTCAGCCGTCTAGAATGAAGCGATTCTAAATTGCTTGTGAATCAGTTTGACTGAATCATTGAAATGAACCTGTTCAAATGAATGATTCATCATTAGAATCCATCATTATATATTATTTTACATTATATAATAAATGTAGAATTTTAAAATATGATGCAGGTTACGGGTTTTAAAAGTATGAAACATCAGTACACATAAATACTAACTAAAATGTAAAATGTA
The DNA here is from genome assembly GCF_012432095.1 of Onychostoma macrolepis. Classification (NCBI taxonomy): domain Eukaryota; kingdom Metazoa; phylum Chordata; class Actinopteri; order Cypriniformes; family Cyprinidae; genus Onychostoma; species Onychostoma macrolepis. Next base: position 32,495,562 of record NC_081173.1, read on the forward strand.
ACTAACTGCTCATCAAGGCTGCATATATTTGATCAAAAATACAGGAAAAAAACAGTAATATTGTGAAATATTATTGCAATTTAAAATAACGATTTTCTATTTTAATATACTTTAAAATGCAATTTATTTCTGTGATGCAATGTTGAATTTTCAGCATTTTCAGCAACACAGAAAAAAAACAGTAATATTATGAAATATTATTGCAATTTAAAATACCGGTTTTCTATTTTGATATCCTTTAAAATCCTTATTTCTGTGATGCGCAGCTGTATTTCCAGCATCATTACTGCAGTCTTCAGTGTCACATGATCTTCAGAAATCATAATAATATGCTGATTTATTATAAATGTTGGATACAGTTGTGCTGCTTAATATTGTTTTGGAACCTGTGATACTTTATTCAGGATTCTTTGATGAATAACAAGTTAAAAAGGAACAGCATTTATTCAAAATATAAATATTCTGTAACAATATACACTGCCATTCAAAAGTTTTTTATTCCATCTTGTTTTTAAAATAAATGAATACTTTTATTCAGCAAGGATGTGTTAAATATGGTAAGAAAATATTTCTATTTTGGATAAATGCTGTTCTTTTTAACTATTTATTCATCAAAGAATCCTGAAAACAGCAAAAACTGTTTTCAACATTGATAATAATCAGAAATGTTTCTCGAGCAGCAAATCAGTACATTATTATGATTTCTGAAGATCATGTGACTCTGAAGACTGCAGTAATGATGCTGAAAATACAGCTGCGCATCACAGAAATAAATTACAGTTTAACACATATTCACATAGAAAACAGTTACTTTAAATTTCAATAATATTTCATAATATTACTGTTTTTCCTGTGTTTTTACTCAAATAAATGCAGCCTTCATGAGCAAAAGAAACCTCTTTAAAAAAACAATACAAATCTTACTGATCCTAAACTTTTGAAAAGCTGTGTAAAGGTTCATGTCACTAATTATACTGAAATATGATCTAGTTCTGTTCAGACTTCAAACCTGTCAAAAACACACAAAGAGGAACCTGATAATCAGCAGAAATCAACCAAAAGGTAGCACACAGTGTTTCAGACAGAATACAGCAGTCTCGTGCTTGTTTTGGATGTGTACCATGGCTACAATATAAGTATCATGGTAAATAATTATGCAGTCAAACAGTACTATGGTATTATCCGTCACTAAACCACTCTAAAACTCCTTTTTTTTGTAAGTTATGAGCCTCAATATACAAGAAAATGGTGTATTTATTATTGTAAAACTTGACACGTGAATTTTCATCTAAAATAAACACCACGTCCAGGGACTGGATTAAACAGCGAAGCGTAAACTGTGTGTATTACGGAGGTGTTTGCAGCTTTGTGAAGATTTGTTGTTGGTTGCGGAATGAAGTTTGTTTTGTATTATTTTAATGATCTTGTTTTACCTTCCGTCGAAATGTATCCCCATTTCCCAGAAATCCAAGCGCAGCGCCAAACACGACAAACAGCACAGAAAATATACAATTAGCTTTAAACGACGACATGTTTTAAACTATAAGCATAATGCGGAATAAAGAAGTGACATTTCTACTGCTGTTGTTGTAGTTTCATTTCAATCATGTGACCTGTGCGGCTCTGATCTCATAGATATATACACGTAGAGTATGTTTCCATGAGCTGTTCTATACGTGGATTGCAGAGCGGTCGAATGAGGCATCTATACAGATCTATAGCCAAACTGCGATCAGTTCCGCGTGACGTCACGAGTCACGCGTGCAAGCAAACCCAGTTCATTCATTTCCTGTAGGCCGGTAGTAAATCTACTAAACTCGCGTTTCATTTCGCCGTGTACAGTACATGTTGTAGGATATAGGCAATATGATATAGGTTACAACATACAGTGTGTGGATTCAAAGCTCCTACGAGCGAACAGCCATTTATTACAAGAAGAAGAGGAAGAGAACGTGATCACGTGATCACGAGACCGGCCTCTGGGTCTCTTTACACGCACGTGTTGAGGATTGATAACCGTAGTTATTTATACCGGGATTGAACTTTCTGGCATTCTAGCTTCGGTTTGGGTTTTCTTGAATCAAAACCCGGTGTAGATTTAGCTAGAGTCGGAAACCTTCCTGATTTACGCGCACCGTTAACATGCCTTCACCGGCAATTAACCGGTAAGTATGTTTTAAATATAGATCAAAAACAGGTTGTGTGTTTCTTATTTTGGCAGTACGTTTATTTCTGTTTAGACATGTCAAAACACAAGCTAACCAACTGGAGAACTGCAGAAAATAGTTGAGTCTCGGGGTCAGAAAACCTTAAAAAAAATCAGCACGTGTTGTTTGGGAGGATTTCAAGAAAAATTCTCCTCGCTCATCCAAAAACAAACTCCAGCATATTCAGTTATCAGACACGACTGGAACTTCAAATGGTCGGCTTCTATGGTCAGATCAAACTAAACAATCAGCTTTTTAGCAGCAAACACTCAAGATGGGTTTAAAAAGTACCCCATGTGTACAATGAAATATACTGCTGTATTTTGATGTTGTGGGCCTATATTTCTGCTGGAGGTCCTGGACATCTTGTTTAGACGCATGGCATCATGGATTCAGATAAAAAATCAATAAGTGACTGACTCTGTAAGAAATCTTATAATGAGCCATGTTTGGATCTTCAACCGTACAATAATCCAAACACAAACCTCAAAAACAACACAAAAATGGGTCACTGAGCACAAAACCAAGCTTCTGCTGGTCATTCCAGTCCTCTGACCTGAACCCTGTAGAACATGAGTGACCTGAAGAGAAGAAGCTGTGAATCTAAAGGGTCTGGAGTGATTCTGGATGAAGGAATGGTCTCTGATCTCTTGTCAGGTGTCTCTAACCTCATCAGGCATTATAGGAGAACATTTAGAGCTGTTAAACTGATGGAGGTTTCAAAAAGTATTGAATAAAAGGGTGCCGTTAATTGTGGCCAATGTGTATTAGAGAAAAACATTTATTTCATAATGATATTTCCCCCCATTTTAAATTATTATTATCCAATGAAAGGTTAGATGTTTGTGAATTTTTTTTAAATAAAAGATCAAAAGGATTAACAATGCAGATTAATTTCACAGCCTTCTTTGATCAGATTTACCAAGGGTGCCAATATTTTTGGCCATGACTGTTTATAAATACAGAAAAAGGGCAACTGGGGAAGTTTATATTAAATTACAGAAATTCAAAGCATTCTTCCTTTTAATTTATTTTGGATACACTCAGGAGCACACAGCAACAAACACAAATCACCAGAGAAAAATCCTGAATTCAGAATTGATCATATTTATACAAATACGTTTTGAAGACTGCTTAAAGAGTAAAACTGATTCATATTTAAATCTCTTAAGGTAAGATGTAATAAATATTACATGAAATATATTAAAAATTGTTGCTGCTCCCATTAAGCTCAGTGTGCTCTCTTTAAGCTCTTCTACACTGAACGTCTGTAAATACTTCATAAACAGACTTTACATATTAACTGATGGTTGTCACTTTAAGTTAAGTTAATTGATTTTCTATGGATTCTGTCGACTCAGATCTGCAGACCGGCTCTTATCTTTGGAAACTAGCATCAACTTCTCCAGACTGTGAATCTGTGGAAAAGCGTGTAGTGTATTCCAGCCTTAAGAGACTATAGATAAATTAACAAGCATTTAATAAGAGGTTTCATAATGAGGCTAGTTTCTGTGTTCATCCCCATGAATGAAATGTTTTATTGGTTTGTTTTATTTGATTTTTGAATGTGTTATTTAGCCAAACGTGGACTAGTCTAGATGTTGATATGTGCTTAAATGACACTTTATGAATATATAACTGATCAAATTGAATGCCTTGTTGCTTGATTTTAGTGTTCTGTAATAATAATAACAAAACAAATATATATATATATATATATATATATATATATATATATATATATATTATTATTTTTTTTTAATGATAATTATTCTTTGAAAACCAGGTTTTGCGTTCTTTCTCCTTGTGTAGAGAGTTAAGTTTGGAGTTCAGGTTTTGCACCTCTATGGAAAATGATTAATTAAGTGATCGTGTAGTTCAGATCTACCACATAATCAGCCCTTTTCTGTTCTCCTCAGAGCCAAACCACTGATTTTACTGTCGTGCATCGTCTGTGCCAGTGAGTATTTTATGTCTGCAGTGCTTTTAATGTCAGTGTTTTTTGTTTTATGGAAAACAGATCTGTTTTTAAAGAAACAAATTCTGTTGTTTATATCCTCAGGTTCTGCTCCTCTACAGCAGACGTTCAGAAATTGCCGATGTTCTCTGCCTTGCGATGGAGCACCTGAGCTAAAGAAACATGAGAGCGTTCGTGTTCTTGTGCAACTTCCTTCAGAAGAAGATGAACAAATACATAACGTCTCCAGTTTGTATGTTGGAGGAAACTGTTCGGTGCTAGGGTGTTTACAGAGGGACACACTTTACTCGCTGAAAATATACGCCGATGACAATGATCCTGTGCCTAAAATACTCCTTAACAAGAATGTACTGCCTGGTAAGGACACAATCTAACCCATGCTTAAAGAACTAGTTCCCCAAAACAGTTTGTGTGCTAATGTTTTCTTCTGAAAAACATGAAGGTGTGTATATATATATATATATATATATATATATATATATATACTGAATGAGTTATTGATTGGTTCATGGTCTCTAATCTTCCACAGACTGTGGTCCAGAAGGCATATCAGTCAAAAGTAAGTAAACAAAGGCTAAACACCCCATCATTTTATATTAATAAAAAAAAAAAAAAAAAAAAAAAAAGTCATTTACGTTACATTACATTTAAATTTAGTCATTTAGCAGCCGCTTTTATCCAAATGAGGACAATAGAAGCAATCAAAACCAACAAAAGAGCAAAAAAGTCTCCTAAGTTAGCCTAATGCAGTACACGTAGCAAGGTTTAAAGAAAACGAGTAGATAGAAAATAGAAAAAAGAAAGCTAGTGTTAGTTTTTCAAGAAAAGCTAGCAGTTAGAGAATAATTATGCAATTGATAGAGGGTCAAGTGTGTGTTTTAAAAAAAAAAACAAAAAAAACTTTACATTAACATTTAACTACGTTTACATGCACACTCATAATGCAGTTATAATGAGATTTAAGCAATAATGCAATTAAACTTTACCTGATGTAAACACAATACTTCGATCAAATTTATGTGATTTAAATTCATAATCATAGCAGCAATAATTGTAATAAAATGTGTGTTGGTGTATGCTGATGTTACTCACAATAAACACTAATCTAAATGCTTTATTGGCATTAAAAGGGCACATATTAGGTTTGCTGAAGAAACTAATTTCATGTTGACAACATTGGGTGTACACAGTAACGCATCTACTGAAATGATCAGTCAATGTTAGTGTTACATTTGGAATTCATGCAAATTCTGGTTCTTTTCCAGATCCAAACGGCTCTGATGGGAATCTCTGTAACAAGCTCCTAAACCTGCTGGTCTTTTGCTATTGGATCGTCTTCCACCTCGAGGGACCAAGATAATGGCACATATACACGGCAGCTACTCCTGTGCCAAAGGAATGCTGTCATTTACCATGTCTTCATGCACATACAGCATTACAACACCTGTCATCTCAGACTTTACATTACAGAGCAATGGACTTTCTCAGACCACAAGGCCTTTATGATCAAATATGCTTTAAAGGGACCATTGTTCTTGCTAGGCCAGTCTGCTTTAAAATGTATGTTTTTATATCAAAGTTCCTATTTTCATATATTACTCTGCATTTGACCACTGCCACTTTATATGTGCTTTTCTTTTCTTGCCTTATACAACACATGCAGCATTACAAAACCTGAAACAAGCACTTCGGCCCAACACTATATGACCAAATGTGCCTTAAATAGACCATTATTCTTCCTCCCTATATACTCGATTTGACTTTATCCGTTATACACAGTTTTTGTATTTTTTTTTATTTAAATTTGTACCACAGTTGATCTGTTAAATTTATTAATGTAAAAGGTATTTATATTAAATATTTATATATTTTAATGTTGTCTTCACAAATTCTTTTGTTCGCTATTTTTTTCACTAAGAAAATACAGAAGAAGCTGTAAATTATAATAATGCAACACTTTTACTGGAAAATTATTAGCATTATAAATTTGTTTACAGTTCAACACTATTATACAGATATTTATTTACTGATTTAATTTTTTATTATCATTAGAATGGTAATTATTATTATTATTTGATGGAAAATAAATAAATACAGTTAGATTAGATATTTGACCTGCCTGTTGTTAATGAAATAGTGCACATACAGCCGTGTAAGGGAAACAGGTCAGTTTAGCTCAAAGGGAATCATTTATGATTTAATAGGGAATTTGGTCAGAATCACTGTTTTACGGCTGATAATTGAGTCGGCAGCGATTCACTGTACAACATCAACTCTGCAATGGATATTAAAATCCTAAATATAGTGAAAACACTATTAAATAGCACAGTAACAAGATCGCCAGTTTAAGACATTAACTTGTAAGCACAAAACACAAGATACTTCTCTTTTCAATATAAATAAGACTTTATTGGATAAATCGAAGACATGTAACCTAATCTAACAAATAAACACACACACCGAAAGTGAGGAAAGAATGAGTTTAGAAGAGTGAAAATATGAAATCCCGAGTTTATAGCAGTATATGCCATTGCATAGACCTGAACAACCATCGGTCGTTTAATTAACCCTTGCATCGAGTTCCTCAATGAGGTTAAAATTTATATTAAATGCATCAGTTCAGCCAGAATCTGGAGGTACTTGCATTGCTTGTGTGTCCTTGCAGAAAGGGGGGGTTTCCCAAGGTTGCTGATTGGCTGGAAGTTCAGTGGTGGATCGAAGTGATGTCTTGGGCTTTGGCTGACTAATGGTGTGGAGTCAGTGGCTGGTTGAAGTTTTGAAGCGGGCGCAGTCAGAGTTGGACTTTTCAGCAAAACTTAACACAGAACGCGAAACTCTCAACGGAAAGAAAAGAAACTGAAGTAAAATAATAAAAGTATATGTAACTTATATAGTTTTATTGTACATTACACAAAAAACAATCATTTTATTCATTTCAACAACTTTACCGACGCTGCATATCTTTAGTCTTTGGCTGTGTCCATTGCATCTGCATTAACAGAAAGTGGTTTCTGGAAGTATTCCTGGGCCCATTTAGTAATGTCAATGACAGAATCATGTCGATGAGTGATGCTGTGTCGTCTGAGGGCCCGAAGACCATGGGCATCCAACAAAAGTCTTCGGCCTTGTCCCTTACACACAGAGATTTCTCCAGTTTCTCTGAATCTTTTGATGATGTTATGCACTGTAGATGATGATATTTGCAAAGCCTTTGCAATTTGATGTTGAGGAACGTTGTTTTTAAAGTATTCCACAATCTTTTTACACACTCTTTCACAGATTGGAGAGCCTCTGCCCATCTTTACCTCTGAGAGACTCTGCCTCTCTAAGACATCCCTTTTATAGCTAATCATGTTACAGACCTGATGACAATTAACTTAATTAGTTGCCAGATGTTCTCCCAGCTGAATCTTTTCAAAATTTCTTGCTATTTCAGCCCTTTGTTGCTCCCGTGCCAACTATTTTGAGACCTGTAGCAGGCAGGAGAAGTGTAAAATTTCTCAGTTTAAACATTTTTTATGTTCTCTATGTTCTATTGTAAATAAAATATTGGCTCATGTGATTTGAAAGTCTTTTAGTTTTCATTTTATTCAAATTTAAAAAACGTTCCAAAATTTCCGGAATTTGGGTTGCAGTTTCACACCCTGTGCACACATGAAGTTACATTAAAGCTTTTGTAGATACATCCAATAATACATACATTTTATATTACGAATAATTATAGCATTGCACATGAAACAGTGTAGCTTAATAACCCACAGCTGCAAGAAAACAAAGCTCTTCAAATTATGTAGAAGTTGCGAAAGCTTTAGTTAACAAAGGAAATGGAAACACTTTGTGGTTGAAGTGTCTGTTCTTTGTGTTGAGACCTGAAGTTTGATCTGCATCTTTACGAATGATGGACACAATGGAGAAGGTCATGTTCTTTTGTGTTTTTTCATACAAAATTATTCAGATCACTTCCAGCGGTAAATTTATCCTACTTTGCGATACCACACCATTAACCTTTTTAACCTTAAATATAGTAGATGTTTTTATCTAAATCATTTCAAAGAATCAGTTTTTGATGTTTTGCAGATGTTTCAGAACATGATGTGAGTATTTTACGAGTCCAGCTGAATGAAAGCATCACTCTGAACTGCAGCATGACCGACAGATACGAAATCTCCTGGTATCACCAGAATCCTGAATCTGGACGACTAACACTACTGATGTCTGCCAAGACCAGCAGTGTAGCGGGAAGAAAACTGCTAGTTAGGTACATTCAAAACCAGAGTCGTCTGACAGTTAAAGCAGATGTGGGGATCAACACAGTCTCGCTGGTTATTTCTGGACTAATGGAGTCAGATTCAGGTCTTTATTTCTGTGGAACAAAATCATTGGAAATGCAGTTTGACAAACCCATCAGACTACAAATTGAAGGTTAGTACTGCTGACTTCTCAATGTCTCTCAAATCTTCATAATGATTTCAATGAGGAGATTTTTTAGTAAATTATTTTTCCGTTGCTCAACTTATTTTATTCATCACTAGTACTACACTCACAAAAATGAAAGTTTCCAGAAAGAGTGTTTTTTTTTTTCTCACAGCAATGGCATAGAACTATTTTTGTTTCCACAAAGAACCTTTCAGTGCACAGATTTTGAAAGAAGTTTTGTTTTCTTAGTGTGATGAACATTTTAATCATGTATAGAACCATTTTTTCCACTATAAAGAACCTTTTGTGGATTGGAAAGATTCTTGGGAATCATAAGGCGGTGTTTGTGCTCCAGATATTCCTAAAATCCTGTTGTTGTTGTTGAGGAGTTTGCTGCTATAATAATATTGCAACTCTTTGTGTTTGAGTAAGTGATTATATATTTAAAATATTTTCAGACAAGCTGACAGACAGAGAAGACAAAGTTAATTCTGTCACAGAACCTCCAGAGGATGTTGATATCACAGGTGAGAGCGGAAATCATTCTCATGCAGGCATCTCTAGCTCTAAAATCAGTATTAATTCTTCAGTCAAGTGCATTAGTGTAAGTTAGTGTCAAGTTCATTGTTCCGACTGAATAATCTTAAAAATAAAAGATCCAGAAGAGTGTTTTTGCAAAGATAACCCAACCAACCCCCCCCAACTTTTTTTTTTTTTTTAATTTCCCACGGAACAGTGAACAATTTTTAAAGGTGTCATAGAATGCATTGATACAATATTTTAAATTGTTCTCTGATATCTACATAGATGGTATGTGGCTTAGGTAAGGGCAAAAATTCTCCAGAAACGGTTTTACAAGTGCATTTACATCTCTAGAATGAAACGGTCTGTTATTGGCTTATTTGGAAGGGTCATTAATAATAATGTTGAGCTCTGCTCTGATTGGCTGTTTCTCAGTGCGGCTCATTTCAATAACTCACAGCAGGAAGGAAACACAGGGAGGAAAATATATATTTCTATACTTTCTCTCGCAGTTATATCGTCGGGTAATTATACTGTATATAAGATGTGGGCATCAGGGAGCCGCTATTAATATGTGAGGCACTGAAACTGCTTTCAAATGGACTAGTGCTTTTTACTTTCGCTTTGGAGCTTCGCGATCACACGATCTCTGTTGATACTATGGAGCAGCAGTACTTACCACACATTTCACAAGATCAGATGCTTGTCAGTGGTGCTCAGGATCTGTAAATCATTCGCCATCATCCTCAGTCATCTCTCCTTACTCTGTTTATGTGGTAAGTGAAATCTTATGTACTGTAATGTAACAGGCCACTACTAGCAAGGAGCTAACCATGTCCCTTTAGTGGCTCGCGTTATTTTATTAGAATGCATTATTTGCTTTCTGTGCTTTTCTGAATACAGACACCAACCCATCCCTGCACTTCACATCCCCTGCACAGCCTGGAACATAACATTTATTTCCATGATCTGCCATTTTCAGTGTTGTCCTCGCTTGTTTCTTCACAATACCTGCAGAACTTCTGATGGTTCGGCTGGCGGCTGGCCTAGAACACGGGCGGGTATACGTTATGCAAATGTTGGGGGCGTAACTATTAGTGATCCCGACTATTACATCACAGTCGGTGTTATGTTCTGATTCGCCTATTTTTCAGTGGTCTTTTGCATTCACGAGATTTACATAAGAAGGAGAAAACAATGGTGTTTGAGGCTCAAGCTATGTTATTTCCATGTACAGAACTCTTATTATTCAACTATGCCAAGGTAAATACAGTATTCCATTCTATGGCACCTTTAAAGGTGATGCATATATTTACTTCTCTTGTCTTTACTAAGGCATAAAATAGGCTACCATAATGCATTTGCAGATATTTGGAAGCATGTTAAGTTCGCACTTGTTTCTCAAAACAAACAAAACAAATAAAAACAATTACAGCCAGATAATCTACTTTGAAATATGAGTTCCATGTCGGAATGTCTGTTTTTGTTTTGGTCTGTGTGACTCTGCCCACTTATAGTTTAGGCTACTATTTGTATTTCTATATGTGTATTTCTACAGCCCATTGCCAGTTGGCAGTAAACATATGTGATTAGATCTCTGCCCCAACTCCGCATGTGAAAGATCATATTTCGAGTGCACAAAAGTGCATTCTGTGGAGAAAATGTTTGAAAATGTTCGCCAAAGAAGAAAGTATTTCAAGCTCACGAAAATGTATTTTGCATTTAAAATATGTTTATGGATGTGTGCAGACCTTATCTTTTGCGTGTGCACAGTTTCACTAGCTTGCTCCCCTGATGCCCGCCTTCAGTGCTCTCTGCTTGCTCAACACAACCCAGCGTTACAATATGCCATAATTCCAGCCAATCAGAGACAAGGCTCCTAAATACTGACTGGCTGCCTTGACAACCAATCACAACATTCCCTGAATTACTGACTAAAGCGGAAGAGTAAAAATACAGTGCATGCATACTTATTATGCAAGTTGATATTCTGATCAAATTTTTTTTCCAAGCACATTTTACCAATTCCAAACGACATCAATCGTAATAACTATTATTAATCTTGAATAACTGAAATGCAATTGTTCATGAAGGCTGGAAGTGAAAAACACTTTATATGCAGGTATGCATAATTATTTAAAAGAAGATATTTATTTTATTACTTATAAAGATAAGAACCTTTTTTTTTTTTTTTTTTACAGCACTTTTATAATCTAAAGAAACCTTTTCCGCTATAAAGAACCCTTTCTGGGGTTGTTTAGTTGCCAAGCAACATATATTACAGATTTTTACAATGGCTTCAAACTCAGTATAAATCAGGATTAGTGTATCAACTATGATTATTTTGAAAATGTTGTTTGATTAATTCTCTCTCTGTATAGATGAGGTGACTCTGACGGAGCGAGTGCTGATGTTCGGTGGTGTTGGTCTGGCTGTGTTTGTGTTTTTTCTGGCTACAGTCGTCGCAGGAGGAATCATTCACTATCACGGTTGGCAGAAAGGATGGGCCGCAGCTAAACGTTCATCTCTGATTCATCACAAATCAGTTAAATGACACATTTGTGTGCTTTATTTTCCCCTCTATCCCAATAATCAGCATTGCTGTAGGTTACAACCGATGGTGGCTCATTAATGTGGTTCAGATGTGGTTCTGTTGGCCAGATCTCACTTAGACTTCTGTTGTGGCATTATTATAAACTGAATTCATGAGGAAATATACATGCTATCTGTTTTATGGCACATAAAGCTTGATTAAATAAAAAATGTTTTCAATGTTAAATGTGCTGTTAAGAGTTCTGATCAAACAAACTGCACTAAAACTAAGAAATTATGTGTGTTTGTGCATTTTCTGGCAGAAAACCTGATCATTAGCAATGCTAAACCTTTTCAAACACCACTGTATGTGTTCAATGATGTCAGATCTGTTCTCACAGTTTCAGAAAAACAAAAAAAATGTGTCGCACAATGAACAATCATGATGTCCTGACTGACTGCAATAAGATCAATATATTTACAGCTAAACTGTAACATGTTTAGAGATGTTTTGTATGTCCATTTATGCTACATTTGCATTTGCTAATTTACACAAAATCATGAAACGACCAACAGATGGTCATGATGCATTACTGCAGCGACCCCGTATATTATATCCATATATTATAAGCTAAATCTGTGCAGTAATGCAAACATCAAATAATAATAAAAGTATTGGCATAAAAGTTTATAATCTGGATGTAAACACTTACAACAACTGTGATCAAAATGAGTAAATGACACGTGAAACTAATGTTACGCTTCAAATAAAGATTGTATCTCTATTATGTGTATCTATCTCTAAAAAAGCTGCTTTTAGACTAAAGAGAAAGTTTTGAGTTCTGAAATTTAGAAAATGTTTTTATAGTACAATGATCTCTTAAATGTCAAAAGGTCAAGTGAATTTTGGTTTCTCAGTTTATGACCCCTTTAATTGTTTGTTGAATTGCGATCAAATAAACAGCAGTAAAACCAAGAAATCACATGTGTTTTTGCATTTTCTGTCAGAAAACCTGATCATTAGCAATGCTAAACCTCTTCAAGTTTATTATCTGGATATAAACACACATATATTATGGCAACTCCGATCAAAATGAGTAAATGACATGAAACTTCAAAAAAAAAAAAAAACAAAACAAAACAAATCTAGATTATAAATTGAGTTTAAAGAACAGCTAATAGGCCTTCATCTGGCGTCTAACTTGCACTGTTAGCACTATTAGCCGATTAAAATGTACAGTCTTACAGACTAGGATGTAAAATGTATAACCTTGTAGTATTTGGGACAATAATAATGCATTTTAATGAAGGATTCTAAAACTATAACTGGAGACAGATTTATTTTTTATAAACAACAGTAACAGGTACCGATTAGGCCTATTGTGCTTTTCAAGGCACTTTGTGACTTTTCTTACTTCATACACAAAAAAAGAGCAAAACTTTGACAAAATTTAACTTCTTGATGATTTGATATTTTATAATAGTGATTTTATAAATTCAAATTAGAAAACAAAAAAGTGGAAATGAATGACTAATAAGCCAATAAGTGCTCCTCTGCTGCCATCTACTGGTTATAGTGATAATTTGGTGTCTTCGTTCAGCACAAGGTATATTTTGGTTTAAAGGGGATCATTTTAGAGCTTTAAAGTGCTGGAAATAGTTGTGTGAAATGCTTGAAAGTCATTGAAGAATGCTTTAATTGTTTCTCTCAAAAGCCTGTACAATCCCTGAAGTTAATAATGTCAAGTCAAGTCACTTTTACAAACCTGATTTCAAAAAAGTTGGGACACTGTACAAATTGTGAATAAAAAAGGAATGCAATAATTTACAAATCTCATAAACTTATATTTTATTCACAATAGAATATAGATAACATATCAAATGTTGAAAGTGAGACATTTTGAAATGTCATGCCAAATATTGGCTCATTTTGGATTTCATGAGAGCTACACATTCCAAAAAAGTTGGGACAGGTAGCAGTAAGAGGCCGGAAAAGTTAAATGTACATATAAGGAACAGCTGGAGGACCAATTTGCAACTTATTAGGTCAACTGGCAAAATGATTGGGTATAAAAAGAGCCTCTCAGAGTGGCAGTGTCTCTCAGAAGTCAAGATGGGAAGAGGATCACCAATTCCCCCAATGCTGCGGCGAAAAATAGTGGAGCAATATCAGAAAGGAGTTTTTCAGAGAATAATTGCAAAGAGTTTGAAGTTATCATCATCTACAGTGCATAATATCATCCAAAGATTCAGAGAATCTGGAACAATCTCTGTGCGTAAGGGTCAAGGCCGGAAAACCATACTGGATGCCCGTGATCTTCGGGTCCTTAGACAGCACTGCATCACATACAGGAATGCTACTGTAATGGAAATCACAACATGGGCTCAGGAATACTTCCAGAAAACATTGTCGGTGAACACAATCCACCGTGCCATTCGCCGTTGCCGGCTAAAACTCTATAGGTCAAAAAAGAAGCCATATCCAGACATGATCCAGAAGCGCAGGCGTTTTCTCTGGGCCAAGGCTCATTTAAAATGGACCGTGGCAAAGTGGAAAACTGTTCTGTGGTCAGACGAATCAAAATTTGAAGTTCTTTTTGGAAAACTGGGACGCCATGTCATCCGGACTAAAGAGGACAAGGACAACCCAAGTTGTTATCAGCGCTCAGTTCAGAAGCCTGCATCTCTGATGGTTTGGGGTTGCATGAGTGCGTGTGGCATGGGCAGCTTACACATCTGGAAAGGCACCATCAATGCTGAAAGGTATATCCAAGTTCTAGAACAACATATGCTCCCATCCAGACGTCGTCTCTTTCAGGGAAGACCTTGCATTTTCCAACATGACAATGCCAGACCACATACTGCATCGATTACAACATCATGGCTGCGTAGAAGAAGGATCCGGGGACTTAAATGGCCAGCCTGCAGTCCAGATCTTTCACCCATAGCAAACATTTGGCGCATCGTAAAGAGGAAGATGCGACAAAGAAGACCTAAGACAGTTGAGCAACTAGAAGCCTGTATTAGACAAGAATGGGACAACATTCCTATTCCTAAACTTGAGCAGCTTGTCTCCTCAGTCCCCAGACGTTTGCAGACTGTTATAAAAAGAAGAGGGGATGCCACACAGTGGTAAACATGGCCTTGTCCCAACTTTTTTGAGATGTGTTGATGCCATGAAATTTAAAATCAACTTATTTTTCCCTTAAAATGATACATTTTCTCAGTTTAAACATTTGATATGTCATCTATGTTGTATTCTGAGTAAAATATTGAAATTTGAAACTTCCACCTCATTGCATTCTGTTTTTATTCACAATTTGTACAGTGTCCAGACTTTTTTGGAATTGGGTTTGTATTTATATAGCGCTTTTAACAATACAGAAAAATAAAAACTGCACTGTGCAGTAAGCAATCATTAATGTGTCACCAGATCAACATGAATGGTTTCAGAGGAATCCTGTTCCTGTTTGCTGATTTTTGTAAAATAACTCCTGTTTTTGCTTTTCAAATAAAAGAGTGGTTTCATGTTGCAGGCTCATTAATTGTTAATAAATAGTTGATAATAAATAATCAAATAATATTGGGCTTGTTTTTGCAGCTGCGGTTGCTTATTTTTCTCGCGAGACTTGGCAGCAGTGGTTTGCTTGTGCTACGTTCTATTATTGGACTGTTTTTTCATTTGCTATTTAATGTTTCTCTTGTGCACCAGAAATGGCAAAGCTTATGAGCTGGACAGCGTGGTGCATCAGTGCGAACGCTCACAAAATTTAGTTGCACTGACAGGAATTTTTTTTTAATTATGTAGAAGCTGCATAATCTTTCCATAAGAAAGCAAGTGGAAACACGTTGTGGTTTAGTGTCTCTGCACTGCAAGGAAATCTGCAGTTTGATCAGTGCTTTTACAGACGGAAGACGATGGAGAAGGTCATGCTCTTTTGTGTTTTTTCGTACTTGATTGTTCAGATCACTTCTAGCGGTAAATATATTCTCCTTTACAAATTCACATCACTGACCTTATTATCCTTAAATATAATCAATGTATTGTTCATTTCAGAGGATCAGTTTATGATTTTTTCCAGATGTTTCAGAACATGATGTGAGTGTGTTAAGATTTCAGCTGAATGAAAGCATCGCTCTGAATTGCAGCATACCCAGCAGATATGATATGGCCTGGTATCGCCAGAATCCTGAATCTGGACGACTAACACTACTGATATTTGCCAGAAGCATCAGAAAAAACCTATTTACAGACTATCAAAACAGTCGTCTGACAGTTAAAGCAGATATGCTGAGAACAACAGTCTCACTAGTTATTTCTGGACTAATACAGTCAGATTCAGGTCTTTATTTCTGTGGAACAAGATCAGTGAATTCAGAAATGAGCTTTGCAAAGCCCATTAGAATACAGATTGAGGGTTAGTTCTGATGACTTTTCAGTTTCTCTCAAATTTTCATACTGTTTTTAATGCTGAGAATTATTTTACTGTTTCTCAATTTATTTCAATCATAGTACTACACATAAAAAAGGTGTTTTTTTCCACTGCAATGCCATATAAGAACCATTTCTGTTTCCCCAAAGAACCTTCTAGTGATCAGTTCCTTAAAAAAAACATAGTTTTAGTGTGAAGAACATTTTAATCATCTGTAGATCTATTTACCTCTATAGAGAACCTTTTGTGCAGTGGAAAGATTCTGTGGATGTTAAAGGTTTTTTATGCTGTGTTTGGGCTCCAGATATGAATGAATTGTATGAATGTTGTTGATGAGTGATCATATATCTAAAGTGATCATATAATTTCAGAAAAGCTGACAGACAGTGAGGACGAAGCTAATTCTGATGCTGAGATCACAGGTGAGAGCAGAAATCATTCTTGTTTGTGTCTCAGTTTATTTCAGGAACTCTTCAAGTGCATAAGTTATGCAGATTTTAATAATCTAAAGAACCTTTTTCCACTATAGAGAACCTTTTGTCCAATGGAAAAGGTTCTTCATAGAACCATCAAATCCAATTAAAAACTTTTTTTAAAGAGTGTAACATGTTCATAGTTACTGAGCACATAACTACTTGTCACATTATTACAGAATGTGCTTCAAAGATGTCATTTTAGCACAATTTTATCACAGTTCAAACCCAGCACAATCAGAATTAGTGTCTGAACTATCTGTGTTACTTATTCTGTTGTTTAATGAATGCTGGTTTATGAATGTTTCCTGTCTGTCTGTAGACGGGTTGACGCTGATGGAGCGTGTGCTGATATTCGGTGGTGTTGGTCTGGCTGTATTTGTGTTTTTTCTGGCTATAATCATTGCAGGAAGAAATATTTACTATCACGGTTGGCAGAAAGGATGGACTGCAGCCGAACATGCTGGTCTGAGTGATCAAAAATCACCTAAATGACACATTTGTGAGCTTTATCTTTCACTCGATACGTTACACCGATGGTGGCTCACCAGTGTGTGGTTCAGATGTGGTTCTGTTGGCCAGATCTCACTTAGACTTCTGTTGTGGTGAAGCTCAGTCTAGAGGAGCATTAATACGTACTGTACATATAAGCTGAGTTCATGAGAAAGTGTAAATGTCATCTGTTTTATGGCACAAACTTGTTCAAATAAAATGTCTTCAATGTTAAATGTGTTGTTGAGCGTTCTGATCAAATAAACAGCAGTAAAACTAAGAAATCACATGCTACGGTCATATTTTTGATGGAAAAATTATAGAAACGATCATTCTTTCTAAATGTGATGTAGACCTAAACTGTCTGTGACTATAAATAAACAGAAACAAGCACGACTGAATAAGTGTGTGTCGTCTTTCTTTTGTGAAAAAATGGTAAATACCACTTTATTTCTGTGTGACTAATTTGCAATTTTGAAACAAATCAATTTATTAAGATCAATGTATCAAAAATAACAAAAATAATTATAAAATACAAGATACAAAAAAAGTTGAGTAATTAATGACATAATTTTTGGGTGAACTATCCCTTTAAACATTTCCTTGTTTGTACAGTCTTTTTTGCTTAATCTTATGTAACTTTATTATTTTGAGTTCGATTAACTTAAACCATTTAAGGCAATAAGTTTCCTCAAACTATTGAAGTAGCTATATAGCTGTTTAGACTTAGACTTGTTACCTGAATTCAAACGGACTGAGTGGAGTAAACTTTTAATTGACTAAACCGCACTTGAAAAATACAAGTGACTCAATGTATAGGAGTTTACAGTACTCATATTTATTGGTTTTAAAACTTAAGGCAATTGCTTTGCTTTAAACAGTTTGAGATAGTTGATTTTCACAGCATTAAAAAGGAAGTGGAAACACGTTGTGGTTTAGTGTCTCTGCACTGCAAGGAAACCTGCAGTTTGATCAGTGCTTTTACAGACGGAAGACGATGGAGAAGGTCATGCTATTTTGGGTTTTTTCATACAGGATTATTCAGATCAGCTCCAGCGGTAAATATATTCTACTTTACAATTTCACATTATTGATCTTTTTATCCTTAAATATAATTAATGTTTTATCTGAATCATTTCAAATGATCAGTTTATGATGTTTTTCAGATGTTTCGGAACATGACGTGACTCTAAGATTCCGGCTGAATGGAAATATCAGTCTGAACTGCAACACGACCAACAAAATCATAATGTCCTGGTATCACCAGAATCCTGATACTGGACGACTAACACTACTGATATATACTCTCTATAAAAACTATAAAAAATATCAAAACCATCGCATGAGAATTACAGGAAAAGTTGGGACCAACACAGCCTCACTAGTTATTACTAACCTAACGGAGTCAGATTCAGGTCTTTATTTCTGTGGAACATGTGTTTCAATGTATTCAGAAATGTACTTCAACAAACCCATCAGACTAGTGATGGAGGGTTAGTACAGCTTTGATAAATTTCTCTCAAATCTTCATAATGTTTTTAATGCTGAAAATGATTTGACTGTTTCTCAATTTATTTCAAACATGTTACAAATAAACTTTTTATAAAGGTTTTTTTTTTTTTTTTTTACTGCAATGCTGTAGAGGAATCATTTTTATTTCTACAAAGATCCTTCTAGTGATTAGTTAATAAAAGAAGCATTGCTTTCTTAGCGTGAAGAACATTTGAATCATCTGTAGAACTGTTTTCCACTATAAAGAACCTTCTGTGCAATGGAAAGATTCTGTGGGTGTTAAAGGTTCTTTTTATGCTGTGAATGATTCCTCAAATCATGTGTGTTGTTGAGGAGTTTGCTGCTAATAATATTGAAACTCAGTAAGTGTTCATATATTTTAAATATTTTCAGACAAAGAGGACAAAGTTCATTCCGTTACAGAACCGCCAGAGGATGTTGAGATCACAGGTGAGAGTGAAAATCATTCTTACTCATATTTTATTTTATTTTATTTCAGAACTAAATTTTTATTTTTTAATTATTTTTATTTCAGGAATCAAGTGCATTAATGTATTTGTTATAGGTTATGCAAATTTTAATAATCTAAAGAACCTTTTGTCCAATGGAAATATTACATGGATGTTAAAGATTCTTCATGGATTGAATTAAAACCCTTTTTGTTTTTAATAGGTGTAACTTTTCATAGTTACTGAGAAACATAACTATACTTGTCACATTATTATAGAAAGTGCATCACAGATGTAATTTTAGTGCAACTTTACCACAGTTCAAACCCACTACAGCCAATCAAAATTAGTGTCTGAACTATCTGTGTTTCTTTGTTCTGTGGTTTAATTGGTTCATCTGTCTGTCTGTAGCTTCTACAGTCGCGGTGATGCTGACGGAGCGTGTGATGGTATTCGGTGGTGTTGGTCTGGCTGTGTTTGTGCTTTTTCTGGCTACAGTCATTGCAGGAGGAATCATTCACTATTACGGTTGGCAGAAAGGATGGACCGCAGCCAAACGTGCTGGTCTGACTGACTGAAAAAAACCCTAAATGACACTAAATTTGTGTGCTTTACTCTATCACAATAATCAGCATCGTTGTATGTTACCACTGATGGTGGCTCACCAATGTGACTCAGATCTCACTTAGACTTCTGTTGTGGCAAAGCTCTAGAAGAGCATTAAAGTGCCCCTTTTATGCTATTTGAAAGGTTCATAATTTGGTTTTGAGAGTCCTCAACAATAGGTTTGCAAGATCAAAAAACATGCACTTTCATTAACTCTTTTGTGCATGATTCTCAAACGATTCGTTCGAAGATTCATCTTTCCAAACCCCTCCTTTTTGCATGAGGCTACTCTGCTCTGATTTGTCGGATATACCCTTACGAAAAAGAAGTTTATTCAAGTGTGCTATACTTCTTTTAAACTAAAAATAGGAAAGTATACTTTTAGTCTACTTTTGTCTACTTCTCAGAAATGGGCTTTATGTACTTCTCAGAAATATACTTAAAATGACATTTAAGTATACTTGACTTATACTTAGAAAAAGTCTAAATATATTTGAGCTATACTTGTGCTCCTAGAATCCATGTTTTCATTGTTATACAGTAGGGTGCACTAGTACACATCTTCTGTACAGAATTTCCAAAAAACACAAGTGAAGAAGAAACCAAAACAACAGACGCTTCCACATGTAATCAAACACGATCAACAGACATAAAACAGCATCAAAACTGTGTAACGTTATGGAATAAAATGTCACCAATGAAGAGGTAATAATGATTGCCAACCTTTGGGGTGTTGATCGACTCCATCTACATTTTGATTATCATTCTGAATCCAATTAATAGTCTTTTTTTCAGCTTTTTGTTCAAAATGTTGTTTTTTTCTTTATTTTTTATTTATGAAACTTACCCACATTCAAGTGTTTAAAAAAGAATGCATGAAGCTAGAATAAAATGTTTTTGTTTACAAGCAGATAGCCTGTTCTTTCTTTTGATGTTTTGTATGTTCAGATATTCATATATATAACAAAATCTATACAAATTAATACCTAAATAGGGACAGTAGTATACTTAAAGTATGATGTAAAGTTCACTTAAAGAAAACTTACGAGTATACTTACAGTATAAAACTACTAAACTAGTAGTTTACTGAGACTATACTTCAAAGTGTGCTAAAAATGCTACTACATGTATTTAATTAGTAAACTATCAGTATACCTATAAGTTCACTTTTAGTATAGTTGCAGTACAAGCTAAAAACATTGATGTAAACTAGTTGTGTACTCAAAATTTACTACTGTTATACTTAAAATATACTTAAAAGTATGCTTTTATGTACTAGAAAGTGGGCCAATTTAGTCCCAAGGAGTATTGAAATAGTACACTTACAAGTATACTACAAGTACACTGATATTTGTATACTTACTACATAAAGTATACTTAAAATATACTTGAACTTACTTAAGTATACTTAATCAAATAAACTTGAAGTATACTGCTTTTTGGTAAGGATATGGAGTACTGATAAAGCACTGCAGTTTGTAAACCAGCGTATTGTTCCATCCTTTATCATGACTTCAAGTAATAAGAACAACAGACATTCTATATTAATCGGCACATTTCTAGACAAAGCGGGCCTACTGCTGATCAGCAGAACTATAACGT
Organism: Onychostoma macrolepis; assembly: GCF_012432095.1. Lineage (NCBI taxonomy): Eukaryota > Metazoa > Chordata > Actinopteri > Cypriniformes > Cyprinidae > Onychostoma > Onychostoma macrolepis. The sequence goes on from NC_081173.1 coordinate 32,516,784, forward strand.
GAGTTAGCCAGAAACTTAGTGTATACAAAACACTCAAACCTACATATTTTTTTGCACGCTCGACAGAACATAACAGCAACAAATATTAATCATACTTACAGGTTGTGATTGAGACAAACTGGACACTGACTGATTTCTCAAAGACAACCTGTTTACGAATCCTGCATTGAACCCGTGGTAGTCTGAGAAGCAATCATCAGTGAAATGACTGGAACACAGCAAAAGGTTGTGATTATACTGCTGTGGTATCGTAGTAAAGATGAATTCTTCACAGCCTTTGACTGGGTTCAGGTTTTCGTGGGATGCCGACAGAACAAAGGCGGGCATTAAGCCAATGTGGTAACTTGCGACGTGTGAACTTCACAGAAATGCGATTCGAATCACAAATGACTCGTTTCAGCGATTCAGAGTTGACTCTTTCTTTTGAGAGACCATAACTTCACAATACACTTGCAGCTTTACAACTTTGCAGACTGTTTACATTCACATGCAACTACATTACACACTGCATGAAAGGTTTCAAAAATCCATAATAGGGGTTAATATTTACATTTAAGCTCAAGAGAAAATATAAATGCCATCTGTTTTATGGCACATAAAGCTTGTTCAAATAAAATGTCTTCAATGTTAAATGTGTTTGTTGAGAGTTCTGATCAAATAAAGAGCAGTAAAACTAAGAAATCACGCGTGTTTGTGCATTTCCTGACAGAAAACCTGATCATTAGCAATGCTAAACCTTGTCAGACACAACTGTATATATGAAATGATGCCAGATCTGTTCTCACAGTTTCAGAAAAACAAAAAATGGTTTCGCATCATTTCACAATGAACATTCATGATTTCCTGACTGACTACAATAAGATCTCGCAACTAAATTCGCATATGCGAATTATAATGAAGTGTAGACATGATGTAAATAAGAGATTCATTGCAGGGTCGGAAATTAACAAGGGCTTGTAGCAAAAATGCCCCACAAATTCAAGACAAAAGGGCAAAAATTGTGTCACGATATGCTCTCAAACAAGAAGATCCAATTACAGCTAGTACAGAGTACAAAAACAGTAATCCACATCAGGGAAAAAGCAGACAAACATGCTAAATGTAATCCACAAAAGGAACCCGTAAAACAGAGAACAGAAAACAATACTGATGTAAACAAGGGCTAACAGAACATGGTATATATAGGAACTAATAAGACTAATGACACACAGCTGAAAACTATGAGAACTAGTAGACAGAGCAAAGGATGATGGGAAATGAAGTCCAGAGCTGACAAACTATAACCCAGAAGGAGTGCCCTCTGGTGGCTGTTATGGGCTGTGACAAATTGCCCCTGCACAATTGAACAATGTTGTGTCTTACACCCAATCGCACTGTAAAAGTATTAAGTACTCCTTTTCAATTTTATTTGGGTATAAGTACAAAAGTACTTGATTTTGAATGGACTTAAAGCTGCAGTCCGTAACTTTTTTTGATTAAAAATGATCCGAAATCAATATTTCAGCAAGTACATAACCAGCCAGTGTTCAAAACTATCGCCTTACTTTAGCCCGATTTACAACGCTTAGCTTATAATAATGTTTTCTAATTTGAGTGGTACGGGTAGGAATTCACAGGAAGTTCGAGCATGGCACTGTGTCATTACGTCACGTCTGTAAACATAAAGAAGTTATCCCGGCTAGTATGCTATCGCATGTGAGGATCCAGCAGGTGTCGAATCGTTTATAGCCTTTTCTCACAGCAGCTGGAATAATTAAATGTATCATTTTGATGGCGGATTGTAATCCAGAAAGGATTATGTGTTTAGATTAGATTAGATTAGATTAGATTCAACTTTATTGTCATTACACAAGTACAGGTACAGGGCAACGAAATGCAGTTTAGGTCTAACCAGAAGTGCAATAGTAGCAAGTGCAGTATATACAATGGTTGAATAAGTGCAGGACAAGGATATGTACTGAGTATATGTATAAATATATATAGAAAGATGGTTATTACTATAAACAGAATTTACAGGTGAATATGTATAGTGAATAAATATACAGAAATTACAAGTGAATATGTATAGTGAATAAATATACAGAATTTACAGGTGAATGTGTATAGTGAATAAATGTACAGAATTTACAGGTGAATATGTATAGTGAATAAATATACAGAAATTACAAGTGAATATGTATAGTGAATAAATATACAGAATTTACAGGTGAATGTGTATAGTGAATAAATATACAGATGGCTATTACTATAGGCAGAATTTACAGGTGATATGTACTATCAATATAATATATATACAGATGACTGTTACTATAAACAAGGTGTAAAAGTGCAGTGGAAGTGATTAACTGTACAAAATATTAATGTAAGCATTGATAATGTAACAACAGTCGGCAGTGCAAATGAGCATAGTCCAATTTAGGTATGGTAGTGCAAGATACAAAAGTAAACAGTTGTTACTGTGATAAATATTTACATTCAGTAGTGCAAATAAGGCAGATGTGAGGTAGGAGAGAAGAGTTAATAATATATGAGGAAGTGGATCAACGGGGGTTAGAGTTCAGTAAAGAGACAGCTCTGGGGAAGAAACTGTTCTTTAGTCTGCTGGTCCTGGTCCGGAGGCACCTGAAACGCCTGCCGGAGGGCAGGAGAGAAAACAGTCTGTGGGCTGGGTGAGAGGAGTCCTTAAGGATGCTGCGAGCTCGATGCAGACAGCGTTTCCTCTGGATGTGTTCGATGGCAGGTAGTGGAGTCCCTGTGATGCGCTGGGCAGTTTTCACCACCGTTGCAGTGCCTTGCGCTCCGCAACAGAGCAGCTCCCATACCATACTGTGACACAGTTGGTCAGGATGCTTTCTATTGCGCAGCGATAGAAGTTCACCAGGATAGCCGAGGAGAGCTGATTCTTCCTCAGTGTCCTCAGAAAGAAGAGGCGCTGGTGAGCCTTCTTGACCAGGCTGGAGGTGTTGGTTTTCCACAACATGTCCGCCGAGATGTGGATCCCCAGGAACTTGAAACTGGAGACACGCTCAACAGCCATTCCATTGATGTGGATGGTGTCGTGTGTGCCTCTTGACTCCTTCCTGAAGTCCACGATGAGCTCCTTCGTTTTGGTGGTGTTGAGGAGCAGGTTATTTTCAGTGCACCATGTGGCCAGGTGCTGGATCTCCTCCCTATAGGCAGTCTCATCGTTGTTACTGATGAGGCCAATCACCGTGGTGTCGTCTGCAAACTTGACGATGGAATTAGATCCATACACAGGCTTGCAGTCAGAGGTGAAGAGGGAGTAGAGAAACGGGCTTAGCACACAGCCCTGTGGTACACCAGTGTTAAGTGTGATGGATGTGGAGCAGGTGAATCCTGATCGAACATTCTGGGGTCTGTTGGTCAGGAAGTCCAAAATCCAGTTACACATTGAGGTATTGATGCCCAGGTCTCCAAGTTTGGCTATTAACTTGGTTGGGATGACAGTGTTGAATGCTGAGCTGAAGTCAACAAACAGCATACGTGCATAAGTGTTCTTATTGTCCAGGTGAGTGAGCACAGAGTGCAGTGCCATGGAAACTGCGTCCTCTGTGCTCCTATTGCTACGGTAGGCAAACTGGTGTGAGTCCAATGTGGATGGTAGAGAGTCTTTTAGGTGTTCCAGGACCAGCCGCTCAAAGCACTTCATGACGATGGGTGTGAGTGCTACAGGGCGGTAGTCATTAGGGCACCTCGGACTAGAGTGTTTTGGCACTGGCACAATGGAAGTGCATTTAAAGCATGTTGGTACGGCTGCTTGGGCAAGAGACAGGTTGAAAATGTCTGTAAAACCCCAGCGAGCTGCTCCGCACATGCCCTGAGAACACGACCAGGGATGTTGTCTGGTCCAGCAGCCTTGTGCGCGCTGATCCGGTTCAGTTCCTTGCAGACATCTGTGGAGGAGAGTATGATTGGTGGGTGGTCATCTGAGGGATTGAGCTTGGTGGCAGTTTCTCTGTTGTCTCTTTCAAAGCGAGCATAAAAGTAATTTAGCTCGTTCAGGAAGTTGACATCAGTGGCTGCGGGGGTGGAGTGGGTGGGTTTGTAGTCACTGATGGCCTGAATGCCCTGCCACATGCGTCGAGGGTCAGAGTTGGAAAAGTGTCCCTCTATCTTTAGCTTGTAGCAGTGCTTGGCCTTTTTGATGCCCCTCTTCAGGTTTGCTCTGGATGTGCTGTAGGCTTGTGCATCTCCTGATCTGAAGGCAGTGTTGCGTGACTTCAACAGGAGTCGCACTTCCTTGTTCATCCAAGGCTTCTGATTTGGATATGTGGTGATCTGTTTCTGGGTTGTAACACTGTCAATGGTGATATTGATATGATCCAATACAGAGGAGGTGTAAGAGTCAATGTCTGTGTGAGCGCCACTGGTGGCTTGAGAAGCAAACATACTCCAGTCTGTGTGTAGAAACCTTTCCTGGAGTGTGGAATCTGCCCCGCAGGCCACACTTTGATGGTCTTCACTGATGGCTTCACACGGTTGATGAGGGGTGCATATTTGGGGTGAGGAACAAAGAAAGGTGATCTGACTGTCCCAGGTGGGGAGGGGTGTCGCAACGTAAGCTCCAGCCATGTTTGTGTAAACATGGTCTAAGGTTTTGTTTCCTCTGGTGTGACAGGAAACATGCTGGTGAAACTTGGGTAGCACTGACTTTAAGTTTGAGTGATTAAAGTCACCTGCAACAATAAAAGCCGCCCGGTGATCAGTCTGTTGTTTACTGATGGCTGCGTGAAGTTCTTTCATAGCAAGCTTGGCATCAGCATCCGGGGAATATAGGCTGCAGTTATAATGGTGGAAGTGAACTCCGCGGTAGATAAACGGTCTACATTTAACCATGAGAAACTCAAGGTTAGCTGAACAATGACTCCCAACAATAGCAGAGTTTGTGCACCAAGCTTTGTTAATGTAAATGCACAATCCACCACCTCTGGTCTTACCGGAGCCATCTAATGTTCTATCCGCCCGAGTGTGTGGCGTCCCGCTAGCTCAATAGCGGTGTCCGTATTCCGCTGTTTAACCAGGTTTCCGTGAAGATTAGGACGTTACAGTTCAAAAGTTTCTTGCTGTGTGTGATGCTGAGTCGAATCTCCTCCATTTTGTTCACTAGCGACCGTACATTGGCAAGGAAAATGCTGGGTAAAGAGAGCCGGTGTGGTGTTAGCCTTAGCTTAGCTCTTAGTCCTCCGCGCTTCCCCGCCTTTGTTTACGATCTCGGCGCCGCCTGCGAGCACTTCCGCCCGGCCGGGTAGGGTGCATAGCCTCGGGTGTCCTAGCGATCTCAGGAAGGAGTCAAGATTGTCCATAAAAGTGTCGGAAATTGCAAACCGATATCCAAAAGCTCACAACGGGTGTACGATGTAAAGGCACAACTGTTCTGCACGAACAGGCCGAGATGAGTAAGAAAAATACCGCAAAATTGCAAAATCTGGAGAGACCCAGAGCCTCGCGATGTACTCGCGCCGCCATCTTGGGTAACAAAAAAGATGTGACACATGTGTTTATGAAACACATGTGAATAAAATTAAATTATATTCCAGTTTTAAATATGCTTCTGATTACAGATAGCCTGGGTTTACACAAGATTGATATTTTAAAGAAAACCAGTTCGAAGGAGAGAAAAAAGTAGCTTGTTGATCTGCCAGTCTGTTCTCTTTCATGGCGAGAACTCTGCTCATATTTTCTGCACACTGTAAAACCCGACAAGTTAGAGTAACTCAAACCGTTTGAGTAAACCAATTCCCCTTGGCTTAAACCATGTTAAGTTTTAAAACTTGCAGTGAAGTAATTAATTGATTAATTAAGTGCTAATTGAGCAATAGTGATGAACACCTGCTGTTAACAAACAGAATCACTGACAGAAAGAGAAACACAAGAACAACAACTGACTTCAGACACATGCTTAGATGAAATCAACTGAAATAAAATACATTAAATCTCTCAAAATCTGATTAAACAACCCTACAAACAGCATCACCAGCTCCACTTATTAATAACCAGACTGACTTTATTTCTGTCAGACATCTACAGAAGATCTTATTGAGAATTAACTACGGTTTAGATGTTGATTTGTTTCATTTGAAATAACCATGTTAGAGATCAGTGTCTGCTTTAGTTGGGCTCTTGACCCTTGACCTCTGTGTTAATTTTTTTTTTTGCAACTGTTTCTCTGGTTGTTGTAATCATGTGTTTCTGAAACATGTTTGTTATAACTCTAAAGCTCAGAGAAAATAATCAGTAGTTGGTTGTTATATATTTATAATGACAATCATCTATTAGTGAGCTGATCTCATTGGGAGTGAATGTAGATTCATTGGGTGTCTAATCTCTGGTTAAATTAATTTATTGATTATAGTAAAAGTGATTCTAAGAGCCACTGGTTCTGTGATAGTCAGTTAATAGAAACGACTTTCTAAACAGTTTGTCCACAAAAAGTTTTAATCTATGGTAACGGTTAGACTTACAGAGACATCAAGAATCAACTTGTGAACCTCAACAATGGTGACCATTAAAAAATAAATGTAAAAAAAAATCATGTGACAATGCATGCTGGGAGCCATGGATGAGTTTTGTACTATGCTAGTACCCAGCATGCATTGCAGCATTAATTTATTATTATTTATTTTATTAATGGTCACCTTTGTTGAGGTTCATAAGTTGATTCTTGATGTCTGTGTGAGTGGATTTGTAGCCATCAAATAGGTAATCAGTTTTCTCAAATGGTTTGAGTTAACGTAATTTGTCAGGTTTTTAAGGCAATTGGTTTATTCAAACGGTTTGAGTTACTCTAGCTTGTCGGGTTTTACAGTGCATAATGATGCATTTAAAAGTTAGCAACCTTATATAACGAATAAACATTTTATAATGGTTATAAAAGTTCACATGGTTGTTGCAGATTAAATATAACATGGATAACAATAAATAAATATTTTTCACCAGGTTAAATGTTGATTATTAGTAGGCTAACTCACAGCCCTTTTTGTAAACCTCATCGCGTGCATCCACCACGTTTGTAGTTTTTCTAACGCGTTTTATACGTGTTTGTAGTTCTGGACCGAATCCTTCCAAAGCGCAATGGATTGTGGGCAATTTTAGCCATTAGAGTGTGCATGGATCCACACTTCAAAAATTGACCTGAAATAGTAGACCATCCGGGGACTTTTGGCATACATTTTTCAACATACTATGCTTTGGGACACACTTATTTTAATCTCACATACTATTTAGGATGGATAGTATGAACATTGGGACGCAGGGAAAGTTTTCCCAGGTCTGCGCGCGCAACAAGTGGGCGGACAATATGCTAATGTTTCATCTTGACGCCAACATGAAAAGGCTTGGGATTCGTTTTAAAAACGACTCGTTTCAATCACTAGCGTAGCCAGAAATTTTTAAGTGGGTGGGCCTACATAAAACTGGGTGGGCCAGGTGTGTATATGAAAACTGCATGTCAAATTGCCAACAAAAAATAGAGCACCAAGGTTCATTACACAGTACTTCTAAAGCATGCATTAACATTAGTAATTTGTTATATTAATGTTCATTTCAAAATTTACTAATAGGACATTATTAAAATTAAAAGTTGTATATGTTAACATTTGCCTGAGCTGGTTAACAAAGATTAATAAACATGGTAACAAACGTATTGCTAATGTTAGTTAATGCATTAACTAACGTTAACTAAAGGAAGTTTATTAAAAAGCATTACCTCAGTGTGAAACAACGGGGCTTCGCTGATGATTTCATAATCAAACATCTCTGTCAGTTCACGCACATCGAGGACTGCAGAAATGCACGCAGCTGTGAATTATGCAGTTTGTTGTGGCGACCAGGATCTAGCACAATGTTTATGTGTTTCTTTCCACAAATGACACATCTGTTTAGCGGATCAAACACTGTACCTATGCTAATATGATGTTTCAAACACACTAAAATAAATAAATCCAGCACCCTCAGGTGGTCTGTCGGTTTTCATTTGTAGACGGTCTGGATTTATTGCTAAGACTTTGACTTTTTAAAGAATTGATCTGATTTATGTTTGCTTCACTAGGCTATTTTCAAATTTAACTTCACAAACGCGCACATTTTACTATTATATCCGTACGTTGTAAACATCGGTCGTAAACATAACATTGTGGGTGGGACTAACAGAAACGGACGAATCATCATTTTGACAAGCATATGATGCACCTATAGGAAGAAGGAAAACGACCTGTAATTGACCATGAAAACAAGCGTTTAATATTGATAATAAATAAAGTTACAGTGAAATAAGGCGTTTATTAGTATCTTTTAATAAATTACATCCATTTGGAAAATTACAAACTTCTTATTGGGTGTGCCACAGATGAAAGTGGGTGGGCCCGGGCCCACCCAGGCCCACCCGTAGCTACGCGACTGGTTTCAATGATTCAGAGTCGACTCTTTCTTTTGAGAGACAATAACTTCATACACAGTGCACTTTCAGATTTAAAACTTTGCAGGATGTTTTCATTCACTTAAAGCTGTTACACACTGCTTTAAGTGAATGAAAGGTCATTCACTTAAAGTTACCTTTTGAAAGGTAATTTTCAAAAATCCATAATAGGGGCACTTTAACATTAATAATTTGAGAATAAAGTATAACAATAATAATAATTTGCACAGTTAAATGTGATATGAGCTAACCGATCTTTAGAGTAAATCACCATTGGTAGCACGATTTATTGTAATGCTTTTTTCCTCAGTTGGTCAGAACAAATGTGGCAGACTTGTTACGTACTTGTTCAGATGCAATATACGGTGAAAATTCTTATTTGGGTCATATATTCCAAGATGTAGGCTAGAATCTGTGATTGCAAAGAACACATTCACCTCAAAACATTAGATTCATTCGCACTGGAGCCGTGCCAAATCACAACCCAGGCAGAGAAGATAATTCCGCAAAAAGCTGCAATTCCAGGTTTTCAAACAGAGATGGCAACAAAGAGGCAAAACTTACGGACTGCAGCTTTATTAAAAGTAAAAAGTAGGCCTACTGATTTATGAATGTTTATTTATTTAGCAATTCTATTCACCTGGGAAAAATACATGCCATAACACTGAAAACTACTACTAAAAATGACTGATATTTCAAGTGTGCAAACAAGTGAAAATAACAAATACACCATACAGAAATTAGGGAAAAAAATGTGTGTTGCCAAATATAAACATACAATATAAAAACAGACGCCACATTGGGCAAAATGTGTTAGTATTTAAGAACTCTATGCAAACATAGTTTTTTTGTTATAAGATTTATTCATCTTTGTTAATGTTAATTAATAAAATACAGCTGTCTATTGTTAGTTCATGTTAGTTCATGACCATTAATTAATTTGAATAGATGTAACATTTAATAAAGCATTAGTAAATGCTGTAATTAATCTTAACTGAGATTAATAAATGCTTTACAATTATTTTTCATTATTAGTTCATGTTTACTAATTATTATTATACTAATACTAGGCTATTATATTATTGCACTGTTCACTATTATTTGGTGTACTATTTTATTCTGTATTAGCCTGTTCTACACTTGTTACATGTCGTGGTTGTAGTTAAAGATATGCACAAAGAAGGGAGTAGACGTAAAGGGTTTTTAATAGACATCAACACACATTTGGCATTGGAACAACTTTAATCTGAGACAAAGAAGACAGGAGAACATACGGCTTATAAAGACAGGCAAACAAAAGAGCAAACGAGACAATTAACCAGACACGGGTGGAAAAGAATAACTAATCGGGGCAACTAAGGAGCAACACAGGAAAATGACCAAATAAGGGAAGACAGGAACAAAACAGGAAACATGATGAAAACTAAGACAAAACAAACCGAACATGTGACACATATTGTATTTTCTATTATTATTATTTGCCATAATAAAACTATTATTATTCTATTTTTGACTTTATTATTCTACAATTTATACTACATATACTTTTTAATATTACACATTATTTTAGACTATATGACACTGCAACAGTGTACAATGTAGAGAACTCTGTTTAGAGTTTTGTTTTACAATAGCAAACTGAGTTTAAGGTAATGTGCTTGTAGTTTTGCAGACTTGCTCTAAGGTATATGAGTGAATGGTTTCACTGAGTGGACCACAAGTACCACTTTTAGTATCTAAGCAGTTTTAAAAAACTTTAATTTTACAATTGTTAACAAAGAAAAGAATGAGCCAATTCTATGCATGACAAGCATAAGCTTTCCTCATGGAAGTGAATACATTTGCATGAATCACTTTTTTTTTTTTTTTTAACCACTTCTATGTCTTTGGACTCCTCCAGCCTGAAATACAGGCTTTGATCCAGGAACTATCATAGCAACAGGCGTTCTTTCTAAATAAAAGTCATGTTAAAGTTAAATATATAAAGTTAATTATTTGCAAATACATAAATCACAAAATTATATCACTGAAAATCATGCAAACTGATATTAAGCTTTAGAGCAATCAGTCTGCTTTGAATGAATGTTTAGAGAAAGGTAACCAGTCACACCCCTCTTAACATTAAAAAATTCCCTCCCTGGAAGAACCATACCTGTCCATACTTGTGTGTGTGTGTGTTTCCTGATAAATGTTTCACCTGAACAAAAGACACGCATGAGTTCTACCATGTAAGTTTTCATTTTTAACTATAGATTGATTGATTCATTTAATCTTGTGCTATTAAACCAATAGTTTTGTTTGTGTAAAACTAAACCTGCTGAGGAAACACTTGAACATGTTCACAATGATATTCATTAATGTGATTATGTGACGTACTTTGTGATTTTAATCCCATCCGAAATCTGCCACGTCTGTGTTGTTCTCACATAACCTCTGTGATAATTCCAGAGCAAATTACCTACTGTTTTTCCGCAAACTCTTCACCACGGTATTTGTGAAACTGTCATTATACTAATGGTAATCAATACGAATGACTTTAAGCAATGCAGGCATGAGCACTTGATCTCTGCAACGCCCAGATGTACAAAACAGACCCTCCCACCTCTGTAATAAACACGGAGATGTTAGTCCCGTTCGAATTGGTAGACCTAGATGAAAATCACAGATGTCAAGTGATAAGAATCGAACCTCAAGGTAGTTTAGAAAGCTAGTCCCGTCCGAACCACATCTTTTCTGTTCTCATCATCAGGTTGAAACTTCTTCTGCTGTTATGGGTTTTCAATTACAGTGGTGAGTATACAGTAATTTTTGTTTATAATTTGTAATAAATTTTGATTTTCATTTGCAGGTATGGTTATTCTTATGCTGCCTTCATGTGCTATCGGAATTATCGTAAATACGAGTTTCCTAATCGGAAGTTGGATGTGAACGGCCTCCCAAGTCGTATTTATACTGGGAAATTCGGAAATAATTTTGATACCAGAGCTTCTGAGGTGGGCGGGTCATAAACTTTAAACATGGTGGAGGGAACAACCATTGCTGCTGTCAATGCTGTTCTCACAACAACTACATCCCTTTGTCTTGTCGCTAAAGTAGTGTATTATAGATATGAACGATCATTCGAAGAATATTATGTTTTATAAGCAGTGAAATAAGCATGTATTTGACCGAAATTCCAGAATTGTCAGCGAACTGCATGTATAGTACGGTGAATGTTTAAATGATTGTCAACCAATGAGATGCTACATTTGATCCTTTCCGATATTAAAGCACTTGAATACAACAAGCTCATAATCACGACTTCATAAGTGGGAAATATTTCCGATAGCATGTGAAGGCAGCATAATCTAGTTGATTGTTTTGCTGAGCCACAGCAGGTGGATTTAATTGACATTCTTAGGGGAGGGTGTTTAATGCTGCATTCACGCCATGTGCTAATTCTGAGATGACAACACGTGACATTCTACTCTATCTAAATTATGTTTCTGGCAACACTATCAATGCCAAAGCCCTCACGTACTCCTCCTGAACTCGTAATTACAATTTGTAAACTCTTAATGTTCTGAGAGCTACGACTTGGACCAGTGACAGATGTACCATGTGACCGCTGCCAGGTACATTTTGGCACTAAGGTGCATTCACGCCATATCTTAATAACCATAATTATGAGATGCCAACTTGTAAAAAGCTTTCACGTCCTTGTAGAACTCGTTATTACCGTATATATATATATATATATATATATATATTTATATATATTAGGGGTGGCACGGTACATGTATTCGTCACGGTTCGGTGCATGAGGCCTTACGACGAATACAGGCAATTCACCCCCAATCCAGGAGGGGGCGCCCGCAGTAATGCAGCGCTGTTTGATAACCGCCAGCAGAAGAACAGCGAATGCCATGAGTTGCGCACTTGAAAACAAAGCCCCCTAGACAGTGACCATGTGCTGATTCTGAACGCTTCTCTCACATAGACTGACAAGGGAGTATAATTTAAAGGCTTGCGCACTCAATTGTTTGCGAAATGGAGCTTTGTGCTCGTGTATCCTACCTCTCTCATTCGGCACAAATCCAAATATTCCATAATATTTCCATATTTGCGATGTAATGTATCTGAATGCTAAACTATTATTTATTATGTAAATGATAGGCTATGTACTTCAGTCGCATTCCAGCGGTGACACAGAGGAGGGTGCGCTGATGTTTGGCTCACTGTATTTTATTTTGATAAAGTACCAACTGCGCTGTCAAGTTAGCAATGCTGGAACTGATGTGTGTGTGTGTGTGCGTGTGTGTGTGCGTGCGTGTGCGCATGCGCGCTCCGGCGCAATCACTTCAACTGTTTCCTTATACCAGCATAATCAACTGTAAACACTTATTGTCTTATTAATAATCACTGTATAAAGGTCTGCTTTTATTTGTGTACACTCACAATGAAAACAAACCAGATTTTATATATATATAACATGTAATAATAAACTGAGCATAGTAGATTGTTTCTCCCCGTTGTACCGAAATCGTATCGAACCGTGACCCCTGAACCGAGGTATGCACCAAACCGTGACATCTGTGTACCATGCCACCCCTAATATAAATATATATATATATACGATATATGTCTATGGTTATTACAACTTGTGAACGTCTGATTGCGTCTGACTGCCGGGGGTGCTGGAGGAACTCCACCAGGGTTCGCCGTCTGGGGAACTGAACTGGAGGAGGAAAAAGGCGCTCGTATCCCCAGGTGAAGGGGAATGGCGCAGCAAGCATGACACCGGCCAGCTCTTCCCGCCACTTACCTGTTACCTAACAGACAGGAAGAAACTGGCTCGACGCGGAGATTGTAAAATCTCGCGAAGGTATTCGGTGTCGCCCAGCCCACAGCTCTACAGATGTCTGCCAGAGAGGCGCCGTGCGCCAATGCATAGGAGCCCTCACCCCCAGGGGGCATGGCTTGCCTTGAGATTAGTATGCCACGGCAACGGCATCCACTATCCAGTGGGACAACCTCTGCTTGGAGATAGCCTTCCCTTTCTGCTGACCTCTGTGGCAGACAAAGAGCTGCTCAGAGCTTCTAAAGCTCTGGGTGCGGTCCACGTATATGCGCAGCACTCTTATGGGACACAGCAATGCCAAGGCTGGGTCTGCCTCCTCCGAGGGAAGTGCTTGCAGGTTCACCACCTGATCACAAAAGGGCGTGGTAGGAACCTTGGACACGTATCCAGGCCGGGGTCTCAGGACAACGTGAGAGTAGATCGGCCCGAACACAATGCACTCTTCGCTCACCGAAAATGCTTGGAAGTCCCTGACCCTCTTGATGGAAGTGAGCGCGGTCAGGAGTGCTGTCTTAGCTGACAGGAATTTCAGCTCGACTGAGTCCAGCGGCTCAAAGGGACCCCTCTGAAGTCCAGCCAGGAACGACAGAAAGATCCCAGGGTGGCATTAGGGGTGACATAGGAGGATTTAACCTTCTGGCACCCCTCAGGAACCTCACAATGAGATTGTGCTTTCCCAAGGACCGGCCATCCACTGCATCGTGATGGGCTTCGATAGCAGCCACATACACTTTCAGGATGGAGGGTGACAGCCTACGCTCCAACCTTCTTGCAGGAAAGAAAGCACTACTCCAATCGTGCATCTTCGGGGGTCTTCCCCCATTCAGCACATAGGCTTGCCTCGAAGAGGGAGCTCTAGCCTGAGTGATCGTGTTAACCACCGCTGGTGACAGATCAGCTAAGTCTGCCGCGTCCCGTCCAGGATCCACACATGGAGGTCCCAGAGGTCTGGACGCGGGTGCCAATGGGGCCGGGCCCCTGAGAAAGGAGGTCCTTCCTCAGAGGGATGCGCCAGGAGGGGCTGTCATGAGGAGCGTGAGTTCCGAAAGCCAGGTCTGGGTAGGCCAATAAGGCTCAACCAGCAAGACCTACTCCTCGTCCTCCCTGACCTTGCACAGTGTCTGTGCGAGAAGGCTCACTGGGGGAAACGCATACTTGCAAAGAGCCCGAGGCCAGCTGTGTGCCAGTGCGTCCGTGCTGAGGGGCGCCTCGGTCAGGGAGTAATACAGCTGGCAGTGGGAGGACTTGTGGGAAGCCAACAGGTCTACCTGGGCATCCCTGAATCGACTCCATATCAGCCGGATCGTCTCGGGATGGAGTTGCCATTCTCCGGGGGAAAGTGAGCTGTCGTGAGAGCACGTCGTCTGCACGATTGAGCTCCCCCAGAATATGGACAGCACGCAGCGACTTGAGTCGCGTCTGACTCCAGAGGAGGAGATGGTGGGCGAGCTGTGACATGCAACGTGGACGTAGACCTCCCTGTCGGTTGATGTACGAAACGGGCGCAGTGTTGGCCATGCGGACCAACATGTGCTAGTCAAGCAGCAGCGGCCGGACCGCCGCAAGGCTAGTAGCACTGCCAGCAACGAGACAGCTGACATGCCAAAGCAGTCGAGGTCCTGACCAGAACCCCGAGGCTGCCTGCCCATTGCATGTAGCACACCAGCCCTAACTGGAGGCATCCATCGTGACAACGACATGCCGAGACACTTGTTCTAAGGGCACTCCGACCCGTAGAAAGACAAGGTCTGTCCAGGGGCTGCGTGAGAGGCAACACGTTGCCGTGACAGTCACGCCAACTATATCATGGCACCATGCCAATATCGGGACTCGGGAGTCTAACCAGTGCTGAAGTGGTCTCATATGAAGCAATCCAAGCGGCAAGACTGCGGCTGCGGATGCCATATGCCACAGGAGCCTCTGAAAAGGCTTTCAGTGGTACCACCGTCCTGCCTCTGAAGGAACTCAGGCAGTTCAGCATGGACTGGGCACGCTCGTTGGTGAGACGCGCCACCACACTCACCGAGTCTAACTCCATACTGAGAAAACTGAAGCCCCAACTGGCTGAGTGCTGAAGCACTGGGTCCCTGTGATCACAACTGTTCTCGCACACGGGCCATGCTCGAGATAGTTGAGGATCCTGATGCCCACTTCCCGTAGTGGGGCAAGGGAGCCCTCCGTGACCTTCGCGAAGACATGGGGGGACAGGGACAGCCCGAAGGGGAGGACCCTGTACTGCCATGCCCGACCCTCGAACGCAAATCGTAGGAACAGTCTGTGTCGTGGAAGGATCGAAGCATGAAAGTAAGCGTCCTTCAGGTCGATCGCTGCAAACCAATCCTGGGGCTGGATGCATTTGATTATGCGCCTGTGCGTCAGCATCTTGAACAGGAGCCTGTGCAGGGCCCGGTTCAAGACTCGCAGGTCCAGGATTGGTCAAAGACCACCGCCTTTCTTGGGTACCATAAAGTAAGGGCTGTAAATCCTTGCCTCATTCTCGGCTGGAGGGACCGGCTCGATTGCATCCTTTGCCAGGAGGACAGCAATCTCCTCACGCAAGACAGGAGTGTTCCGAGCTGCCACTGAAGTCTCGAGAACGCCGCTGAACTTGGGAGATTGCCTGGCAAACTGAATCGCGTAGCCGAGTCGAATCGTGTGCGTGAGCCAATGAGACGGGCTGGGCAGCACGAGCCATGCCTCCAGATGGCGTGCAAGTGGCTCCAACAGCACAATCGACGTACCTGCGGTGGTGCAGCGAAGGGGAGTAGAGCTGGATGGTACAGAAGGCTGTGCGTTCTGAGGCATCCTCGCAGAACTCCTTGGGTCCCAGGGGGGACTGGCTAGGGGTGCGTGGGGAGGCACTGCATCCCCAAACAGCACTCTCTTGGCCGCTGGCAAGATGGGTCGTGGGCGAGAGTGAGGAGACAACGCGCCGCACACTGTCGGCCCGTGGACCTGAAAACCCGGAGGAAAAGGAAATTGCTCTTTCTTTTGACAATGTGGGTACCGCTAGCCCTTGAGCCAGCGGTGGAACAGAACCAGAGATTTTCCACCCGGCCCTCCTCCGGGGAAAGGAGCGGCGCTGTCCCCGACGAAGATGATTCCTCCAAGTGGCGGTGTTTTGCGGGCACAAGTGCACCGCAACCGCACTCTCCCCCTGGGAAATGTCAATGTACCCCCTAGCCGCCCCGCCATCGAGGGTAGCAAGGATGGGGGAGGCAGACTAGCCGCTTCTGGCCGTAAAAAGGGGCCATCCAAGACTTCGTCAGCTCCTCATGCACTTCCGGAAAGAAAGGAACCGGGGCAGGGTGTGGTTGCGAGCCACGGCCCGTGCCGAGGAACCAATCATCTCGCCGCGAGGGCTCGGGACTGGGAGGTGTGCACGCCTCCAGCCGATGCTCGCGGCGGCCCGGGAAAGCACGGCCGTCAACTCTGGGTCTGATTCGCCGGTGGCTGCGACACCCGAGGGAGGCAGCCCCGCCGAATCTTCATCCTCAGAGGACGATTGCCCATCCCCCGATGCTGCGATCGACATCTGATCCTCTATCGGCGCACGAATGAAACGCTGGCACGCCAGAGACGGCATAGCAGAATCACCGGGGAGCCGCACAGAACAGCTGCTGCGGGAGGAGTGAGAGGTCCGTGGGGACTGGCCCGGCGGAAAGGCTCTCACTGTAACCCTCAGATCGCCCAGAGCACTAGCTGATGGTTCTCTGCTCGTGGCAGAGAAGCCAGTAACAGTGGGACAGAGGGAGTGACAGAGGGAGCCCCTCCAATCCCCGTGAGGAGAGAGGCGCGATCGCAGCGCTGCCATGGTTACACGCTCAGAATGAATGCATAAACCATCCACGAACGCAGCTTCAGCGCGCTGGATGCCCAGACACTGAAGACAATGATCGTGGCCGTGGACGGAGGATAGGAAACGACCGCAACCAAGAGGACACGGCCGGAACGGCGTCTTTAAAAAGATACGAACCGACCGTGATTTGCTCTTTTAGGAAATCTGCTCTTTTAGATTAAGTGCCCAGGGGAATCGCTGCAGACAGGGACACCGCTGTTTGCACCGTAACGCCAACCAGAACAGCTTCCAGACAGATGATTAATGGCTTTTTGTGGAAATCAACATGTTCATCCACTCGGCTCCATAGGCGGACAATCCAGGGGTCAGAAAGTAAAAGTCCTGCCATATTTTTGTTCCACCCATGAACTCAGCAGCTGATTTCACCAGAGGAGGAACCAAGTCATTCCTTTCACGTCACAAGCAAGTCTCAAGTCAAATCCCAAGTCCTCAAAGAGTTAAAGTTAATGAGATAATTAAGTGAATAAATTAAATGATGATTGTGCATTAGTGATAAACACCTGCTGTTATTGAGAATTACAGAGGATCAGATGTTGATGTTTTATTGGTTAAAATTATGCCACCATCATGGAGAGCAGTGTTTGATTAAGTTGGGCTCTGGACACTTGACTCCTGTGTTAGATTTCTCTTTGCAGCAATGCATGTAGTGTGGTAAAGCAGAGCGATCAGTGCTGCACAATGAGCAGCTATGTTTTTACACTGGATGGTTTTTTTATTTTGTATATTTATATTTTGAATATTCAAACACGTGAAACTACAACATGCAAGGGATGTGTTGCTAGGAATTTGTTTGAAATCTACTGTATATAATGGATATAAACGCTTGAGCTCTTCTGCTATTTAGACACACACAGACATCAAGAACCAGCATATAAATCTCAACAATGGTGACAACCAACCAAATTCTTCATGCTGCAATGCATGCTGGGTAAGACCATAGTAAAAACTCACATCATGCACTGCAATATGAAAAATTATTGTCACCACCGTTGAGGATCTTATAATAAGTGTTCATGTCTAAAAGCCTAAAATTCAGAAACCACAGCAAAGCATCTTTATGAAGTTTGGATTGTCTGCCTCTGCTCAGCTCCGAAGCAAAAATCTATTGATTGGATGCACCTGCCACCTGTTTAAGCTTTCAAAGAAAGCTTTTACTACTGCTCTAAAAAAGGGGAAAATAGATACATATAGCCCTAGATACTATAATGTATTATAGCCTAATGTAAAAACATATTATGTAAGTGTTCATACTGTTATTATTTTGTTTTTGTTTGTTTAGGTTAGCAATAAAAAAATTAAATAAAAAAAAAAACAGTCCAAGAGCACACATCAATTATGGCCAAAAAAGTTCAATGTGGGTGCTCCACCACACAAAAATAAGAATGAAAACATCAAAATATGCACACCACAGCTCCAGAGGTAGAGAAGTATTTAATTATGTTCTCACCACAGGTGACGTTTAGAGCTTAAACGCTCTTCATCAGATAATGAACATAGGCTACACGACAAAGATGATCCTCACTGCAGAACACAAGATCTAGGGGGTGTGGTTGGATCTAGATCCAGCTCCTCCCACCTTACATTTATTTAAATCTATCCGTCTCCACCCCCTGGATGTGGATCCAACCCTGCTCCCTGGATCTTTTGTTCCGCAGTGAAGCGCTATTGACATGACAACGCCCTTATATACACAACACTAACACTAGAATGCATGTATTTATACACGTATACTTTTATGTGATTTGCTTTTCTGATTCGATCGTTTGCACATGATTTATTGATTGCCCTGACTTTTTTTTTTTTTTTTGTGGTCATGTGGGCAATTATGTGATTTAGTGTTGTGTATATAAGGGCGTTGTGATGTATGTTCATTGTCTGATGAAGAGCTTTTAAGCTCGAAATGTCACCTGTGGTGAGAACATAATTAAATACTTCTCTACCTCTGGAGCTGTGGTGTGCCTACTTTGATGTTTTCGTTCTTAGGTTAGCAATAACACATTTATCGCCGTCATTAATAATAACAAACAAACAAACAAACAAACAAACTGTTTGTAATTGTTTTTACCTCACACGCTTTCTGTGTTTTGCAATATTTAGCAGTAGCATACAAATGTAATGTTATGTGTTTTACAGCTGCCAGTAACATTCTTTCACACGTTTGCGGGTTCATGTTGTTGACTGTCGCTATAGAAATAAATAATCCCCAGTCAGAGAACTTGAATAGAACCAAGTTGAACGTCACGTGTTGTCATCTCGGAATTATGGTAATTACCACATGGCGTGAAGGCAGCATTATGACAAAAGAACTTTATGAATTTCACACATTATGTGCTTGATAGTGAATAAGTACATGGCTGAGTTTAGTTTTAAAAGAGAGAAGAATAACATCCTATTCAAAAATCTGCTCACTCCCATAAAATAACAAAAGCTGCTTCTCACACAGTGCGTGAGCAGTGAAATTAGTTATTTTTGCCACCTTATTGGGCTTAAATGATCAAATACACACACAGCATTGATACTTTTATTGAATAACTATTAAACTGTCTGTATTTGCAGAAACCATCTCTATACATGTAATGGGAAAAAAGGGAGGCAGCGTCATCCTGCCCTGTGAATTTAAGGCCATACAGATTTTTCATATTCGTTTAAAAAGACAGTCAAAACACATCCTTTTTTATGAAAATAAATATTGCAGTAAAGGAATATGTAAAAAAGGAGCCTGTGACGTCATCATCAAGGATCTGAGACTGAGAGATGCTGGGAAATACATTTTGCAAATCTATTACATTAATGCAAAGTCAGTGCTGGAGCCACAAATCAGGACATACCAACTTCATATTTACGGTAAAGTCAAAACTGACCAAATTATCTGCATGCGTTTTCTGGTTCCCCTTCAGGAACTCGAGCTGCGTCGAAAACGCTAGGGGAATGCCTTTCAGCGATATCAAGCTCTGAATCATATGTGTAATGAGTCCAATTGATGGCGAGACGTCAGGTACGGGTGACGGCATGACCAGGAAGCTTAAAAGCATGTGAGGTGCAGCCAGCTTCAGCTTTCTGTCATTCAGCAAAGCTCTCTGTGTGTGTCAGTCACAATCTATGTTCTGTGAGTCCTATTTATTGTTGTCTGTCAGTACACAAGCATCAGAACTCCAGTATGTCAAAAGCTAAGAATAAGGGCGAAAGCAGATCGCGTTGTAGACTGTGTGTTCCTCCCTGCCCACACTATATTACGAGCGGGGATACACACAGTCTGTGCGTGCTCTGCTTCACGTGAGTGAAGCACGCAGAGTCGGCTCTCGAGGGTGCCGACTGTCCGCATTGTGAGAGAATGCCACTGCATACACTTCGCTCCTGGAAGGCTCTCTTTGAGGAGGGAGCCTTCGCCAGCGTTACTCACGGTTCTGGCCCCACTTCCGCCAAGGTGGAACAGCGGCTGCACTCGTGGGGTTCGCAGCGGGATCTGGTGGAGGGAATGGAGACGGGCGAGTCCCTATTTTCTTCCTCACCTGCCAGATCCACCGCCCGCTCTCTGTGATCGGAAGCCCGTTCTGCGGTTTCTACGTGATTGCGGTTACAGAGCGATGCCCCGGGTTGAGCAGACGCTCGCGAGCTATCTGTCTCCCGGTGCGGCATTGTCTCTGAATGCTCCGGTCTTGCCCTCCAAGCTGCTGCGCATAACATCAACGCTGGTGTGCAAGGGGTACACGGCAGCAGGTCAGGCTGGCGTGTGTCTGCACACTATGTCAGTGTTGCAGGCGTATCAAGCTGACCTGCTAAAAGAGCTAGATGAAGGCGAGCAAATAAAATCTGAGGATATTGTAGAACTGAGGAGAACCGCTGATTTAGCTCTCCGCGCTACCAAGGATCCATGGCAGCTCTGGTGGCGGCAGAGAGGTATTTGTGGTTGACCTTGTCCAATATGAAGGAGAAAGACAAGGTCTTCCTTATGGACGCCCCACTTGCGCCTTCTGGTCTGTTCAGCGACGCCGTCAATTCCGTCGTCGACAGATACCAGGAGGTTCGTAAACAGGCGGCGGCGTTTCAGTGGTTTCTCCCTTGCCGTTCGATAGCTCTGGGGGCTGCTGGGTGGGAGCAGCCCCAGCCGTGTACCAGCTCTTCATACAGAGAGGTTCAGAAGCAGAGCGTTGCCTCTCGTGCTCCCCCGCAGCGGGACCGAGGTCAGCGGCGCTCTAAGTCGGGGGCTTCTAAGGCGAGGAAGAAGCCCCCGACGAAGCGGTCCTGACATCTATAAGTTCAGGACTGCTGAGGGTGGCCCCTGCTGGAGAAGAGCAGGGTGCACCGCATTACACGGTGTCCGTCTCTCCTCAGCGCCCTCTGGAGATCGTTCTGCCAACCCTGCCAGTGTTCCAGGGCGCAGCGATCTCCAGCGAGTGTCTCTCTCAGTATTTCCCGCCCGGAAACGTAGCGGAGCTGAGAGCCTCGCCACCCCTTCGGGGTTCTCTCGAGCATCTAGTTTGGCCATCTCCTGCCGGTCCTCCGCTTCAGGGCACCGAGCTAGTAGCTCTAAGTACACCGGAGGCCAGTCTCAAGAGACTGGTTCCCTTAGTAGATTATTTAGCAGCGTGGAAACTACTGCCAAATGTATCTTGTTGGGTCTTACAGACTGTAGAGAGAGGTTATCGCATTCAGTTCGGTGCTCCACCACCACCTTTCAAAGGGGTTTTTCTCACATTAGTGGGCCCCGAGCAGGCTCTGGTATTAGAACAAGAAGTGAACACTCTCTTGAGGAAAGAGGCCATCAAGGTGGTCCCTCCTCTCGACAGGGAGTCCAGGTTTTACAGCTGGTACTTCATTGTTCCAAAGAAGGATGGGGGGTTGAGTCCGATTTTAGATCAGCGGCTATTGAACCGCTCAGTCATGCATCTGAAGTTAAAAATGCTCACTGTCAAACAGGTCGTGTCTCAGATCAGGTCCGAGGACTGGTTTGTCACGATAGATCTAAAAGACGCATACTTTCATATCTCCATTCTTCCCAGTCAAAGGAAGTTCCTGAGGTTTGTTTTCAGGGGCAAAGCTTACCAATATCGGGTTCTTTCCTTCGGCCTGGCACTCTCACCCCGTACTTTCACGAAGTGTGTGGATGCTGCTCTGGCTCCTCTGCGACTCCAGGGCATCCGCATACTCAATTACATAGACGATTGGTTGATTTTAGCGCAGTCAGAGCAGATGGCGGTTCGACTTCGAGATGTCGTTCTCACTCACATGAAAGAGTTGGGGTTAAGACTAAACGCTAAGAAAAGTGCGCTTTCTCCATTACAGAGGACCACTTATCTGGGCGTGGTGTGGGATTCGACCACGATGCAGGCACGTCTGTTTCCTGCTCGGATCGAGTCGATCCTCACTGCAGTCACGAGAGTCAGAGAAGGCCTGTCACTCACTGTCAAGCAGTTTCAGAAGCTGCTGGGTCTGATGGCAGCAGCGTCCAACGTGATACCTTTTGGCCTGCTGTACATGAGACCCCTACAGTGGTGGCTCAAGACCAAGGGGTTTCCCCAAGGGGAAACCCGCTTCGCATGATCAAGGTCACGCGGCGATGCCTACGTGCCTTGGACATGTGGAGGAAACCTTGGTTCTTGTCTCAGGGCCCGGTGCTGGGAGCCCCTTGTTGCCGCGTAACGCTAGCGACAGACGCGTCCCTCACCGGTTGGGGAGCGGTCATGAGTGGCCACCCTGCCCGCGGTCTGTGGAGTGGTCGCCATCTCATGTGGCACATCAAATGCCTGGAGATGCTGGCCGTGTTTCGAGCACTCAAACACTTTCTTCCAGACCTAAGAGATCGCCATGTGTTGGTGCAACCGACAACACAGCGGTGGTCTTTTACATAAACCACCAGGGAGGTCTGCGTTCGCGCCCCTTATACAAGCTGGCGCACCGGATCCTTGTGTGGTCCCAGGACAAGCTTCTCTTGCTGAGAGCAGTTCATAGTCCTGGGCATCTCTATATGGGAGCAGACATCCTGTCGAGGCAGGGGCCGAGGCCTGGGGAATAGATGCTTCACCCTGAGGTGATGAAGCAGATATGGAGAGTTTTTGCCCAGGCTCAGGTGGATTTGTTTGCGACTCGTCAGACATCGCACTGTCCCCTCTGGTTCTCTCTGACTCATCCAGCTCCACTGGGGCTGGATGCTATGGTACAGACTTGGCCGAGGCTTCGTCTGTACGCTTTTCCCCCGATCACTCTGCTCCCGGGAGTTCTAGAGAGAGTGTGCCGGGACGGGGTCCGTCTATTGCTAGTAGCCCCGTTCTGGCCCGGGCCGATTGTGGTTCTCGGACCTGGTTTCTCTCCTCGACGGCTCTCCATGGGAGATTCCTGTCAGGAGAGATCTCCTCTGGCGGAGGGCATGATCCTTCACCCCCGCCCGGAGTTGTGGAAGCTGTGGGTGTGGCCCCTGAGGGGGCACAACTCATAGCTTCTGGTCTCTCAACCGAGGTTGTTGAGACCATCCTCCAATCTACACTGTAAAACCCAACAGTTAGGGTAACTCAAACCGTTTGAGTAAACCGATTGCATTAATAACCTGAAAAGTTAGGTTAACTCAAACCATTTGAGGAAACTTATTGTCTTAAAATATTTAAGTTTTTAAAACTAATAGTTATGAGTACTCTGAACGAAATTTAAGTTGAGTTCATTAAATAAGATATATGCCCAACAAGTCACGGTAACTCAAACCGTTTGAGTAAACCAATTGCCTTAAAAACCCAAGTTAGGATAACTCAAACCATTTGATGAAACTTATTGCCTTAAAACATTTAAGTTTTTAAACCTAAAAATGTTTAAAAACTGCACTGAACTTATTTCAGTTGAGTTCAGTTAAGTGATTAATTAAGTGCTGATTGAGCATTAGTGATGAACACCTGCTGTTAACAAACAGAATCACTGAAGAAAAGAGAAACACAAGAACAACAACTGACTTCAGCCATTGCTTTAGATGAAATCAACTGAAATAAAACACATTAATGCTCTCAAAATCTGATTAAACAACCCCACAAACAGCATCACCAGCTCCACTTATTAATAACCAGACTGACTTTATTTCTGTCAGACATCTACAGAAGATCTTATTGAGAATTAACTACGGTTTAGATGTTGATTTGTTTCATTTGAAGTAACTATGTTAGAGATCAGTGTCTGCTTTAGTTGGGTTCTTGACCCTTGACTTCTGTGTTAGCTGTTTTTTCCCCTCAGGCTGTTGTAATCATGTGTTTCTCTAACATATTTGTTGCAGCTCAAAAGCACAGAGAAAGTTGTCTGTAGTTGGTTGTTATACATTTATGATGACGATCATCTGTAAGTGAGCTGATCTCATTGAGAGTGAATTTAGGCTCATTGTGTGTCTAGTCTCTGGTTAAACGGATGTTGTATTGATTATAGTAAAAGTGACTCTAAAAGTCACTGGTTCTGTGACAGTCAGTTAATATAAAGGACTTTCCAAACAGTTTGTCCACAAAAAGTTTTAATCTATGGTAGCAATTAGACTCACACAGACATCAAGAATCAGCTTATGAACCTCAACAATGGTGACCATTAAAAAAAAAAAAAAAAAAATCATGCTGCAATGCATGCTGGGTACTAACATAGTACAAAACTCATCCATGGCTCCCAGCTGCTGTTAACAAAGCAGATAGATATGATCTCTAACATGGTTACTTCAAATGAAATAAATCAACATCTAAACCTTAGTTAATTCTCAATAAGATCTTCTGTAGATGTCTGACAGAAATAAAGTCAGTCTGGTTATTAATAAGTGGAGCTGGTGATGCTGTTTGTGGGGTTATTTAATCAGATCTTGAGATTTAATGTATTTTATTTCAGTTGATTTCATCTAAGCATGTGTCTAAAGTCAGTTGTTGTTCTTGTGTTTCTCTTTTCTTCAGTGATTCTGTTTGTTAACAGCAGGTGTTCATCACTAATGCTCAATCAGCACTTAATTAATCACTTAACTGAACTCAACTGAAAAAAGTTCAGAGCACTCTTAATTGTTAGTTTTAAAAGCTTAAATGTTTTAAGGCAATCGGTTTACTCAAACGGTTTGAGTTACCCTAACTTGTCGGGTTTTACAGTGTAGAAGTGGAGACTCTTGACTTCAACCCACTCCACCCTGAAGGTTTATATGGCGGCTATAGCGGCCTACCACGCCCCTCTTGGTGGGCAGTCAGTGGGAAAGGACCTCCTGGTTACACGTTTCCTCCGCGGTGTGACGAGGCTGAGGCCTCAGGTACGATCTCGTGTCCCTCCCTGGGACCTTGCTGTGGTGCTAGATGCTCTCTGTAGGCCTCCCTTTGAGCCTATTGAGGAGATATCAGACCGTCTTCTTACGTTAAAGACTGTATTTCTCTTAGCGATATCTTCTCTAAAGAGAGTTGGAGATCTGCACACTCTCAGAAATAAAGGTACAGAAGCTGTCACTGGGGCTGTACCCTTTCAAAAAGGTACATGTTTGTTCCTAAAGGGTCCATTTTGGTACTTTAAAAGTACATATTAGCAGAGGCGGACAATCCAGGGGTCAGAAAGTAAAAGTCCTGCCATATTTTTGTTCCACCCATGAACTCAGCAGCTGATTTCACCAGAGGAGGAACCAAGTCATTCCTTTCAAGTCACAAGCAAGTCTCAAGTCAAATCCCAAGTCCTCAAAGAGTTAAAGTTAATGAGATAATTAAGTGACTAATTAAATGATGATTGTGCATTAGTGATGAACACCTGCTGTTATTGACAATTACAGAGGATCAGATGTTGATGTTTTATTGGTTAAAATGATGCCACCATCATGGAGATCAGTGTTTGCTTTAGTTGGGCTCTTGGCCTTTGACTCCTGTGTTAGATCTCTCTTTGCAGCATTACATGTGTTGCTGTAAAGTAAAGCGATCAGGGCTGCACAATGAGCAACCATGCTTTTACAGTTGTACTGATTGTTTGTTTTTTTCTTCTTTATGTTGTATGTTTAGGTTTTGAGAAGTCAACCCTGTGAAACAGCATGTGAAGAACTTGTTCTAATAGTTATGAATTCATTTGAAATTGACTGTATTTAATGCATATAAACACTTAAACTCTTTTGGTATTTAGACGCACGCAGACATAATGAACCAGTATATGAATCTCAACAATGGTGACAACCAACAAAATTCTTCATGCTGCAATGTATGCTGGGTAAGACCGTAGTAAAAACTCCCATCATGCACTGCAGTATGAATTATTATTGTCACCACCGTTGAGGATCTTATGATAAATGTTCATGTCTAAAAGCCTGAGCTGATGCAGTTTTTCCTCCTAATATGTAATCACTACAGTAGCATTTGTTTGATAGGATCTTTCATTCCTGAAATTAAATAGCTGAATATCACTCAATAAACCAAAGCGAGACACCTTCATGATGCTCAGTCAAATGATTTAAAAGCAGAAAGCATAAGCTAATCTGCTACATCAAGTTCTTTGCTGTGAAACAACATTGCACTTGCTTAAAAGCAAATTACTTTGATTTGCTAAAAGTGCCAAGAGCCCAACTAAAGCAAACACTGATCTCCATGATGGTGGCATCATTTTAACCAATAAAACATCAACATCTGATCCTCTGTGATTCTCAATAACAGCAGGTGTTCATCACTAATGCACAATCATCATTTAATTAGTCACTTAATTATCTCATTAACTTTAACTCTTTGAGGACTTGGGATTTGACTTGAGACTTGCTTGTGACTTGAAAGGAATGACTTGGTTCCTCCTCTGGTGAAATCAGCTGCAGAGTTCATGGGTGGAACAAAAATATGGCAGGACTTTTACTTTCTGACCCCTGGATTGTCCGCCTCTGCTAATATGTACTTTTAAAGTACCAAAATGGACCCTTTAGGTACAAACATGTACCTTTTTGAAAGGGTACAGCCCCAGTGACAGCTTCTGTACCTTTATTTCTGAGAGTGCAGGCACTTTCTATGGCCCCTTCCTATCTTGACTTTGCGCCCGATCTGGCCAAAGTTTTTCTGTACCCTCGTGCGGGGTATGTCCCTAAGGTCCCCTCTTCTACACCACGGCCGGTTGTACTTCAGGCTTTTTGTCCTCCTCCCTTCAGGGAGCCTGACCAGCAGAGGCTTAACTGTATTTGTCCAGTATGAGCACTGGACACATATGTCCACAGAGCTGCCCTGTGGAGAAAGGCGGACCAACTGCTTGTTTATGAGTCTATGAGTCCTCTGATCTCCCCTCACCATTGGGGGTCAAGGCTCACTCAACGAGAAGTGTGGCGGCCTCTAAGGCCTTTCTGGCAGGTGTGCCTATGCAGGACATCTGCAATGCTGCAGGATGGTCTATGCCCCTCATCTTCATCAGGTTCTATGACCTGGATTTGCGAGCCACTCCAGGCTCCTCTGTTCTCTTGCCATAGCTGTGGTCTTCCACACTAGGCAGGGATTTGCATGTCTGGCGGCGTGGACATCTCGTTTCTCTAGCGTTTTCAACGCAGCTTGAGTTCCTGAAGGGGAACGTCCCAGGTTACGTATGTAACCATGGTTCCCCGAGGGAACGATATGCTGCCTCGCAGGGCCATACCTCCAGCATCCCTACTAGAGCTATTCTTTGTTCCTAGAAGATGAAGCCGGCTGTACTTCACATGCTTTTAAGCTTCCTGGTCATGACGTCACCCACACCTGGCGTCTCGCCATCAATTGGACTGATTACACATATGATTCAGAGCTTGATATTGCTGAAAGGCGTTCCCCTAGCGTTTTTGATGCAGCGTCTCGTTCCCTTTGGTTACATACATAACCTGGGACGTTTTCCTTTAGTAATTGTGTGGTTTTGCATGCAACCAGCAGAGACTCTGAATGGGACAAGCTTAATATTTGGATGAATCATCTTTAAATATGAATTTTTCAATGACTTTTCAAAATGTTTACAACACCATTATAACAATAATGGGGGTAGTCGTGGCCTAATGGTTAGGGAGTCGGGCTTGTAACCTGAAGGTTGCTGGTTCGATTCCCGCACCTGCAGGAATTGAAGGTGGGGATTGTGAATGAACAGCACTCTCTCCACCTTCGATACCATGACTAAGGTGCCCTTGAGCAAGGCACCGAACCCCTAATTGCTCCCCGGGCGCTGGAGTAAGGCTGCCCACTGCTCCGGGTGTGTGTTCACTACTCACTGCTGTGTGTGTGCACTTGAATGGGTTAAATGCAGAGCACCATTTCGAGTATGGGTCACCATACTTGACAATACGTCACAACTTAACTTAACAATGATTAATGTCTTCTGTTTCTCCTCAGATGATATTTCTGTGAAATTAGGCGAAAGGCTAAAGTTGGATGTTTTGTTGCCAGATGCTCATCGAGTTATGCATCAAAACAAAAGCAGCACAGAATGGAAGAAGGTCTGGAAGAGAGACAGCAAGAAAAGAGACGGGATTCTGAGCATTAAAGAGTTTACGAATGATGACGCAGGAACATACAGAGTTCTGGACTATGATGGAGAAATCTTGATCACAGTGACAGTCACAGATGAGAAAAGTTCAGTGGATGCTTAGAAATACTATACTGAGTTTTATTCATCATGATTTGAACTGCAAATTGATGCTAAAGTGACTAACCTCTCCATATCCTCTACAGAATTAAAGCGAAAACTAAACTACACGGATGATGACAAAAAACGTAAATAAAACAGGTGGCATTGAGAGCTTACAAAATAATACAGCAGAGGATGATTAAACAACTCCACAAACAGCATCACCAGCTCCACTTATTACTAACTAGTTTGACTTCATTTATGTCATATATCTACGAATTAACAGAGGTTTATATTTTATTTCAAATGTTTTGTTTGACCTCACCATCTTGGTGATCGGTGTTTGCTTTAGTTATGCTCTTGACCCTTAACTCTTTAAGGTTAGTTTCTCTTTGGTTGTTATAACTGTGTTTGTAAAGCACATTTATTATGACAGAAAAAAAACCCATGAGAAATTGTACTTTAGTAGTTTTGGTTAAAACTTAAAAGTGGGGATCATCATCTTTCTCTAATGACCTGAATCACTGATCTCAGTTAGTGTCAAACAATATGGGTGATTTGTAACTAATTTCATATTGTTTATGGTAGTAACATTACTCTACAAGTTAAGCTGACACACCATTATGAAATAATTTAAAATCCTTTTATGCACAAAACTTTCAGAGTTATAGCACCAGTTAGAAACACACAGACATCAAGAAGCAGCACATGAACCTCAACAATGGTGTCTATTAATAATTTAAAAAAACAATTAATGCCGCAAAGCATGCTGGGTGCCAGTACAAAACTCATGCTGTCAGAGGTGGATAGTAATGAAATAAATTTACTTGAGTATTGTACTTAAGTACACTTTTTGCGTATCTGTACTATACTTGAGTATTATTTTTTCTGGAAACTTGCGACTTTAACTTCAATACATTTGAAAGACAAATATTGTACTTTTTACTCAACTACATTTATATCAAGGTCCTCAAGTAGAAAGTCGTTATATTTAGCAGTTTTTACAGTGTGTGCATTTTCAGATTCACTGAACCCCTTTTTTCTACGAAAAACCGGCCTACGATCTGCCAGGACCTTCCTGTGTTGCCAAGTGTTACAGTATTTCAAAGCCTGCAGTTTTCCACCTAGCTTTGAATGGACATTTGGCTGATTTATTTTACGCAAATCTGGCAACCTCGGGATCTTCCCCACTAAACTAATGTAAACGTCTGCGCTACTGCACAGCTAAAAGCACTCTAAAAAGGCATGTGTTAACTCATTAAAGCCCTTTGGAAAATTAACCATGTTTTTACTATAGTAACCATAACTATGGTATTTGCAGTAAAATCACAGTATCCACACATTTACTATTATCTCACTATAGTAACCATATGATATTTGTAGTAAAACTTCAGTAACCACAAATTTACCATATATATATATATATATATACACACTCTCAAAAAGGATGTGTTAAATAATAACACATTTTGTGTCATTTTAAATTTGTCGTGTAAAAAGAAAGAGAGAGAGAGAGTAACAACACAGTGTGTCCAACACAATATGTGTTAACTATCATCCAATCACATTGCTGCTGTGTCACTCCACAAACTGTTAACCAAATTCACGCCTCTTTTTTCATTGGTGGATGACGTGGATGCACTCATGTCCGGTATATGGATTTCCCCGCTACAAATGTAATGTTCCCAGAGCATCCCACTGGTGTCAATGACGTTCCCAGAACGTTTCCCGAGATGGTCATGATGTGGAGTTCTTTAAAGGGTTGGGGACGTTATTTGGAGGACCTTCAGGGATTAACACTGCTCAAAGTGTATTTGGTCACACAATACAGAGTAGTGATGGGCAAATGAAGCCTCATGAAGCTTTCAGCTTTTCAGCCAAGTGGTTCACAAAAGGGTTAATACCTGGAGGCTTCATTTGCTCACAATACCACCTGGTGGCCAAAGCGTGTAAAGCAAGCAGATATATTACAGACAGAGGTGTAAAGTCCAGGAGTCAGAAAGTAAAAGTCCTGCTCTTAAAATTCGGTTGGTGGATCATCTAGCCACAACTCTTTTTTCACTTAGCTTCACTAGCTAAGCTAAGTATGTCCTATATAAACACACAATTAAAGTAATCAACACAATATTAACACAAAAATGTCAAGGGTCAAGAGCCCAGAGCCCAACAAAAGGAAACACTGGTCTCTTTGATGGTGATTTCAAACAAAACAATAAAGCATCTAAACATCTGTTAATTCTCAATAAGAGCTTCTCTAGAAATCTGACAGAAATAAAGTCAATCTGATGCTGTTTGTGGAGTTGTCTTAAAGGATTTAATGTTTTCTTTTATTTCAGTTGATTTCATCTTCGGCTGTGGCTGAAGTCAGTTGTAGTTCTTGTGTTTCTCTTTCCTTCGGTGATTCTTCTTGATAACAGCAGCTGTTCATCATTAAAGATCAATCATCACATAATTATCTTCTTAACTCCAGCACTGCTTCAATGCTACTTTAACACTCTGTAGTGTGGAAACACATGAACACTGAGCAGTGTGGGGACTTTACTGTGAATTATTACATAAATCTTACCTGTTTCATTCACGTATGACTGATGGATATGAATCACATTAAGTTTATTGATGTGTTTCTGTTAAAACTATGTAATCTAAATGGATGGAAAATTGTTATGCAATCGAATTACATAAAATGTAAATTTAGACCGAATCATTTTTTTGAGTGTGTGTGACTTATTCTGGAAAAGATGGACAAATGAATACTTGCCTTTGCTTCAAGATCGGCAGAAATGGAATAAGGAAAGGAGAAGCTTTGTTCCTGGTGACATTGTTGTCATTGTGGATTCAACAGCTCCGTGTGGATCTTGGTTGATGGGACGAGTTCTGGAAGTCTTTCCAGATAAAAATGGACTTGTACATTCTGTGCGAGTACAAACTAAAACCAGTGTACTCGAGAGACCTGTGACAAAGCTTTGTCTGTTGTATGACAGCATGGACATGTAATGGACTGATTGCAAAGACTGTTTCATTTCTAACCTACAGAGGACTGATTAATGCAAAGTTTACAGTGTTGCTTTGGGCTTTAATGGCTCTTTGTTTTAATATTGTATAGAATTGTAATGTCTACAGTTAGGGGGCGGGGTGTAAGAGCCATTATGTCTGTTTTTTAATTCTGTTTTTTGACCGGGTGGAGTGTGGGCCTTAATGAGTATATAGGTAGGCAAAGAGGAAGTCAGGTGTGTAATTAGAGGGAAGCACAACATTTTTTGACCGTGTTTGGAGGTAAACATGTGAAGGCATCCGATGGGATTTTATGTGCACTGTGCAGAGGAACTGTGAATTAAAATGGCCTGTACGAGCTGTGTGATGAATAAATCTGAAAAAGCAGTATTTGGAGGACGATTATTCTTGTTTGGATCTCATGCGTCAGAAACCCTACAACACCTCGAGTGACAAAATGATGTCACTTTAAGAGGTTTATGTAAAACAACATGATTTCCTTTGGCTCAGCGGTTCCTGCGCAGTTTAAAAAAGTAATTCACTTAAGTAATTTGCAGTTATGGAAAAGTATAAAAAAAGTAAAGAAAAAGAGAACAGTAGCTACATTGTTATTGTTAAAAGCGCTATATAAATAACAGTGACTATAGCCTATGGAGAAAAAAAAAAGAGTTTCGACTATTTGCCCTATTTAGCATTCTAAAATATAAAATTAAATTCTACAAATAAATTGATCATACAAGTAGAAAGCTCTTATGACAAGCGTTTAGCAATCATCTGAACTTGACTGAATCAATTCAAGGTGCATTTTTTTCATTATACAGAACTTGAACAGTCTTTTTTTGAACAAATATGCTTGTGTATCTATACGACCATCAATAAACAACCATTATCAGCTGATAACCTTTGAGTCCAACTGCCTTTGCACACAACATGTTTTCTAAATACATTGTAGCAAAAAAAAAAAAAAAAAAAAAAAAAAGCAAGCATATAGAATAGCATAAGAGTCAAGAGCTCTATTAAAGCAAACGTTATTCACCATAAAGGTGACTTCAAACCAAACTCTTACTTTCAATAAAACATCAACATCTGAACCTCTGTATTTCTCAATAAGAGCTTCTCCAGACAATCTGACAGAAATAAAGTCAGTCTGGTTAGTAATAATGATGCTAGTAATGCTGTTTGTGGAGTTGTTTAATCCTCTGCTGAGATCTTCAGAGATTTAATGTCTTTTATTTGCAGTTGTTTTGCAGGCTGTGGCTGGAAGTCAATAGTAGTTGTTGTGTTTCTGCTCGTCTCTTTTTTCTTTAGCAGGTGTTCGTCACTAACGCTCAATCAGTACTTGATTAATCACTTAATTATCTAATGAACTGCAGTGCTGCTTCAGTCTTATTTTTAGCACTCTGTAGTATGCATACTGAGCAGAGTTCATTTCATTGTTTCATCTGGGCTGACCCATGTGGGGCCCTCATGGAAACCGCGGACAAAACTGACTGGGGCCCAGTTAGAGAGCCCAGGAGCCACCCATCTGGGCCCCACATAAGTTTGCTGGCTGGGTCGTTATCCGTTATTCGTTTTTGAAGCCATTATCCGTGCCTTTCCGAATTCGGCTTCGGGCACACCCCTACTTTATATTGCCAAAGGTCATTTGCTGTAAGACGTGCCCAATCTAATCTTGCACAATTCTCATGATTATCATAATTGCTCAACTCAGGTAAACTTTCAACATTTAGCATCATAAAAACAGGTATATGGTCTGTTGTGGCCAGGCCATACAATATCTCAAGTTTCTCTAGACAATCATGTGCTGATGTAAATTTATCGTCTTAGAAAACTAAGAATAACGAACTGAGACGTCGATTCGTTTTATACGTTTAATGAAATAAAGGAAAGCGAAAGTAAAATACAGCGTGTGCTTGTTCAGCAAATCGTTCACAAGATGGTCGTTGTTGAATCCCAAAAACCCATTCACAAACCTTCCTGTGAATCACGTGACCCTTACCAATGCTCAAGGCATCCTGGGTAATGAAGTCAATTAACAAATCAAATGACACAACGTTTTAACTATATATATATATATGTATATCTGTAACATGAACTGTTAATCTTAATCTTCGTAACTATTATTTTAAATAGTTTCCTAACAACCTTTTCTCAACATGTGCATCAGCTGTGCATATACAGTGATCCAGCCAAGATGTTGTGTTCCATGCTTCACTGATTAGATTAGATTAGATTAGATTAGATTAGATTCAACTTTATTGTCATTACACAAGTACAGGTACAGGGCAACGAAATGCAGTTTAGGTCTAACCAGAAGTGCAATAGCAGTAAGTGCAGTATATACAATGGTTGAATAAGTGCAGGACAAGGATATGTACTGAATATATGTATAAATATATATAGAAAGATGGTTATTACTATAAACAGAATTTACAGGTGATATGTACTATCAATATAATATATATACAGATGACTATTACTATAAACAAGGTGTAAAAGTGCAGTGGAAGTGATTACATATTACAATTAGACATACGGTGCAAAATGTTAATGTAAACATTGATAATGTAAACAACAGTCGGCAGTGCAAATGAGCATAGTCCAATTTAGGTATGGTAGTGCAAGATACAAAAGTAAACAGTTGTTACTGTAATAAAAATTTACATTCAGTAGTGCAAATAAGGCAGATGTGAGGTAGGAGAGAAGAGTTAATAATATGTGAGGAAGTGGATCAACGGGGGTTAGAGTTCAGTAAAGAGACAGCTCTGGGGAAGAAACTGTTCTTTAGTCTGCTGGTCCTGGTCCGGAGGCACCTGAAACGCCACCGGAGGGCAGGAGAGAAAACAGTCTGTGGGCTGGGTGAGAGGAGTCCTTAAGGATGCTGCGAGCTCGATGCAGACAGCGTTTCCTCTGGATGTGTTCGATGGCAGGTAGTGGAGTCCCTGTGATGCGCTGGGCAGTTTTCACCACCCGCTGTAGTGCCTTGCGCTCCGCAACAGAGCAGCTCCCATACCATACTGTGACACAGTTGGTCAGGATGCTTTCTATTGCGCAGCGATAGAAGTTCACCAGGATAGCCGAGGAGAGCTGATTCTTCCTCAGTGTCCTCAGAAAGAAGAGGCGCTGGTGAGCCTTCTTGACCAGGCTGGAGGTGTTGGTTTTCCACAACATGTCCGCCGAGATGTGGATCCCCAGGAACTTGAAACTGGAGACACGCTCAACAGCCATTCCATTGATGTGGATGGTGTCGTGTGCCTCTTGACTCCTTCCTGAAGTCCACGATGAGCTCCTTCATTTTGGTGGTGTTGAGGAGCAGGTTATTTTCAGTGCACCATGTGGCCAGGTGCTGGATCTCCTCCCTATAGGCAGTCTCATCGTTGTTACTGATGAGGCCAATCACCGTGGTGTCGTCTGCAAACTTGACGATGGAATTAGATCCATACACAGGCTTGCAGTCGGAGGTGAAGAGGGAGTAGAGAAACGGGCTTAGCACACAGCCCTGTGGTACACCAGTGTTAAGTGTGATGGATGTGGAGCAGGTGAATCCTGATCGAACATTCTGGGGTCTGTTGGTCAGGAAGTCCAAAATCCAGTTGCACATTGAGGTATTGATGCCCAGGTCTCCAAGTTTGGCTATTAACTTGGTTGGGATGACAGTGTTGAATGCTGAGCTGAAGTCAACAAACAGCATACGTGCATAAGTGTTCTTATTGTCCAGGTGAGTGAGCACAGAGTGCAGTGCCATGGAAACTGCATCCTCTGTGCTCCTATTGCTACGGTAGGCAAACTGGTGTGAGTCCAATGTGGATGGTAGAGAGTCTTTTAGGTGTTCCAGGACCAGCCGCTCAAAGCACTTCATGACGATGGGTGTGAGTGCTACAGGGCGGTAGTCATTAGGGCACCTCGGACTAGAGTGTTTTGGCACTGGCACAATGGAAGTGCATTTAAAGCATGTTGGTACGGCTGCTTGGGCAAGAGACAGGTTGAAAATGTCTGTAAAAACCCCAACGAACTGCCCTGAGAACACGACCAGGGATGTTGTCTGGTCCAGCAGCCTTGTGCGCGCTGATCCGGCTCAGTGCCTTGCAGACATCTGTGGAGGAGAGTATGATTGGTGGGTGGTCAGCTGAGGGATTGAGCTCGGTGGCAGTTTCTCTGTTGTCTCTTTCAAAGCGAGCATAAAAGTAATTTAGCTCATTCAGGAAGTTGACATCAGTGGCTGCGGGGGTGGAGTGGGTGGGTTTGTAGTCACTGATGGCCTGAATGCCCTGCCACATGCGTCGAGGGTCAGAGTTGGAAAAGTGTCCCTCTATCTTTAGCTTGTAGCAGTGCTTGGCCTTTTTGATGCCCCTCTTCAGGTTTGCTCTGGATGTGCTGTAGGCTTGTGCATCTCCTGATCTGAAGGCAGTGTTGCGTGACTTCAACAGGAGTCGCACTTCCTTGTTCATCCAAGGCTTCTGATTTGGATATGTGGTGATCTGTTTCTGGGTTGTAACACTGTCAATGGTGATATTGATATGATCCAATACAGAGGAGGTGTAAGAGTCAATGTCTGTGTGAGCGCCACTGGTGGCTTGAGAAGCAAACATACTCCAGTCTGTGTGTAGAAACCTTTCCTGGAGTGTGGAATCTGCCCCGCAGGCCACACCTTGATGGTCTTCACTGATGGCTTCACACGGTTGATTAGGGGTGCATATTTGGGGTGAGGAACAAAGAAAGGTGATCTGACTGTCCCAGGTGGGGAGGGGTGTCGCAACGTAAGCTCCAGCCATGTTTGTGTAAACATGGTCTAAGGTTTTGTTTCCTCTGGTGTGACAGGAAACATGCTGGTGAAACTTGGGTAGCACTGACTTTAAGTTTGAGTGATTAAAGTCACCTGCAACAATAAAAGCCGCTTCGGGTGATCAGTCTGTTGTTTACTGATGGCTGCGTGAAGTTCTTTCATAGCAAGCTTGGCATCAGCATCCGGGGAATATAGGCTGCAGTTATAATGGTGGAAGTGAACTCCGCGGTAGATAAAACGGTCTACATTTAACCATGAGAAACTCAAGGTTAGCTGAACAATGACTCCCAACAATAGCAGAGTTTGTGCACCAAGCTTTGTTAATGTAAATGCACAATCCACCACCTCTGGTCTTACCGAGCCATCTAATGTTCTATCCGCCCGAGTGTGTGGCGTCCGCTAGCTCAATAGCGGTGTCCGGTATTCCGCTGTTTAACCAGGTTTCCGTGAAGATTAGGACGTTACAGTTCAAAAGTTTCTTGCTGTGTGTGATGCTGAGTCGAATCTCCTCCATTTTGTTCACTAGCGACCGTACATTGGCAAGGAAAATGCTGGGTAAAGAGAGCCGGTGTGGTGTTAGCCTTAGCTTAGCTCTTAGTCCTCCGCGCTTCCCCCGCCTTTGTTTACGATCTCGACGCCGCCTGCGAGCACTTCCGCCCGGCCGGGTAGGGTGCATAGCCTCGGGTGTCCTAGCGATCTCAGGAAGGAGTCGAAGATTGTCCATAAAAGTGTCGGAAATTCGCAAACCGATATCCAAAAGCTCACAACAACCTCTTGTTCCATTAGATGTTTCTACTTGGGCTAAGTTTATCCCGAGTTTGCGCGCCTCATAAAATCGGTGTACAAACACCCCATCTGGCCAAAGCTGTGGATCATACACATCGCCCACATTTTCACATTCAGGAGTTACTTTACTCAGATTCGATATAGTTATTTTAGTGTCCATCTTTTGACAAATAACGTCATGTTGGAGTTTAGTTTTCAAATAATTAGCCTAAGCCAGGAGCGCTCGAGCTCCTTCGAAACAATGAATCATTTAGCGAAGCTTTGTTCCTCCCATCACTACCTCAAAGCAGTACCAAACCCCTCTCAGCCTGTTCTTTTCCATGTTAAGCTCCACCCAGCCAACCAGGGCTGTCTCACAGGCTGTATTACCTTTATTACCTGTGCCCACAGCTTGCTCTTTTGTTGCATGTGGCTGTACCATGCAGAGGATTATGAGTTTTACTCCATATTGATTGTGTTTTTCCTGCGTGTGCGTAATTGACCATGTAAGTGCATTTGTTTGATATTGAAATATTATTTTGTATGACTTAAGTTGGGCCTAAAATGTGTTTATTTTCGTTCTTGCTATATATTCTGTTTAGGCATGTGCTTTAGTTATTTAAATATTTAAACTCTGTATTTCTGTTCCCTTGTAGAAACCACACGCACACACACATATACACACAGCACCTCCTTGGTTGTGTAATAAAGACTACTATATCTGATTTGTCTCAACTGGATCTTCTGTTCTTATCGACAGCCCCACTGGCTTCAAGTTAGCTACCTAAGCATTCAACAGGCGTGTATGGAAGAATATTCAGGACCTTTTTTCAAAAGGAATTGCAAATTGTATTTTCAATTGCGTTTTCAACGTGGGCACGTAAACTATGACAATCCAAATGCAATTGCAAATCTTTGCATTACCGTTTGCAACATGGGGCCGTGCATTATCATCGCACATGCACAATGACTGCCACGAAGTCCATTTGCAACTGCATTTCCCGTCTTATGAGTTATGAGCCTGTCATATTTAAATAGCAATATTAGTTACCACATTTGCTTTTTTACTCTCTCTGCGTCGTGC
Source organism: Onychostoma macrolepis (assembly GCF_012432095.1). Classification (NCBI taxonomy): domain Eukaryota; kingdom Metazoa; phylum Chordata; class Actinopteri; order Cypriniformes; family Cyprinidae; genus Onychostoma; species Onychostoma macrolepis. The sequence goes on from NC_081173.1 coordinate 32,555,051, forward strand.
ATGTCTTTTTAATTTTTTTTATTTATTTTTTTTATATTAATGCTTGAACAGACAGACAAGAATAACATAGCCAAGGGATCACATACAAATCCATAAAATAATGACCAATAGTTATAAATTAAACAAATGACAAACACAAACCATAAAATAAATAAAACCATCAGGTGTGAATGACATTTACAATGACATTCCAAAGATATACAAACAATCGTACATAAGGAAAGCATCTAAATACAAGAATTTTCTTTAAATACCTCTGTATAATATTTCAGGAATCTTAGGGTTTTTATTCTTTATAAGATGAAGAGATTTTAGAAGGGAGATTAATTCAATTTTTAAAAGGGGATAGGATGGGTAACTATTTGCAAATTTTTGTTTGTGAATGAAAAATTTACCATATATATATATATATATATATATATAAATAAAAATAATAATAATAAAATAATAATAATTAATAATAAAATAATATACAACATTGGCAGAATCAAATATATGATAACCTAGGTCAGACCAAAATTGGATATAGGTTCATTCAAAAAACAGATGTACTAATGTCTCCTCTGCGCGTCGTGCATGTATGGGGCGTGTTTGTATTGGGAGGCGACGTCATTCTCAGACGACCGTGCCAAATGCTTTGAACAATACATAATTCTGCACTGTAAAACCCAACAAGTTAGGGTAACTCAAAAGTTTGAGGAAACTGATTGCCTTAAAACATTTAAGTTTTTTAAAACTAATAGTGATGAGTGCTCTGAACTTATTTCAGTTGAGTTCACTAAAATAAGATATACATTGCAGTTAAGTAATTAAGTGATTAATTAAGTGCTGATTGAGCATTAGTGATGAACACCTGCTGTTAACAAACAGAATCACTGAAGAAAAGAGAAACACAAGAACAACAACTGACTTTAGTCACAGCCTTAGATGAAATCAACTGAAATAAAATACATTAAATCTCAAGATCTGATTAAACAACCCCACAAACAGCATCACCAGCTCCACTTATTAATAACCAGACTGACTTTATTTCTGTCAGACATCTACAGAAGATCTTATTGAGAATTAACTAAGGTTTAGATGTTGATTTATTGTTTCATTTGAAGTAACCATGTTAGAGATCAGTGTCTGCTTTAGTTGGGCTCTTGACTTCTGTGTTAGTTGTTTTGTTTTCTCTTTTTCGCAGGCTGTTGTAATCATTTGTTCTTTGAGCATGTTTGTTATAACTCAAAAGCCCAGAGGAAATGATCAGTAGTTGGTTGTTATATATTTATAATGACAATCATCTATTAGTGAGCTGATCTCATTGAGAATAAACAGAACTCATTGCGTGTCTAACCTCTGATTAAATTAATGTATTGATTATCGTAAAAGTGATTCTAAAAGTCACTGGTTCTGTGACAGTCAGTTAATATAAAGGACTTTCTAAACAGTTTGTCCACAAAAAGTTTTAATCTACGGTAGAAATTAGACTCACACAGACATCAACAATCAGCTTGTGAACCTCAACAATGGTGACCATTAAAAAAATATAATAATAATTTTGCAATGCATGCTGGGTACTAGCATAGTACAAAACTCATCCATGGCTCTCAGCATGCATTGCTGCATGATTTTTTTTTAATTTATTTTTTAATGGTCACCATTGTTGAGGTTCATAAGCTGATTGTTGATGTCTGCGTGAGTCTCATTTCTACCATAGATTAAAAAAATTTTGTGGACAAACTGTTTAGAAAGTTCTTTCTATTAACTGACTATAACAGAACCAGTGGCTCTTAGAATCGCTTTTGCTATAATCAATACGTTTATTCAATCAGAAATTAGACACAATGAGTCTATGCTCAATCTCTATGAGATCAGCTCACTAATAGATGATTGTCATTATAAATATATAACAACCAACTACTGATCATTTCCTCTGGGCTTCTGAGTTATAACAAACATGTTCGAAGAACACATGGTTACAACAACCAGAGAAAGAGACAACAAAACAACTAACACAGAAGTCAAGGGTCAAGAGCCCAACTAAAGCAAACACTGATCTCTAACATGGTTACTTCAAATGAAAATAAATCAACATCTAAACCTTAGTTAATTCTCAATAAGATCTTCTGTAGATGTCTGACAGAAATAAAGTCAGTCTGGTTATTAATAAGTGGAGCTGGTGATGCTGTTTGTGGGGTTGTTTAATCAGGTTTTGAGAGATTTAATGTATTTTATTTCAGTTGATTTCATCTAAGCATGTGTCTGAAGTCAGTTGTAGTAGTTCTTGTGTTTCTCTTTCTATCAGTGATTCTGTTTGTTAACAGCAGGTGTTCATCACTAATGCCCAATCAGCACTTAATTAATCACTTAACTGAACTTAACTGAAATAAGTTCAGAGCACTCATAATTGTTAGTTTTAAAAACTTAAAATTTTAAGGCAATCAGTTTCCTCAAACGATTTGAGTTACCCTAACTTGTCAGGTTTTACAGTGTGTGTGCATTACATCATATTCTTTCTTCTTAATTGGTTTTGTTGTTAAATAAATATCTTAGCAGCTATATATATATATATATATATATATATATATATATATATATATGCAAGAGTAATAATAAACGAAGTTATGTATTTTTGTACACCAGCACCTGCCTTTTTCCTTTAATTAGGATATGTATGAATATTTCATTGGTCTATTAAATGTATCTATATTGCCCCTGTTGCTGATAGTTTAGTCTGGCCCTTTGCTTACTCCAGGGTGCGGTAAGGCACGTGAAGGCCACATTAAGTTAGACTATAACCTAACCCTGGAGAGAAAAAAGTTTTTAAAAGCATCCCCACCTCTGCTTTTTTCACAAATTGCGCCCTGGTTACATGCACGACGCAGAGAGAGTGAAAAAGCAAATGTGGTAATTAATATTGTTATTTAAATATGACAGGCTCATAACTCGTAAGACATGGGAAAATGCAAACGGTAATGCAAGATTTGCAATTTCATTTGGATTGTTACAATTTATGCGCCCACATGTGGAAAACGCAATTGAAAATACAATTTGCAATTTCTTCTGAAAAAAATATTCTTCTGAATATTCTTCCATAGGCGTGAGGTTTCCTTATGAAAGTGAATTTTAATGTATGTCCGGTGTTGGAAAGGTTACTTTGGAAATGTAGTAGGTTACAGATTACAAGTTACACTATCTAAAATATAATAAGTAGTGTAACTATTTCAATTACTTTATTGAAGTAAAGTAATATAACTGATTACATTTAATTACTTATTGATTATTTCTCTAAATTTCTAATGATTTCAACTATTAATCATTTTCAAACATTTAAAGCAGGCAGTGTTAACCTTATAGTATTCAACACTGATTATTATCACTACATTATTACTGTAATAATGTAGTAATTATAGTTAGTTTGTTTTATTTTTTTAAATCAGACATTTTTATCATGTAACATCCATACGTTACATATTTATGCAAAATGTGAATAAATTTTAATTTGAGGAAATCATTTATTTCTTATTTCTACATGAACCTCTTTTGTGTAAAATTCTACAGCGTAGCCTGTATCAACCACATAACCAGCTTTTCTGTTCTCATCATCAGGCTGAAACTTCTGCTGCTGTTGTGGGTTTTCAATTACAGTGGTGAGTATACAAAATATTTTCTTTATAATTTGTAACAAATTTTGATTTTATTAGGAGTTATTCTAATCTAGTTGATTTTGTTGAACCACAGCTAGGTGGCTTTAATTGACATTCTTAGGGTGGGTGTTTAAAATGACAAAATTACCTTATAAATTTCACACATTACATTCTTGATAGTATATAAGTGCATAGTGTGCGTCAACAAGGACACGAAGGTTTCTGAGTGCACATGTTTCCGTAAGCTGCTTCTCACACAGAGCGTGAGCAGTGAAATGAGTTATTTTTGGCACCTTATTGGGCTTAAATGATCAAATACACACACAGCATTGATACTTTTATTGAATAACTATTAAACTGTCTGTATTTGCAGAAACCATCCCTACACATGTGATGGGAAAAAAGGGAGGCAGCGTCATCCTGCCCTGTGAATTTAAGGCCATAGAGATTTTTCATATTCGTTTAAACAGACAGTCAAAACACATCTTTGTTTATGAAAATAAATACTGCAGTAAACGAATATGTAGAAAAGGAGCCTGTGACATCATCATGAAGGATCTGAGACTGAGAGATGCTGGGAAATATATTTTGGAAATCTATTACATTAATGCAAAGTCAGTGCTGGAGCCACAAATCAGGACGTACCAACTTCATATTTACGGTAAAGTCAAAACTGATCAAATTATCTGCATGTGTTTTCTGGTTTTCCTTTAGTAATTGTGTGGTTTTGTATGCAACCAGCAGAGACTCTGAATGGGACAAACTTAATATTTAGATTAATCATCTTTAAATATGAATTTTCCAATGCCTTTCAAAATGATTACAACACCATTATAACAATGATTAATGTCTTTCTGTTTCTCCTCAGATGATATTTCTGTGAAAATAGGCGAAAGGCTAAAGTTGGATGTTTTGTTGCCAGATGCTCATCGAGTTATGCATCAAAACAAAAGCAGCACAGAATGGAAGAATGTCTGGAAGAGAGACAGCAAGAAAAGAGACAGGACTCTGAGCATTAAAGAGTTTACGAATGATGACGCAGGAACATACAGAGTTCTGGACTATGATGGAGAAATCTTGATCACAGTGACAGTCACAGATTCACTGTAAAAAATAGCTGTAAAATTCACAGTAACTTACTGGCAATTTTGGTTGCCAGTAAGACTGTAAATTTACAAGAGTACTGTAAAAATACAGCATACTCTTGCATGCTGTAAAATTGTTATGACGGTGTGCAAACATTTGGTAAACTTATTTCATTTGATTCTACTAAGAAGGAACATTTCTTAATATAAAATTGCAAACACTTAATTTGTAATAATAAAATTACTAAAAACATGACTTTGGCTCAAATCGCTACAGTTTATCATCAGCTATAACACACATGCATGTGGTAAACCACTTAACAAAGAGCTCACCACTGTATCAGCAACTCTACAACTACTGTCTTTAAATAAAGCAGCTTTGACTGAAGCACAGGCTCTACTCTCCACTACAATGGTGATCCACAAAACTAAATTAAACTGAACTGTATTATTTTGCACAAGAGAGATCTGTTAGTTAAATATTTACTCTCCTTATAGATAACACCTGCTGTTAACAAGCAGAATCACTGAATGAAAGAGAAACAAGAACTACAACTGACTTCAGCCACAGCCTTAGATGAACTCAACTGAAATACAAGACATCATTAAATCTCTCAAGATCTGATTAAACAACTCCACAAACAGCATTACCAGCTTCACACATTACAATTTGACTTTATTTCTGTCATATGTCTATAAAAATTATTTGAGAATTAACAGAAGTTTAGTTGTTTTATTGAAAACGTTTAGTTTGACCTCACCATTGTGGCGGTCAGGTTTTGCTTTAGTTGGGCTCTTGACCATCAAATTTTAGTCTTAGCTTTTTTTCTGGCTGCTGTAACTGTGTTTGTAGAGCACATTTGTTATAGCATGAAAAGCCAGGAAAATGTGTGATTGCGTGCTTGTGATTGACTATTGATAATGATGTAATCATTATCTAGTGGCTTGATTCACTGATCTTCAAAGATATGGTGTGGATTTTTTTATTAGTTAGTTTGGTGTTTACAGCTATATGACCTTGAATGAGATGACAAACTGCTACTGAGAATTTTTAAATGTCTTATGCACAAAACTTTTAGTATTACGGCAGAAATTAGACACACACAGACATCAAGAATCAGTGTATGAATATGAGCTTTCTTGTTTATGATGAGAGAAGTCAGCGAGCGCACACACTCACAAACCTCCAAGGTTTCAGCGATGACTCATCTGAACGCAGCTGATTGGCCACTGCATTCATAAACTCAGCAGAATCCTGTGTGATTGGTTATAATTAGTGCTGGGCAAGTTAATCGCGATTAATCGCATCCAAAATGAAAGTTTTTGTGTACATAATAAATATACACAGTACACACACATATATTATGTATATATAAATACACACACACATGCATGAATATATTTAAGACATATTATACATAAGTATACACAGTACACACACATTTATTAACAAAAACCTTTATTTTGGATGCGATTAATCGTAATTAATTGTTGCACAGCACTAGTTATAATGTGCAACGCTGTAAAAATGCGTAAAAAGAAACATTTCATAACATGCGTTTTGATACTTTTGTCTGGCTAGCATGAGAAAAACTGTAGCATAATGCTGCAACGATTTTTTGTTTCAGAGACGTCCCTGCTTATTTCATCTTTATTTAGACTGCACCCCATGACCTTTGTTGACTGTATCAGCATTTAGTTAAAGTACAAAGATGTAAATATTACCAGTCATAATTCATGAACTAGGAATCATTATTTCTAATGAAGCCATGAGCTATTATTATTTTTATAAAAATTAGGACAGCATTCACAGTGTAATCAGTGAGCTTGTGTATATATGCCAAAATGTGAAAGACAGTTCATGATTTCAGTGTGTTTTTTTAACTGGATGTGGTCTACGTTAGCTTGCATTGACACTTGGCTAACAACAGTGTGTGTTTGATTTGTGAGTTCATGATCATAAATATTCCAGGTTTCATACAAATTAAGCTCTATGAACTTCTTTGAGATGCTTTTGCTTAATGAAAAATCTTTACCATATTTCAGAATTTCCATACAAATACAAATCATGCCTTTTCCTTGTTAACATGCCATAACAAAGTAAAAGTAAAAAGAGTGTATAACTTTACACAGATCACTTTATCAAATCAGTCCCAAGTTAAAATTTCAGAACAGTGTGCATGTTTTCTGTTGTTGTTGTGAAAAAATGAGAGAGGAAGTCAATTTTAAGGTATCTGTATTTATATTTAAGCAATATTTAAACAACAGTTATGTAAAACAGGAATTTTATGCTGTCTTTTTTTTTTTTTTTTTTTTTGTTAAAGCAGGTAAAGTTATTCATTGTGTTACACATTTAAATACTGTATACAAACAATAGAATAGAACAACTGTGCATATAAAATATTAAACTATAATTTACCCTCTTAACAGATGCTATAGTGCTTAATTTGCAATATTCCTTCAGTGCAGTCACAAACAGTGCAAAAACCACAATATCTGACCTCACACAACATAACGGCTCACATTCTCAGCGTACAGTATCTGATCAGAAGATTCACAGCCACAGTGAGGTAATAAAAATACATAGTGTTTTATCCCAAACACGTAATAATTCATTTGGTATATAATGAACAATAAGAATGTAAACATTGTGCTGCTTCTAAATTTTTAAGTTAAATAACACAAAAAGTAACAAAACTACAATGTTACTAAATTCAATTTCAAAAGACATCATTAAAAAACTAAAATATTACTCTAACAAAAGTGGTTATGACATTTATAAAGCAGCTAGTTCCTTTAAAAAAAGTATAGTGTTTTTTCACAGTATACTGTTTTATACAGGGGAACGAAAATGGGGAATGCAGAATATGTATTGGCACAACGATGCCCCCTTCTGTGTCGAGCCATTGTGCCAAAATCATTATTTAAAAATGTTCTTTAAGACATGTAAGATCTCGAAAGGAATTTGAGCCATACTTGAGCGCTGTTTGGAAGTATTGGCTGAACGAATTAAGGATTTTTCATGTTTTTGCATTTTTGTGTTCGTGAAAATAAATGTGCATCAGTTTTTTTCCGAAGCATATAGTCACTTCAACTCCTCCTAATAGAAGCAGGAAAAGTGGCTTTGATCCTTGTTAGCATATAGCTAACATTGTTGCCTGAGAAGGTAAAGTGCACCTATATAAGCACAACCTAGGCCTACTTTACACCTGGTATTAAGAAGCTTTTCAGATGACACTAAATTCAGGTGTAAATGGGGTCTAAAACATTTTGTGCTTGTCCACTTTTGTCACTAAACGGCGTAAACGGTTATGTGTCTCCCTCGTCTACTTGTGATTCGATCAAATAATAGGCATCTCAATACAAGATGCAAACTGGGCCCTTTTTATTGACCTTTTCACCCCATCTTCTGTCCAGGGGGCGACTCTCTAACCATTAAGCCACGACTGTCCATTAAAAGGCCCCATATTGGACCTGTGCGCTAGTTCTTAAAGTGACAGCAGTCCAATAAACCTGCTGTCATCTGTCATTAATGTTAATCAAGTGACAAAAAACAAAGTAACATCACTCACTGCTCTTGCTAATAAGGATGAATTTATATTTAATTTATATAGTGAAGACTACTCGAATACTATGGAAGCTTGTTTCCACTACAAAATAAAAATAAAAGATAACTGTGACTTTAAATCATGCAATTATGACTTTATAACATACAACTGAGAGTTTATATTTCACAATTCTGAGAAAAAAGTCAGAATTATGAGATAAAATGTTGAAAATTTAAAAATTCGGTGGCTTATTAATTGGAATGCAATGTTACATGGCTCAAAACAATGAAAACACTATGAATGTATGTATTTATTTATCTATGTTTGTTTGTATGTATGTATGTATTAATTTATGTGTTTTATTTACTCATTTATTTTTTGAGTCAATTGTCTCCAGCAATGATCTTGCATGCATACCCCTCAGCAAATGTGCAGTTGTGCTCCTGGACATCTGTGCATCTTTTTTCTTTTTAAAGCAACGAGAATCACCAAAAGCACAAACAGTTCAACTAAAACAATCCAATACACTTCAGGTGGAAGGGGGGAAGCTGGGAAGAGAGCACAATAAATGAAATCAACTAAATTTTAATTTTAAACTCAATGTTTAAAGAATTTGAAAAGCTCTCAATGTCTCTTGTTTTACTTACTGTGTTGTTGTATGTCATCATTAAAGTAGTTTATTTTGTCCTTTGATTCTGTAGATGATATTGAAAGGTTAGTCATTCAGTTTAGCATAAATCAGATGTTCAAACCATGATGTAACCTTACCTGTTTAAATGCTTTTTTAAAAAAAATAATATCTCTAGACGTCCACTGAGCTTGTCTCACCTGTGACTGTCACCATGATCAGGATTTCTCCTTCAGTGTCCAGAACCTCGTATGTTCCAGCGTCAGTGGCTGTAAAGTTATTAATGATCAGGTTTCCATCTCTGATGGTCATTCGATCACTCCTGACCCCATGGCTTTTATTCCAGTCCTCCTTCCGCTCTGTGCCTCTTTTGGTCCAGTGCACTACTTTATAAGCATTGGACAACTGAACGTCCAACTTCAGCTCCTCACCTTTCTTCACTGAAATCTCATCTGAGGAGAAACAAAGATGTTAATCATTATTATAATGGTGTCAATCAGTCAAGGCTATAAGCAAATATTTAGGACTGGGACCAAATGTAATCATTTAGCAATCAGCCTTGTAAAGCTTCTACTGGAGACGACTAATCTGAATACAGTATGAGTGTCACATTTAGTGTCTCTGCTGGTTACAGGCCCTCATGAAATGCTAACACAATTATTGAAGAAAAATCAGAAAGCACTAATGCTGATGGTTTGGTCAGTTTTGACTTTACCCTGAAAAAGAAGTCGGTACGTCTTGATTTGACGCTTCACTTCTGCCTGAGTATCAGTGTAATGGACTCTCAAAATGTATTTCCCAGCATCACTCAGTCTCAGATCCTTGATAATCACGGCACATGATGCTTTTTTAAATACTCGCCCATTTTGACTCTCACTTTCACTTTCACTCTCACATTCTTCATTCTGACAAGAAAGGATGCTTTTTAACCTGCTTAAATCAATATAATAAATGTCTTTGGCCTGAAATTGACATGGCAGTGTGGCGTTGCCTCCTTTTTTTCCTTTCACAGATATAGTGGTGGTTCCTGCAAATATATAATATTAATTCAATACAATACTGAAAAATAAATGTGGTATTTCGCTCTATTCTATCTAGTTATTTTAGTCAACTGGATAATAAAAATATAATATAATATAAAAACATATGAATGAAAGCATCAAGGAGCCGACAATATTAGCTGTGCCACATTTAAACATTTTAAATGTTGATGACTGTATTGGATGTGTCAGTATGGTTTTACTGAATTTCTACCTAACAATGAAAATCAAATATAATTACAATTTATGAACTAAAATCACTGAATACTGACCACTGTAATTAAAAAGGCACAGCAGCAGCAGAAGATTCACGTTTTTGAACCTGATGAGAGAACAGAAGATCTGTGATGTCACAGATATGATTCATACAGGGATAAGTATGAAACATTTCACTTTCATTTTGTCTGAATACTTAACACTCTTACATGCTAAAAATGGCCAATAAGAAACATTAGACTATAATTCTCAGAAAAAAAGGCACAAAAGCTGTCAGTGGGGTGGCAATCTTTCATAAAGTAATAGAGGGTAAATAAGGCAGATAATAAGGGCACCACTCCACTGACAGCTTTTGTACCTTTTTTCCCTGAGATTGTGAATGATTCTTGAGTAATAGTCACAATGATCACTCAAACCAAAAGTCCCAATACACAAACAACAGGTTTTAGAAATTCAGTAACAATCTAATAATTATATTAACACCCCGCTAATTAAAACCAACACCACAATAATTGTCATATCATCATATCACAGATACATTCTGGATTAAGAGTTTATTTGGTATCACTAGCAGGTTTAGTTTCTAAGAAACAGAAACACAACAAACCATACTGTATATTATATAGTAACAGAAAAACACAGGCTGGATTTATATTTTCAAAAATAAACAAAATGAAATAAAAAAAGAAAAGAAAACTTACATAGCAAAAAAAGTCTGCGGGAGTGTTCTGGGCGTCTTCATAAATCACAGCACGTATAGTGAGATGTGATATTTCAGTAAAAACAAAACTAAAAGAATGGCACAGACACAGGTGAGTTTGGTGCCTCCCACTAATGGTGAGAAAATACTGGTCATTATTGTTCTCGGCAACACTTTAGAATACTGTTCCATCATTAATGAGTAACTACACAAGAACACATGCACTGTAAAAAATTGCTGTAAAAAAACGGCCATATTCTGACAGTAACATCCTGTTTTTTCATTACAATAGTAAAATTCCGTAAAAAAATAATGAATTCTGGGTAACATTTGTTGTTTTCGAGAAAGTATCCTTCTGCAGTCCTGTGAAGTAACAGCGCCCAGAGTCGACACTCAGAGGCTGTGTTTCAAATCACACCCTACACCCTCATTCACTATTCCCTACATGAGTTTACTAATATAGTCCACCTGACAGAGAGAATGAACACTAATGAGTGAATTCAGCCAATGATGAACAGCTGCTGTGAACAAGCATCACTGGAGAAAAGAGAGAAATGAAACTACAACTGACTTCAGACACAGCCTTAGATGAAATCAACTGAAATAAAACAGCAGAGGATGATTAAACAACTCCACAAACAGCATCACAGTTTGACATTATTTCTGCCACATATCTATAAAATTACTTGAGAATTAATAGATATTTAGATGCTTTATTGAAAATGTTTTGTATGCCCTCACCATTATGGCGATCAGCGTTTGCTTTAGTTGGGCTCTTGACCCTTGCACATTTAATGTTAGATTTGTTTTGGTTGTTATAGTTGTGTTAGTCAAAAGCATATGCTATAACAACAAAAACCAAAAAAAAAAAAAAATAACCACATAAGTAAATGTTTTTGGGTTGTAATCATCATGAAGTGACATGCTTCTCTGACCCTATTCTGTCTTTAATGAAGTGGTGTGGATTTTTTTTTTTTTATATTAGTTTCATGTTCTGATATGTGCTATGATACTACAAATCAATCTAAAATGAAAAATTGTAAAACATCTTATGCACAAAACCTTCAGCACTACGGCATAACTAAGACACATACAGACATCAAGAATCAGCATATGAATCTCAACAATGGTGAGTCAAAATCTTCATGCTGCAATGCATGCTGGGTACCAGCACAGTACAAAACTCACCCATGACTCCCAGCATGCATTGCAACATGAATAAATTATGCCACTGAATTGTCCTCTTATTTTCTCTAATTCTTTCTATTTGCTTTTATTATTGCTTTTGTTTTTGTGTTGAGTTTTAGTAGCGGGTTTTGTGATGTTCAGAGTTGATCTGTTTATTTATTTTGGTTGATTGTCACCACTGTTGAGATTCATACGCTGATTCTTGAGGTGTGTGTTTCATAACACTTTGGAGCTTTTTTTTTTTTTTTTTAAATTGTCAGTAATGTTTTTAGCCATCTTACATAAACTAGAGCAAAACAATGAGCAGACTGTTGTTACATCATCACTTCGGTAACAGAGGAGACACTGGAGAAAAAAATTATCAGTGAATATATATTTATGAACATAATGTTTAATGATGGTTATGTCATTAGCATAACGTAACTAACAATATTACAGATTTTGTTTCTTTTTTTTTTTTTTGTGCCATAACACATGCGTTTTAAAACACGTGTTTACAACAACCATAGAAAAGTTAATGTTAAAAAGTCAAGGTTCAAGAGCCCAACTAAAGCTAACACTGATCTCCATCATGGTAGTTAAAAAACAACTTGCATTTCTGTGAACTTCTGACAGAAATAGCATCAGTCTGGTTAGTAATGTGTGAAATAATGCTGTTTTAGAAGTTGTTTAATCAGATCTTGAGAGATTTAATGTCTTCTTTATTTCAGTTGATTTCATCTAAGCTGTGGCTGAAGTCAGTTGTAGTTCTTGTGTTTCTCTTTCATTCAGTGATTCTGCTTGTTAACAGCAGCTGTGCATCACTAATGCTCAATCATCACTTAATTAATCACAGAATTATCTCATTAACTTCAGCACTGATTCAGTGTTACTCTAACACTCTGTAGTGTGCACACGTTATAAGTGATCATTTAAAACCGAGGATTTTGTTGTGGGCTTTAAAGGGTTAAAGATGTAAGAAGAGAAAAAAACAGCATGAAATGTAATTTAACAGCAATAAACTGTAATTAATTTACGGCAACAAACTGTAGAAAAACAGTACTTTACTGGCAACCGTGCTGCCAGTAGATTACCGTTAATTCAAAGAAAAACAGCAATTTACTGTAAAACGTAACAGTCAGATTAACCAAACGAAAAAAGTTATTTTTACTGAACTATTAATGAAGGTCCACAGAAAACAGTTATGCAAAGTCATGAACTGATCAGGAGAGTAAATATTAATCTGAACTGTATTAATGTGTTTTTGTACAAGAGAGATCTGTTAGTTTAATGTAGTTTTGTGGGTCACCGTTGTGCTGGAGAGTAGAGCCTGTGCTTCAGTCAATGATGAGCCACAAACACTGATGTTCTGCTGCTTTATTTAAAGACAGTAACTGTGCATTTGCTTAAGCAGCGATGATCTTTTTGTTAAGTGCTCCAGCGCATGTGCTGTAGCTGATGATGAACTGAAACAATTTGAGTTAAAGACATGTTTTTAGTTAATTAAAGTGTTTGCAGTTTTATACTAAGAAATATATTTTCTCAGTGGACTCAAATGATATAAGTTCACATTACTAACGCCATATGAATACTAATATTTTAAACTCGAACTGTTTGAACCAATTGGAGCAGAGTTCATTTCCATGGTAGAATAACAGTAACAGGCTGTAAAAATGAAAAGCTGTAAATTAACAGTAGAGGGCTGTAAATTAACAGTACATTACTGGCAACTCTGCTGCCAGTACATTACTGTTATTTAACGGCACAATTTTTTACAGTGTAAGTATTGAGTGCTGTACATGCTCATACTTTTCATTATCATACTTTTCAGTTGGCCAAGATTTCTAAAAATCCTTTCTTTGTATCGGTCTTAAGTAATATTCTAATTTTCTGAGATACTGAATTTGGGATTTTCCTTAGTTGTCAGTTATAATCATCAAAATTAAAAGAAATAAACATTTGAAATATATCAGTCTGTGTGTAATGAATGAATATAATATACAAGTTTCACTTTTTGAATGGAATTAGTGAAATAAATCAACTTTTTGATGATATTCTAATTATATGACCAGCACCTGTAAGTAGTACATAAGTCAAATAAAATGTCCTGAAACTTCATCATGTATTGTTTAGTAGGCCTACATCAAACTGTAAATTGAATGAGAATATGAAAGCAGTGAATGCAAAACATTGTTTGAAGTCAGTTATGTATCATATAATATCACATGAGGCATGAATATAATTTTGCATATATATAAACACATAATTAAACAACATGAGCTTTATGTTATGCATTTTAAAAATATATTTTCAGAATATATTTAAAAACATTTAACAGTGTTTCACATACAGGTGCATCTCAATAAATTAGAATGTCGTGGAAAAGTTCATTTATTTCAGTAATTTAACTCAAATTGTGAAACTCGTGTATTAAATAAATTCAATGCACACAGACTGAAGTAGTTTAAGTCTTTGGTTCTTTTAATTGTGATGATTTTGGCTCACATTTAACAAAAACCCACCAATTCACTCTCAACAAATTAGAATACTTCATAAGAACAATAAAAAAAACATTTTTAGTGAATTGTTGGTCTTCTGGAAAGTATGTTCATTTACTGTATATGTACTCAATACTTGGTAGGGGCTCCTTTTGCTTTAATTACTGCCTCAATGCGGCGTGGCATGGAGTCGATCAGTCTGTGGCACTGCTCAGGTGTTATGAGAGCCCAGGTTGCTCTGATAGTGGCCTTCAGCTCATCTGCATTGTTGGGTCTGGTGTCTCTCATCTTCCTCTTGACAATACCTCATAGATTCTCTCTGGGGTTCAGGTCTGGTGAGTTTGCTGGCCAATCAAGCACACCAACACCATGGTCATTGAACCAACTTTTGGTACCTTTGGCAGTGTGGGCAGGGCAAATTGTCGCTGCACGCAAAGAAGGGAAAAGGGCATTTTTCCTCGTTGATGGGAAATAGTTTCAATCCCCAGTCCCGATCACGAGCGGGGTTCAGCAGGTTACAAAGCTGTAATCGAAATCAGTGAATAGACTCTAATTGATGCTGATGCCGATGTCTCAAGTTTATTGAGATAAAAAGAGATGAAAGGATCATTTCAAATCAAAAGTAAAATGTAATAATGCCCTAGTACTACTTATGTTGATTTGTGTTGTGTATACTGGATAGTATTTAATTTTTTAGGTTTATGATTTTTTTCTTTTGCGTCCAGTTATGGACGTAAGAATGTTATGTAATGTTATGTAATGTCATGTTATATTATACATGACACTCGTTTATACCGGTTAATACCGTAAATGTTATTCTTGGGTAGGTGAAAAGCACTTGGTTTAAGTAGTTTTTTCAAGAGAATGATTTCGTTACCTGTTGAGGACAAATTAAGTTTTTTTTTTTTTCTTAAAGGTTCAGGCTGATTTTTATTTTTTGCAGGAAACTCATGCAGTAATGTCTGATTTTGCTTTTTTTGGAAAAATCAGTGGGGTAGTGATAAACGATTGGCATATGGAAGTAATAATTCAGCAGAGATTGCATTTTTAAAAGGAAACTATAAAAGCTAAATTCTAAAAAAAATAAAATAAAAAGTATAGCTCACTCTTCTGGAAGTGGTTGATTTTTAATGTAAAAGAAGAAAATAATGTTTTAATTTTGGGGAACATTTATGGTAACAATCATAATTTACAAAACAGGTTGTTATTACAACATTTTTGAGAATTATGGTATATTTTTAAAAAATACACTCTAGTGCAGTTGATTTTAGGCGGTGATCAGAACACCATTAATTACCCTTTTTTGGATAGTTTTCCTCCCAGGTTTAGTCAGTTCCAGTACACTGATATACTTCATTTTACATTCCCAATTAAATTGTCCTGATGAATGAAGGCACAGAAATCCTGATAAAAGTAATAAAGATAGATCCAGATCATCTAGAATTGACTTTTGGTTAATTATTGAGGAACTTGGAAATCAAGTTCGGGAGATCAACATTGTGCATTCAGTATTTAGCGATCATAAAATGATTCATAGTTATTAGCCTTAATTTTAGATAAATTCAAGAAATCAAAGATTCAGTTTCAACAACTGGAAATTAAACAATTAACTTCTTGGTGATATTCAATTTAAGGGTTAAATTTATCATAAAGAGAAAATATCAGGTTTATATGGAACAAATTGGGAAATTATGAAATATGATATTAGAAAATGTGCAATTATAAGAAGTAAAAAAAAAAAAAAAAAAAAAAAAAAATATATATATATATATATATATATATATATAAATATAAAATAGCCAAAGACAAAAGATATAGAAAAGATGCTTTCATTAAAAATATAATATTTATGATAGACAATCAGTAAGTGAACAAGAAAAACATATTTTAATAAAACTGCAATTGAAATTAGAACAAATCTATGAATATAAATCTAAGGAAGCATTTTTAAGATCAAGAAGAAAGTGGCTAGAGATGGGTGAAATAACTTCTAAATATCTGGAGATTGCTCCTCTTTAAAGAAATGTAATATTAATGATTCCTTTACTATTGACCCAAAATTAATACCTAATTGTGTTATGAAAACTCATATACCCATAACAGAAATGTAGTCTTCTGAGGTCAGATTTGGTAGCTGAGTTGAACCAGACAGTTATTGAAGTGCAGAGGACGGATTCAATGATGGCGGTGTAGAACTGTTTCAGCAGCTCCTGTGGCAGGTTGAACTTCCTCAGCTGGCGAAGGAACCTCTGCTGGGCCTTTTTAACAATATAAATAGTGTATCATTTTTTACAGTGTATGTGAATGTCCCACTTCAGGTCCTGAGAGATGGTTGTGCCCAGGAACCTGAATGACTCCACTGCAGTTACAGTGCTGTTCATGATGGTGAGTGGGGGGAGAGCAGGGGGGTTTCTCCTGAAGTCCACGATCATCTCCACTGTTTTGAGCGTGTTGAGCTCCAGGTTTTTAAGACTGCACCAGACAGCCAGCTCCTTCAGGGATAGTTCACCCAAAAATGAGAATGTGATGTTTATCTGCTTACCCCCAGGGCATCCAAGATGTAGGTGACTTTGTTTCTTCAGTAGAACACAAACGAAGATTTTTAACTCAAACCGTTGCAGTCTGTCAGTCATGTAATGCCAGTCAATGGGCACACAATCTTTGAGAGAAAAAACACATGCACTGACAAATCCAAATTAAACCTTGCGGCTCGTGACGATACACTGATGTCCTAAGACACGAAACGATCAGTTTGTGTGAGAAACTGAACAGTATTTATATTTATATCATTTTTTACCTCAATGTAATTTACCTCATTAAACCTCAATGTCCGACTGTCACAACATCCGGTGCGTGACGCGTCAACCTGCTCTGACACATAGATATATATACATAGATGCCTCATTAGCGATGGTTTCTATGGGCCGCCATATGTATGGATCTACGTATCTATGTATATACATCTATGTTCTAGAGCCGTTGACGCATCACACGCCGGATGTTGTGGATGAGCTCAGGATGGTTGGACATTGCGGTGTTTCAGAGGTAAAAAAAAATATATAAATACTGTTCAGTTTCTTGCACAAACCGATCGTTTCGTGTCTTAGGACATCAGTGTATCGTCACGAACTGCAAGGTTTAATTTGGATTTGTCAGTGCATGTGTTTTTTCTCTCTCAAAGATTGTGTGCCCATTGACTGGCATTATATGACTGACAGACAACGGTTTGAGTTAAAGACCTTCGTTTGTGTTCTACTGAAGAAACAAAGTCACCTACATCTTGGATGCGCTGGGGGTAAGCAGATAAACATCAAATTCTCATTTCTGGGTGAACTATCCCTTTAACCTCCTGTCTGTAAGCTGACTCATCTCTGTTGTGGATGAGGCCGATGATGGTAGTGTCATCTGCAAATTTTAGGATCATGTGACACTGAAGACTGGAGTAATGATGCTGAAAATTCAGCTTTGATCACAGCAATTAATTACATTGTAACAGATATTCACATAGAAAACAGCTACTTTAAATTGTGATAATATTTCACAATATTACTATTTTTGATTTTGACTTCTTTCAAAAATATTAAAAATAGTAATGTGTCCAAACTTTTGACCGGTATTGTATAAGTAAAAATATACACACTTTTAAATGAAATGATGTTTGAATAAAAAGGTTAGGAATCATATTTGTTTCAAGTGCTTTTTATTGAGGGTGGTGGGCCTCCAAAATTAATTTTGCCTATAGGGCCTCCAAATGTCTAGAACCAGCTGCTACTACTACTAATACAATTATAATCAAAACATTATTTAAGGAGTATTTACCAGAAATATTATTAACCAGAATTTATTTAGGAGAAAGATGTAAATACACATTATTTCTGAAAAAATAAATAAATACAATTATTTATATATATATATATATATATATATATATATATATATATATATAATAAAATCAATTAATTGGAGATGCTTTTGATTGTTAAACTTTAATGGAACCATTAAAATGGAATCCAGCAAAGTAATGGAAAATTTGGTAAAAAAAATAAAACTGTAAAATTCAATTAATTAAACATGTTTTTTTTATTAATAAAATTTTATTTAACCATTAAAACAGAGTATAGAAAAATTTAAACTGAAAAAACTGAATTTGAAAAAAATAAATAAAACTGAAAACGGATTTCATAGGGCCCTATAATATAATATAATTAATTTGTTGTGATAAAAGTAGACGTAATCTAACAATAGCCTTTAAAATGACTTAAAATACATATAGCAATGTAGCAATAATAATTAATTCAAATAAGTATCAAAAGCAAGTAATCATATGGTTTCATTGAATAAAACTGTTAAAATACATAATGTAGCCTATTATAAACAATAGAGCTGTACATTATGCATTACAACAAAGGCCTGCAGGGGGCGCCGACGGCCTGACGATTGTTTTACACTTTACTGTGCGATCTAATCCTTGTTTAATATTGACCAAACATCATTTAATCCAAATGGCCACTTAATCTTTAATATTTGGCCATTTACAACAGAAATGCTACAGCCGCTGTAATTTCTTGAATATGCGGACATCAAAACGTGTGAACTCAGAGCGAGGGTTTAAACTTTTATTTTCACAACAACACGCAGAGATGAGTTTGAGACGCTCCACACATGTAAATGATAAGAGTTTGTGCGGAGCAGCGTTTACTGTGAACAGAGCCGCTCTGACACACACACGTAACCTACATGCATGTAAATAATTAAAGCGCATATATTATCAACCTGCATCACATATATTTATTTAATTGAATCTTAGTGTTTGTGAATTCACAATAGCATTATGCAGCCTTGGAAAGCGGTCTATAATAATGCGTTTCATGGATTCTCGTCCGTGGAATGCGCCACCTCCGGTATTTAGCCGATTACTGGACATGGGCAAAATGAAATCGAGGATTTTTTTAAAATTGAGTACTCAAATTGAATCGAGGAATTGTGACAGACCTACTTCAATACAAGCTGTTTTTAGACTAATGATAAAGTTTTGAGTTCTGAAACTTACAGGATGATTTTATAGTACAATGACCTCTTATGTCAAAAGATCAAGAGAATTCTGGTTTCTCAGTTCATGACTCCTTTAAAGTTAACTCTATTCTCTGCTAGAGAAAGCAGGAAAAAAGTGAAGGCAAATAGATTTATTGAATAGATGTAGGCTAGTTGTGTGTTTGTTGGCATTGAACAGGTGTTTTAACAGGTGTTAAGATGGAGAATCAGCAGTCTGACAGTGTCTCGAGTCTGTAGATGGAAATATTTAATCATTATGGAGACAATTACAGAGAAATACTCACAAACACAAATTCATGAGACACTTCAGAGCCTTTGCACAACACAACATTACACACTGACAACCCTAACCCAAACAGAGATGTTGATTTTAAAAATGCTGAAAAATTATATCTATTCATTAAC